>NW_011371358.1:1355387-1708285 GCF_000150735.1 Paracoccidioides brasiliensis
CTTTCCTGTCTCAAATATTTACTTCCCCGTAAAACCCTTCTGCCTATTCTCCCTCTGCCTCTTCCCCTTCGCCGCCTCCCTTCGCCTCCTCTTCCACGCTCGATTATTTTCCCCCCGATTCTCCCAAAACCACTTTGAAAACTCGCTTTCTTCCTTTCCCTCCTTTGCAGCATTATCATCGGCACACGCAGTCGCAGGAGGTTTTGGCGGTGTCCCCACAACATCATCGCCGTCCCTATTAGGGTAATCATCAATATCCATCCCATCACCGGTGTCGTCATCATCGTCACGGTTGTCTTCGTTGCCGTCATCTTCTTCTTCATTATCACTCCAAAACCTACTCTTATTCGGTGCCACAGTGTCAGGAGTCGGGGCTGCGCTGCGCACGCCCCGCGACATCAGGTCCAGTTTCGTAAAAGGGGTTTGGGGCTCTCCTGTGTTGAGAAAAGAGTGAGAGTGTTGGTTTCCTGCGACTGCGGTATCAGAGTCACCCTCTTCGATGTTCCTGTCATCGTCACCGAAGAAGCTGAATTGGGTATTGATTTCCAACGGAGGTTTTAGGTTGTTGGATTGACGGTGATTTGCGGGGCTTTTGAAGAGGGCTTCGAGGGGATGGACTTCCGTGGCTGACTCCGGTAATTGTTTGAGATTGGAGTTTTGGAGAGGGGATTTCACTTCCCCGGTGATGGTTTTGGGGACCGCGGGCTTGCTAGGGCTCGGCGTTACAACGATAGATGGCTTGGCGGTGGCTTTGGGAGTGAGGCTTGGTGATTTAACTTGTTCGTCTTTCTCATAGTCGTCGTGATTCTCCTCTTCTTCGTCTGAGGATGAAGACGAAGACATCGAGTCTTCCCCCCTGGAAGACGTACCGGAGGAAGATGCATCGTCATCTTCTTCATCAGAGGAAGTTTCAATAGAAGAGCCACTCGAGGACGTCTCGTCGCTGTCGACCTCAGTGGGCGAGGATTCCTGAGGAGCGACCTTTTCTACCGAGAGATTGGTGCTGTTCTTATTCTTCCATATCTGTTCCGACTTTTTAAGTGGTAGGTTTGTGACAGCGTTCTCCGTGATAACGAATTTCTCTTTGACATTTCCGTTGCGGTCAACCCACCCCTTTCCATCTAAATACTCACTGGTGAGACCATCTTCAGCTGGCTTCTCACCAGTCCTGAGAAAACTTGGAATGGTGGTTGATTTTTCAAATTCATGCACAATCACTTCACCACCTTTCTTATCTTTCCTCCTTTTCTCAGAAGATTTCTTCTTCTCTTTCATTGCATCAGTGCGATTGGGAGGCACTGGCGTCCGGAACAGGCACTCCGACTTTTCTGTATATTTTGAGCGCTGAGGTTTGCGCTTTTCGCCCTTTTTATCTGATTTGCGACTGCGCTTGTCACGACCTGCAGGTTCTGTCCAACCGCGTTTTACACGTCTTTCTTGAGGCAATTCGTACCCATCAACAACATTATCCGAGTCTCTCCGCTTTTTCAAAGATTTCACCGGTTTAGACAGGGGTGAAGAAGAACCGGGAAGAGGCGCTTCGTCGTCGGGCAGAAGGCGTTTAGAGGGCCGTGCTTCTTGTATCTTCAGCCTTTTACCTTTCAGAATGGAACCATTCAACTTTTTCACAATCTTGTCCGCCTCCATTTTAGGTAGATTGACAAATCCGTAGCTGTTCTCTGGGAAGGTCTGCACGGAATGGTAGGAAACGTCCCTCGCAGCCTCGCGAACTGACGGCGGCAAGATAGCTTGGAGCAGCTCTGGTGTCAACGGGGAGATATGGAGACGGGTAGTGCCAGCGCTTATCATCGTGACCTCATACCCGTAGACTATGTTGCTGCCCTTGTCATCGTCGTAATCGACGGCATCAAAAGTGTCTTGTTGAGTTGGTCCTAGGGATACTAAAAAAGTTATTGTTTGCGGCCAAAACAATCAATGCCGTATTCGACGTATTTGGCGTATTTAATACAGTTGTGTAATTTACAACTTGTCACGTGACTGGTAAAGCGGTGAGGAGGGAGTCACCCAACCGGGACGGCAGGCGCTGGCAGAATGACCAACTTTGAGACAGGCCAACTTCCAACTGCAGCCAACAAACAAAGCCTAACTCCAGAATCGCCCCAATATCCGGAGTGTTGGACTGCGACAACACCGGGTTTCTATAAAGCTAGCTTCTAAGGTTATATTTCAGAAAAGCGTTGCAGTCGATCCAGAGCTCTTTTTTGGTGTCACTGTATGTCCATCCAACGCTATCTGCTTTCAAAAAAGTCTCCCTCTTAGCCTGGCTGTATATCTCATCCAGCTGCCCAGGCGAAACCGAAGTCATCTCATGACCTAGTCGAGCCAGCTTGTATCACGTCTGCCGGACGGACTCTCTTCTTCCACGTACTCTGCTATGGTTAAAAGGCTTGTCGCTCTCATGGCCGGATCTTCGTTGTTATCGTCGCGTCCATCAACTGGTCCGATTACCCCTCCCATCATCCAATTCTAGGTCGTCACTTACAGTATCCTCTCATTTCCTGCTGATTAACAACGTGCACTGTCGACCAGAGGGAAAGCTTTCTGAAGTTGTTCTAAGCTTTGTTAAATTGGTTAAATTGGCCCTGACCAGCTTCTTTCATTTCCTTTCACTTAACACCGCATAAAGCCTTCCCCCGCCGGACTATGGGAAATACCGCCACCAAGGAGGCAAGACCTCCCTTATTATCCGTTTCCAGTCGGCACAGTCATGGTCGCGGCTCGACCAATGCTTCAGGGGCCAGTGGAAGCCCAGGTCAGCAACATCATCATTCGGAGAATTTGAATCCCGGTGTCTCACCGAGGCCATTTCGTGGGAGTCGACCGGATCTTTCTTTCCTTGGGATCGGTCAAGGGGTTGATAGAGATGCTCCTGTTGAGCGAAGGGAAACAAAACAGGAAAGGGAAGCGAGACGGCTAGAAAGAGACCGTATCGCCAGGGATAAGGAACGAGAACGCAGCATGAGAGAAGAACATGTGGATGGCGGCTATTTGGTTACACAAGGCATTTATCCTGGCCCAGAGGATTTCAACAAAGCAATTGTACGCCAATTAATGGTATGAGTGTGTTCTTGCGAGGATTGATATCATTAATCTAGCCATATACGTAAACTAACTTTTTGTCTAGATTGAACGGCGACTTGCACCTTTTTGGAAAGGTTTAGAGGAGTTTTCAGAGTCATGGACGGAGCATCAACTGATGGCTGCGGCGAGAGGGCTTCCAATCCCGGCTCCTGATGAAATCCCCCCTGAATTAGAATATAAACTCTGTCCACGGGCTATAGAAGGGCAGGATTCGCCAGAGAAGAATCTAGCCAACTTGACGGTTCCCATCACGTCCAGGTCGCAGTCATACAATTCCGATACTTCTTCCGGCTCTCATCCCACATCTCCTGCCGTTCCTGTCCAACTTCAGCTCCCACCAAGTGGTTCTGGCTCATCCAGCACACATCTCTTCCGTGGTCGTGCTAAAACTTTGGTGTCCCTTACTGCATCTTCCAGAGGATCCTTACCGGCAGAGATGGCTCCAAGGGAGATGCAACTTCCAAAAGACCCATTTGTTAATGGGCAACCTATTGAAGCGTACCTCTATAAAAGTCCGACTGAATGTCCTATCTGTTTCCTCTACTATCCCCCTTACCTCAATAGAACGAGATGCTGTGATCAAACAATGTGTTCGGAGTGTTTTGTCCAAATCAAACGAGCTGATCCCCATCCCCCGGAACGGCGACGGCGCAGCCAAAATGTACAGCCCAGTCAAACTGCAGAACCACTCTTCCAAATCCCACACCTACATTCTACATCCGCACCACCTGCAACACAAATCCCACAAATCCCACAGCAAGACGTGCAACTGGTATCCCAGCCGGCTGCATGTCCTTTCTGTGTCCAGCCTGATTTCGGTGTTACCTACTCCCCACCTCCTTTCCGAAGGGGTCTTAGCTACATCCCCGGTCACAGTCTGAATAATATTTTAACCACACCAGCATCATCCTCATCGTCCGTCGCGTCTGGGAATGCGAATTCACCATCCGTACCCACACGTCATCGCGCAACTTCACTATCTGCGAATTCCCCTTTTGTCATAACAACAGATAAAATTCGCCCGGATTGGGCTCAGAAACTCCAAACGGCACGTGCACAGATAGCTAGGAGATCTGCAGCCGCAACTGCGTTGCACACAGCTGCGTATTTATCGCGTAATACCAATGATTCTAGAGGTACGGGAAGCAATAGAAGGCGTATGTTCAGACGAACAACTGGTCATGGATCAGACAACACAACTAACCAAACTGGCTCTGTTGCTCTCTTGACTGAGCGACGGGCTTCTACTACAGGTCGCGAAAATGAATCTCCAGCGAATAGTATAATCAATGTAGCTCCTGCTCGCGCCAGCACGAGACGGAGTAGAATGGACGAGCTCGAGGAGATGATGATGATGGAAGCTATAAGATTGAGTCTTGCGTCTGAAGAGGAGAGGAGAAGAAAGGAAGAGAAGGAAGCCAAGAGGGAGGCCAGGCGTCGAGAAAAGGAAGCTAAGAAAGCAGAGAAGTTAGCCAGGAGGACTGGTCTTGACAGCAACAATCCTAGCTCCACGGCTTTGGACGCTGCTGGGAATAGAGCAGATGGCGCTGCTACCAACAAGCCGCATCCATCTAGTACAGCACATGATCCATCGAGCTACAAAGGTAAAGGTGTTGACCGGCCCGAAACTCAGATTGAGCCTCCCCAAATCGATTCCCCATCTCCGGGCCCGTCGAGGCAAAGTGTAAAGTCCCCTGGTGATGATGAGCTTGGCTCTATTTTCGGTTCTCCATCGAATGCCGCGGCCAAACGCTCGCATCTCCGATATATCTCAAGTGCCTCATCTTCGGATTCATCTTTAGTCGAATCTACTTCTGGTGAGCAGATAGGAACAAGTTTCGTTCCCAATGCCAGTAGTTCTGCTCTTGAACCCCTTCTAGGTTTCCGGAGTCTTGATGCCGTCATTGGCGATGAAGATAAAGGAAGCAGCTCTAACGATCACCTCGAGCGCGTGAGGCCAACGGAGCCTGTGAAATTCGATGATTATGCGACTCCATCTATCACCAATCCAGCGCTGGAGCAAAAGCCAGCGTCGACCCAGGAAAACACCTCGTCGATTTCACAAGGTCCAAGCTTGAGTAAGGATGAGAGGGATCTTGCTGATAAAGAGCTGCAGGCAAATTCTGTGGAAATTGTGCCAGAAGGCAGTAATACTATGGAGGCGGCAAGTTGAGATAGGCCTCCTCTCACAGGGAAGTCCGATTGCTCGGCGGTAACTGGCTGCTCCTTTTTTACTTTTAACAGCCACTTTATTGCCTAATCCTACTTAACTTTTACCTGACTCCTGGCTCCTAAATTTAACACCTTCAAGAATCCACTTACTCTCATCCCCATGCTTATTCATCTCTACTCCACAAACCTGCCCAATTATTTCCTATGTTATCTTTATGATGAAAAACCCGAAACGAATACGTATGCATATGGTTTTACCAAGCGCAAAGCTATTTTTTGCCCCCCTGCCTTTGGCCTTTTTCCTTTATGTTTTGCTTTTATTTTATTTTTACTCATTTTCTTCATATCGATCACTCGTTCCCTACTGTATATGGGCGCTGGCGGCTTATGTCTGTGTCTGGTCTTTAGTTCACATGGATCTGGTAGTATTGCTTTTCTGTTTGGTTTTATTTTTTGAAGTTGCCTGTGGCAGAATCACGGCTTAACCATCATAATAGCTACCACCTCTCCCCTGATTGTTTCCTTTGCTTCCCTTTGAGAGTGTGTCCGTTTGACTTTTTATGTTTTATGGCTCCTGTAAATGTAGATAAAAGCCACTGCTACTCTCTTATAGAGGCTATGCTATTTCCTGTGCTTCTGATATACATTCATATTGCGCAAAAAAAGCTAGTTCGCCATTAAATCGAACACACGTTTAAGATATACCTCTTTGCAGGGCACATGTTCCATTGGTAGCTAAAACCCACTACATATTTAAGTAGGTGCATGCTCACAGTTTCTTGGAAGCAGGTCAGGGTGATAATAATATCTGCAGCTGCATAGACAATTTACATGAGAGGAATCCCCAGGTTACTGCAGCGACTAGATATCATGTGGAAGCCTGATTCAGCGGTCAATCATAACTATATGATGCATCCCAAGCAAGAATGTATTTATTAGCATGCTAATGTTTCTAGCATGTCCTATATCGCCTTTCTTCAAACTGAGCACCCTGTCCAGTCCCAATACTTACGGTTTATCTCCACTTTTCCAAATAAACGAAAAAGTGACTTCACCATTCGCGCACCTTGACGGCAATCCAACTTCTGGAGATCTAGTTCTTGGCTAAGGGCGATCGGGGGCTGGTGGTCCTGTGTGATGGAACGGCTGTTAAAGCCCCGTTGAGATATATAGGCAGAAGTGATGATGAAGTGGATCGATCTTAGCATTGAAATCATCCAATGTGAGCAGGATGTATATCGATGGCTAGGACACTGCGATGGTGTGGTCCCCTGCAACAGCACTTCAAAGACAACCATTCACCTCCATGGCAAATGGCGGCCTACGTACAATATTTAAAGGAAAACCAACCCCCCTAAATCCCATTTTCAACTTTCATGGTTCGGCCAAAATGTCTCGCACCCTTGGTCATATAAATGGGCGCGCCGCTGTTACTGTAGCAGATATTGCCAGTCGCAATTTTCTCCTTGCATCTAGATTTGCGATTTTACAGAGTGATCCATTTTGCCTCTGGTTTCCTGGATACCAACATGGAGGCTGTTGACGACAATGTATATTCTGATCAGACAGATATTGGAATATTATGAGCTGGTATTTATTGGGTTGTAACTGGAGAGTGTTCTGGGTTTGATCTATTCAAGGATCCCCCCCTGGATGCCTCCGAAGCGACGTTGTCACGAAGGACAACTCCCACTGAGCACCGGAAACATCTGGCTCGGATCGATCATTCAGAAATGTTGGACCAACATGGTGCATTTCTCAAAGTAGACTGTCTTTCAGAGACATCGGATTCCATCAGCGTGGATGGTCACTCTGCTCAAGCAGATGAGAAAAACAGGAGTTTTGCCAGTCAGAGAAGAGGGAATGAACACAAGGTGCTGTCTGACCCTTCAAAGATCATTCAAATTCCTTCATCGTGAACAGCTTACTTCTTTTCGTCACAGAGAAACAGCTCGATACATCTCATCGACATGAGAGATCCAAGTCGTGATACTGGACGGTGAAACTGCTCTTAGTAGATATGACACGGTTCTATATATATACATATATACATATATTCGATCTAACACATCAAACGGGGAAGTAGAGAATTTGGTCTGTTCATCATTCTCCACAGCAAATTCTCCTAGTTCAGCCGTCTTAGTCCAGCTCCAGCCCGTGATAGGTCCGAATGTCTCTTCTTCTCAAGCGTGTCGACCGAATTGCACTACACATGAAAAGGGAAAGGAAGAATACTGTGGATGGATGACTGCTCGGTATATTATGATGTTGAATAACCCCCTAATTAATATCGAGCATATCTATATGGGCAAGGGATGTGAACGCCCCATTGAATTAATCAAGCCCACTCACTCTACACCAGGGCACGTACGTCTGCAGGCAGCTGAAACAGTCTCAAATGACATTAACCTGTCAAGTAAAACAACAACACGGCAGAGCAGGGCTGGACAGGGAGTCTTATTAATAATTAAAAGTAGTTGTTTGCCTTGCTGCCCAGGAGGGCCTTGTAGGAAAATCACTTAATAAGACAATAATATAGTTATAGAAATCCCCAAAATTAATAATAAAAATAAAAAAAAAGGGCTCACAGCGCAAGGATCTGACCATCCCCTTTCGCAAGGCCTGGGTTAAAAGGTAATCAGCCAATAACAGTCTGTTATCAATTCAGGTGTTGGCATTCCAGCCCCGATTAACAAGAAATGATTTGTCGAGTGAGTCAAAGAACCAAATAAATGTTCCAAGCCGTTAATTAATTACACATTTAGAGTCTCCTCAAGGTTATTTATTATTAAGAAGATTATTACGTCGATCCCGTATCCAAGTGAATGACAAGTCTCTTACCTGGGCACCGTCCTTCAACGTCTTCTTGACCCGGTTTGGATCATAATAAGAGAAAAAGAAAGGGAAAAAAAAATAAAAGGAAAATGGCTGCCTATTGACTCTAAGACCACACCCACAATTCTCCCCCGCCGACTGACTGGTTGGCTGACTGGACTGGTCTTATCGATGAGTTGACTGCTGCCCTGCGACGCCTTCAATCAACCTCTGGACGCTTTGATCCCAGTACATACTCCGACGTCAGCGATACTCAACAACCAGCGATACATACTCCTCAGACACCAGCAGACACCAGCAGACACCAGCAGACATCAGAAATTGGGATCTGGCCGCAGATACTGCCTCAAATGAGCCAATTGGAAGCTTTCCATCCAGTCTCTGCCTCTTGAGCTAAATGCCCAACGGGCCCCCCGGTATCCACTAGATATCTAGTTCAGACAACCTACTTAAAGTCGGATTCCCCTCAAAGAAAATATCGGATACATCCTCATCATTATTAAGTCAATTGTTATTATTGTGAGAAGGAAGAAAAGAAAAGGAAAAGGGAAAGAAAAAAAAAAAAAAACCACCACCACCACCACCAGACATCTACGATGGCTCCCGATCTAAATTCTGTTCCTCCGTCCCCGCTACCCCGAGGCACCACCGGCTCGACTTCATCTCAACCTTCCCTCTCAGCATCTCGACGTGTCTCGCAAGTCATGGGCCCACCTCCAATTCCTCATTTTCCCACATCTCCCAGTGTGCCTGTGGGCGATAATACTGGTGTGGGAATGGGACCAGGTACATGTCCTCTACACGCGCTTACATATCTCTTTCCCGGATTTTACTGCGTACTAACAGTGTCGACTTTTCTACCAGGTCCACTCCGACATCCTCGCCCTCTAACGGTCGCTGATCTACATTTGGAGTTAGAAAAAGAGCAGGAAGCAGTAGTACGTGAAAATCTCCTTTGTCGAGCATAACCGTATATCTGTCGAGAGCCACCTCTGAACGAACATGATAACAGGTCAATCGCCTCACACGGGAACTCACTCTCCTCCGCCAACAGACAGCCTCAGTAGCATCAACTGCATCCTCAACGTCAACAAACGTCAATGACCCGTTGGATCCGCAACATCCAACGCCATCACGCCACCGATCGTCTTCCAGCATTAGTTCTCGGAGCATTGCGGGCGCGACATCAGGAGCCTTGGCAGGAGGGGTAACAAGTATTGCCCCATCTCGCGAACGAGACACACCATCCTCCTCGCGGCCGTCCCTAGATATAGCCCGGGGAAGCCTCAGCCGTGAGGCATCCGTCACGTCACGCCGACGATCTGGCAATGCCTCCCCATCCCTCTCCTCGTCGTATCAGCCACACAACGAGCCTTTCCCATATCATCTTTCTAACACCAGCTCTTCCCACACCTCATCGCACCCATACTCCAACTCCCATCGCCCTTCATTAACATCCCATGCCGTCCCAAACCCAACCTCCCAACCACCTGCCACGACAGACCACGCACGATCCGGCTCCATGTCATCTCCCGCAGCCATGTCACGGTACGAAGAGGCTGCCCACCACCGCGCGGAACTGGAAGCCGTCAAGCGCGAAAATGAAATGCTTCGCCGTCGAATTCGAGAGCTAGAATCCAGTCTGAGGGATTATCGACAACCGCAGTCCCCTCGACAGCGTATGGAGAGCTCTGGAGCTACGTCGAGTCTCACGACAGGTCTGCGCGAAGCGTCGATTGCTGATCCATTGTCAAGCAATGAAGCCCAGGTGCCGTAAAGCGGCATTTCTCTGGGGCAGATTTTGCTTTAAAAAAAAAAGAAAAAAGAAAAAAGAAAAGAAAAGAAAAACAAGAAAAAAACCCACACGCCGATAAATTGGCTATCCTTCACCTATATGACCATCAACCGCTACCCGATTACCATTTTCAATTTATGCTGCAGCTGCCACGGGGAGGACGGGCGGCTAGTCCAGTCTAACAAACCAAAACATAGTTATCCCGCGATCTCAGATTGATATCCAACCACAGTCTTATGCCCTAGCCCGTTTCTAATGACCTTACTTTTCTCATTTTTTTCATTTTTTCATTTTCTTTCCTTATTTTATTTTATTTTTATTTTTGGCTTTTCTCTCTTCTTATTTTCTTCACGATCCTATTTCTTTTTCGAAAATATGATAGGTTGTTTTTTTATATATTTTTTTTTTTGACAAAAACTATATGTGATTTCTTAATTTCTGTTTCCCAGTTTTAACTGAATTGACGAAGTATCTGCTTTGAAAATGAACTCCGTTTAATGTACTGTATTGTGCTTGTAAGATCCATCCTCGAAGGATAAGACCCCTGCATTTCCTCCCGGAAGCACAGAGCACAGAGCACAGAGCACGGAGGAGTACACAATGCAAATAAGATACAGTCGTTGGCCTCCGCGTTGTCGTAGCTTTGACGAACATGCACGGAAGTACCCTCCAACCGGTTTTAATGGGGTGCGGAACCTCGCAAAGCTCTACGTCAGACTCCTGTGGCTGGATGTGGCTTGATCACCTGTTAATGCGCCAAGTTGGGCCAAGTGGCGCAGTCTCAGGTTCCTTCCCTTCACAAACCTGTTCCTATTTAACCGCGGCGGATTCCCCCGACGTCAGCGTTTGGATGATTTTGTATTATTTTCTTATTCTGCTGGAAACCAAAATTTCTCACCGCAACAGTATACAGAAGCAAACCCTCTTGTCCACTGCTTACATCTCTGCTTGCTGCCATTATCGTCAACCATGTCCTCGCATACCACCGTTCACGTTTCGGATATCTCGCCCAAGACGACCGAGAAGGAGGTGCGGGACTTCTTTAGTTTCTGGTATGTCCCCTCTATTTCCTATCTCATTCGTTATGGGCGGAACATATATCCCAAAACTTGGCCGGTTGTCCTTCATTTTGACCTGTGTCGATTCTTTAGAATATTACAACAGCTAACGATCTATATCCCAGTGGAAAAATCACTTCTCTGTCAATTAGCCCAAGCTCAGGAGAGCCAGATGCTCCTCAATCTGCAACAGTGACGTTTGAAAAGGAAGCGTGAGTCGTCCACGAACAAATCTCCCCAAATCCCCCCCCCAAAATACCCTCGACCAATCCCACAACGGGATGGGCCTTTTAAATCTTGGTCACAGCGTATTTACTTTACATCATCCAGCGCCGCTAAAACCGCGCTCCTACTCGACAACACCCAGCTCGGTCAATCCTCTGTCAAAGTGACCGGAGCCGCAAACATCGACGACCTCGCTGGCGGTAGATCCACCGACGCCTCTGAAGCCAAAGATGAAAACAACCACCTGCTCGAGCAAGAAGACAAGCCCCGCTCACGGATAATCGCCGAATACCTCGCGCAGGGCTACAGAATCAGCGATACGGCCATCCAAAAGGCCATCAGCCTCGACCAGAAACACGGCTTCTCCGCCAAATTCCACCAGATCCTTAGCGACTTCGACTCCAAGTTCCACGCCACCGATAAGGCCAGGGGCATCGATTCTAGCTACGGCATCACTGATAAGGCTGCCAGTGGTCTGCGGGGGCTGTCTTCGTATTTCGAGAAGGCCCTGGATACGCCCACGGGACACAAGATTCGGGATTTCTATCTGCAGAGCGATAAGCAGATTAAGGATATTCATCATGAGGCGAGACGGTTGGCGGATTTGCAGAATGGGAAGGCGCATAAAGAGCATGCGGATGTGACGCAGCCAGAGAGAACGGCTCCTGCGAATTCTTTGGGAGAACCTGCTGCTGCCACGGATGAGCCGAAAAAGGCATGAATCAATGGATGGCGGTTGTCGTTAGGGGGTGTTTTCATTATTAATAGTTATGTCTTTCATGAAAATTTTCACGAATGAACTTCATTGTTTCTCCAGCATCCTTATAATACGACAATTGCTCAAGTCCAGAGACTCGCGCAGTTCCCAAATTTTCGGTTATTCGTTTTACTCAAAAATTATTACCCTGTGTTTTATTCCCAATTTGGTAGTATGATATGATACAATACATATAGCATGAGATGACAATGACAATGCATACGAGATAACGTAGTTAAATTAAAACACAAAGCGCAATCGATTGAATCCCTTTTAACCCCTCACAAAATCCACCCTCACCTCATCCCCACAACCCCCTTCTCCAACTTCCTCCTCGACTCCTCCTCGAGCGGATGCACTGGGTTACTCAGCAACCTCACATTGCACCGACTATCAACAGCCGCACCGGGAACATCGCCACTACCAGTACGTCGACCAGCTGCAAGGTTCTCCATTGGCTGCTCTGCATCCGACCCGTGTCCGTCTGTGACAGTTTGTTCCGCCTTTCCGGTCCAGCCCGGGATGTCGGATTCCTGGGGCCCCGTTTGGCGAGATGGAGATGGGGATTGGCGGCCAGCGTTGGGGGCGGACATTTTTTTTTTTTTTCTTTCTTTCGCGGTTTTTGCCCCTGTTATATGGGGTGGCTTGCATGTATGTGTATGCGTATATAAGTGGCGTAGAAGCTTGGATAGGCCGGGTATTCTTTGTTGGAGGTCACGTAGGAAGACGCAATGTGTGTGGTTCTTCTTTTGATAGACATAGGGCTAGATATCGTAGTTGACTAAAACCCTTTCTTTTCTTTTCTTTTTTTTTTCAAAAAATCTGAATAGGAATACCCTGTTTCGGTAAGTATAAGCAAAACGGGGCGTTAGGGGCCTCCGATTAAATATATGGCTGTGGAGTTGTATGATATCAACTTTTAGAAGATTCAAAGCTCTGAAACCTACAGGCATTGGGGCGTTTTGACGAGATTGGTGCAACAACCAGCCATCATGATGACGTCGGGGGTGATAAAAGCTGGAACCCAACCCCAGATTGACTAAGCAATTCAATCATCAAAACACCGAATTTTTTGAAGTACAGGTTGTTGAAAGGAGTTGGAACTGGACTTCGGTTAAATCATCCCAGTCATTCAGGCATCTATTGGAATAGCCATTGTCCCAGCTAATTCGCAAGTATATATATACACACAAAAGCAAACAAAACACACACACACACAAAAGCAAATAAAACAAAACAAAACAAAACAAAATAAAATAAAATCTCATTGTATCCGAATCCTGTCTTTGCAGGTTGAGCTCAAATCCAGCAAGCGTTTTTAAACAAGTGAGATATAAATCTGGGCATTTCGTTAGGTAATAAATTGCAGCACTTAGTAGGCAAAATGAGGCGTATCACAGACTGGGTTCGGAGTGAATCGAGGAGGACTAAAAGGGTGAGAGAGTATAGAGAGGAGAGAGGCTGAAGGTCCGACATCGGTTCAGTTGAATGTACAATGTGGTATAAAAAAAGGAGTGGGAGGGGGAACGGTGATTGCCTTTGGGATTTTACTGAGAGGGACTGGGTAAAAAAGGGGAAATATGGCTAATGAGTCGAAAGGGGAAAAGGGGGGCAAAGGGGGGGAAGGAAGACAACAAGATGGCACAAGAAAAGAGCAGAAAAGCGAAAAGAATTTATATATAGCATATGTCCATTCTGAAAACAGCCAATTCCTGCACATATGAAAAATGGTATATAGGTGAACAACGTTAACGCTAAACAGGTAATTGTAGCTAGAATAAGGACAAAAATGAATTAAACAAACAAGGCCGTCCTTTTCGAAGTCCGTTGCCGCCTTTTTTTTCTTTTTTCCCTTTTCCTTTTTCTTTTTTTTATATTTTTTTTTTTTACTTTTTGTTTTCTCTTGCCAGATCAGGCTTCGCTATTTGCCTTTGCCGTCGCGGCTGCAGCTGCAACGTTCGCATTCCCAAAAGCCAATGCCTTTGCATCTGCTTCTTGGACAACAGTTTGAATGATCTGTTGCTCCTCTGCATTGAGAATTTTCGTCAGGGTCTCGTAGAGGACGGGTTGTTCTTGTTGTAGACCTGTTGTGAAAAGAGTGTTAGGACATTCCATAGAAGCTGTTGTGGATAACATAAGAGGCATGAAGAAAACTTAAAAAACATACCCATCAAAACAGCCTTGAAAAGGCCATATGGCTCCACCTTGTCCAACGGGCTTTCAAGCAAACCTTCCTCATCAAGTTCTTCATCTTCGTCACCGGGCATCGATGCGTATTTCATAGCCTGTAGTGGATAATGTTAACAAACACAGTGATGTCAATAGAAGTATTCGGATGAAAAGAAATGCAAGTTTACTTCTCGGTTTAAGAACTCTACATAAGACTGGCTTTCATCATCTAGATCTCTATCTGGACCGTCAGCTTCATCTTGTGCTGTCCACTCAACCTCTCCACTCCAATCGTTGTTCGAATCGTCATCATCGTCATCGGCGTCATTATAGCTGTAATCGACCTCCTTTGAAGTTTCTTCGCGGTCTGCTATTGATTAGAATACAAGTTTCCTTAAAATATATTAAGAATGGAACAAGAAGGGCACATACGCTTCAACGCAGCTGGGAGAGTTTGGAAAAGCTTGCTAATTCCCTGGAGGAGACGAGGCCAGCCTGGTTGCACGCTTGCGGGCACATCAGCTGCTCTCAGGGTCAATAACGAAGTGATAGCAACGATGCACAATTTCTTGTCATGGACCCTGTTGAAGATGTCGATGTTGGAGAACCAGGTGCTGAAGAATTTGTTCGTCCATCCCTTGGACTCCAGAACTTGGAGTGCTAACAATGGGTTATAGTATATTGAATTGATAACCATCTCCATCAAGTGGATGCGGTAAGATTTGGCGTGTGTTTCATCCGAACTTAAGACGGTCATTGCCAAGGATATGAACGTTGGGATGAATTGGTCGACATGCCCTCGAAGATTGAGCATTATAGCCTCTGCAAGCTTGCAACCACAAATTCTATCAACACCTCCAACCTTCTCGTCGTGGAAAATGTCGTCAACCATGCTAACTAGGGCTTGAAGATAGACAGGGTTTTGTGCCAGTGTAGCTGAGCCATATGTGACGAAATTATCCAGAGCCGGTAGCATATCTAGGACGGAACATATGAGTTTAGTAGAAAGCAAAAGTAAAAGGGGTTTTTTCCGAGTCTAACCTTCAAGATACAATTCAGCTCCAGATTTAAATGTTTTATGCATGAGAACAAATGCCTGCCACATGGTGGGAGATATAGATTTGGCAGCAAAAGTGCAAGAATCAATGATTTCAAAAACCTCGGTGTACAAATCTGTATTATTTGTAGTTAGCACCATGTCGCTGTACGCACAAGTATAGAAACGACTTACCATAAAGTTTATTTTCAAGAGTAATAGTGATAACAGGCATCAAAATAGTTTCTAAGTGCAAAAGCACATCCGGTGTGCTTTCTAGGGTCAGGATCAAAGTTCCGATGGTCTGGAGCACGCCCAATGCAGTAATACTCTTGTCATCTAGGAAATCACCGTAAATATCTTCCTCGGGCTTGGAAGTATTTTTTCGCTCATCGAGCATATCTCCAATAATTCGCATATACGTATCCCTCAACTGCTCGCACAAAGCGACGGCGAAAGGAGTCAGTTCTGTGGAGAAAACCTCAACAAAATCCTCCATGACACCTGATAACTGATCCAGGTCAACTTCATTTGAAAGCTTGAGAAGTTGTTGCATGATCTGTGGAATATTAGTCTGCATGGAGGTCCGGATAGCATCGTGGCGGATAAGAGGTTGAAGAGCCAATGCAGCTTCCACTCTCACAGGAAGTTCAGGATCGGCCAATGCTTCCAAAATGTTCCTGTAAACCACCATGAGGTTGTTGGGGTCGGTAAAGTCCAACTCACTAAACTTTTCCAAGGTGTCGCAAGCCCGGGCACGGAGATAGCCGTGAGGACTCTTGAACTCGGGGAAGACGTGGCGAACAAAAAAGTACTCTACCTGGTCCGCGATGGGGCTCTTTTTACCCAGAATAACGGAAGCGAGGGTTCCAATCATGCGAAGAGCGCCCTCCTTTTCCCGAGGAAGCTTCTGGTCATCCGGGGAAGTCTCATACTTGCTGACAACACCATTGACGAAACTTAGGATGGAAAACGTCTGTTTCTTCCGGCTCTGTGTAAGTGCGACAAGGAAGTTGGTGGCTGCAACGTCTGGCGCAGAAACCTCCTCATAAATATTCAGTTTTCGATGCAGGTATTCCGAAGGATCAGTCTCAAACAGCTCAATATCTTCGTCGGACTGGCACAAGACTGGGAAAATCAGGTGCTGAACAAGATTGTCCAAATGAGGTTTCAAATGGTCCCACGTCGCCTTGGGTTTGACACAGTCTTGCAAGAATACCAAAGTGTAGGAAAGCGCAGGCTTGCTTAACCATTGGCCATTCACCCATTTATCGATTTCCCCCAGATAACCTTTGAGAATTTCTGGAGCGAAAGTGGTAATAAAGGACTTCGCGTATTGTGTGTAATTTGTTGAATTAGTTTTCCCGAGAAGACTGGGGTTGCCGTATCTGCCAACGAATCACCGGGTTAGATTGTCTGTTACCCCCGAAAATAACCTACCATGAACATACCGAACAAACAGGCGGTTCAAGTTGGCATATGAACATTTCTTGGCCTTCCACCAGTGGTTAAGCTCCCGTTCGTCAGTGTTTTCGAGCATAGAACTCGCTGGAGGGATTTTCCCAATGACTCTCAAGAACAGAGAACACCAGGCCACCGTCGCTTGATGGGTCATCAAGAAATTTGGCAGTTCAAACTAGATTAACCGATAAGAAAAGGAATTCCACGTCAGCCAGATCAACCCAAGATTAGCCAGCCCAACAATCTCTGGAATAAAAGTCCCTTAACCCACATAGATAGCATTCTTATATGCCTTGACAACAGTCCGCAGCATCTCTCCAGCTTCAATACTTTCCTCATCGATAAGACGAGTCCCAATATCCAGAAGTCGAGGGAACGAAACTTCCACCACCTTTTCGAAATCCCCCCTCTTATCACTAGACTTGAATCTGTATACGCGACATATTGCCAGCAGGCACTGCAAACCTGCAAAGATGGAGTTTGCATCGTTCGTATTGAGTAGCTGGAGGGTCACGTCCATGTAATCGGGCCATTTCGTAGGGAAATCATACTGGAGGACCTTGGAAAGAGTGGGAGCCAGTTGAGATCGAACAGCGGGGGGGGAGGATGCAAGGAGGGGTATGATACGCGCTCTGAACGGAGTTCGATCCTGGTCTGGGATAGGTTTGTGGATTGGTTGTTCTTCAGCAGGGGCCCATCCTCTGGAGACTCTATTCTTCAGGTAGACAACAGCTGAGAGGAAAAACAAGCTCCAAGTCAGTGATCAGAATACCGAAATAATTTCACAATTGATGAAATATGGTAGGGTAAAGATGTGTGTTTGTGAATGTGTGCATGCATAGCATATGTATAAAAAAAACAGATGTGAATATAAAATAATGTGGGGGGAGGGGGGGTTTGATCCCTTACTCGATAGTCGAACTCCATTGTCTTGTTCTGCCTGCAAGATATCGACCAGCGCATTTATAAATCCAGGCTGCTCTTCGGCCTAATTGTGCGGAAAGAGTCAGCATACTCCAAACGATACCTATATGTACGTCTATATATAGAGAGAGAACCAAGTGACGCACATATTTCAGGTCCGCCTCGGCCTGTTGTCGAGCCTCCGCGTTGGTGTCGAGGGTGGCCTGGATACGTTCTCGGAGAGCTGCTACATCCATCTCGCGCTTATAACAACCTCCAGCGCCGGGCCTGAAGACAGAACTAGAATTCCAGATCTTATAAAAGCTGGCCGTGGCCCTGGTGTAGGATATGCGGCGGAGAATGGCTGATTGAGGTGTGAAGATGAAATAGTGGTGGGTTTCTTTGAAGGGTTGTTGGGTAGAAAAAGTTTAAGAGAAAGGACACAGACCGACGGGGGACCGCAGTTTAAAATTGAGGTTGGTGCTTTTTGTAACTTATTTTTTATTAATTTTCTTTTTATTTGATGCTCCTTAGTAACAGGAACATCAGCAAACATCGTTTTGCTTTAGCCAATTCTGGGAAACTCCAACAATTCCAAACATAATTAATAAAATATGCCTACAAATTGTATATATCTGAATGCAAGATTCCGGGTATTTAACTCAATTATTTACTTATTTATTTTTTTACTACTATCATGGACGGAATCGATTCTCTAGATTTTCAAAATTCTCAAGGGTTTGACAGATCTAATTTTATGTGTACCCTTACACACGCAAACATCCACACGCAGTTATTAAGCACCAGATCAACGTTCAAATATGACCCTGGCCATTGAGATTGCTGTCAAAACACAAACATTGCAGACCTAAAACATCGACAGATGAAGCAGCCAATGTGTATCTCATTAGATATTCCCTTCACATGTAAAGTGATGCCGCAAATATCACGTCGCGTTTGATCATCTCCTGGGCCCGCTGCATCTTGCTATACAGGGTCGGGTCGCCTACCAGCTTCGCAGCACTCTTCACCTCCCGACATGTTTCGTCCAGCCGAGTGATTACACGGACAATTGTGCCTTCCATCACATCGGTCAGGTCGGTGATCCGGTTGAATGACATTCCACGTGCCCATTCATAGACGACCTCGACTAGGCTGAACCGTGGCTTGCTTGCAAAGTCGTTGGAGTCCTCACTCGATAAAATGACCTGGTGCTTGATTTGGAAGTCATTTACCTTCTCCGATATCTTGATGATGGCCTCTTTGCCCTTTTCAAGCCGTGGTGTTAGCAAAGGTACGCTTTCGGTCTTCTCTTGGAAGACGAAGGCTGACAGCAGAGCAACGATCTCCTCTGGCTCGTATTCTGCGAGCAGATTTTCCAGAATCAATTCCGTCAGGACCAGTTCGTCGGCTGAATGAATCTACAGCCAGAGCTTTGTTAGTCATGGCCTGAAAATAAAAGGAATTAGCTGGATGAATTACGGGACCACCTACCTCGCAGGCTACCTTTCCTTTCAATTGGACTCGACATGCCTCGTCAACGAAACCAAGATCCTTGAGGACCAAAAGACGCTGTTCGTAGTCTGGTAGAAGTTGCAAGTTCTGGTCCGACATTAATTGTTTTAATTGCGATATGTTCTCTTTCACCTGCCATTCGTCATGTTGCATTTCGAACTGTCCAAGTATCAGTATTATCCAATTAAATAAATCTTCAAAAAATTACGAGACGTGTTTCCAAACTCACATGTTTCAAAAATTGCGGGCATCGCAGACATTCGCAGGCTTCAATGATAGCCTCCTGTTCCTTTCGCTTATTTAAGATCTCGACCACTTGAAGTTCCTTCACTCGGTCCCACTCCAATTCATTCCAAGAACTAGTTTTCCACGAGCAACAAATCGGGACAAGGTCCTTTTGTGCAACTTTCAATGCCTCTGCAAGAAGTCAGCCACAAATACACAGAAGGGATTCAAACATCCCTGATTGGATATGCTTACCTTTCTTGATATTTAAATACCAAGTCGGACCCCCTATTTTTAACACTGTCGAGGTTACACATTCAAGATCCTCAAGTGCGATTTTGTACGTTTTCAGCACCATCTCAAAAGGCTCCGTTGAGAGTGGAGAAAACAAATGTCGAAACTCTGGAAGGTATGGAAGAATATCACTCGGATGTCGGCTGGATTTCATTGGACCAAATTCGAACACCTGCAGACCAAGATTTGGTCCAGGAGCCACGCCTTCTCGCACGAGCAAACCAACCGTTCTGATTCCATTCTATGAAAGAAAGGGAAAAGTTAGTGGAAGGTTTTCAAAATTGGGACTCAATATGTCTCCCTCACCCTTTTAAACACAACCACTCTCTTGGCTGAGAACAGTCGCCGCCCCATCGGGGATGAAAGGAGATTGACATGAAGTTGAGCAGTTAACCGCGAGAACTCCACGGCGGCTTCATGACAAGCTTCCATGTCATTATCACAAATGGCGCATGGCTCCCGTTTTATTTTCTCCAGTGTAGCTTCAGACACTTGTACTTGCTTCTGGTGTTCCGGGAGGAGTGCCTGCGTTGCATTCTCACTGAAGCTTCTTTTGATCATTTCTTCAATCTTCAAGGCTTCTACCCGCAGCAGATTCAAAATCATGTTATAGGTAAGGCGAAATTGCGATCGAAGCTTCGTCGGATCGCCCAAAATCATGCGACGAAGGGTACCTGCAGGTGGCGCTTCATCCTTGCCAGACGAAACAATAATCACAGACCCGACAGTATCAAGCCCACGCCGTCCCGCTCGCCCTGCCATTTGGGTATATTCACCTGGAAGTAGGTCTCTGAACGATCGACCGTCATGTTTTCGAAAACCAGAAAATACAACGGTCCTTGTAGGGAGGTTCAAACCCATGGCAAAAGTTTCTGTCGCAAAGAGAACTTTCACTAAGGTTTTTGCGAATAATATCTCCACGATTTCCTTCATAATTGGCAAAAGACCGCCATGGTGGACACCAACGCCTCTGCTCAGCAGCTCTCTGACACGGCGAATTTGTGGTAGGATTCTATCCTCTGGCTTTAGTCGGGCCAGCGATTTCTCAACAATCATATGAACAGAGCTCTTTTCCGCCACCGTGCAAAAATCCTGGTTCGACAAAGAATCCGCATTTTCCTCACATCTTTTCTTGGAAAATACAAAAACACATGCTGGCAGCAGATTTTCCTTTCGCAGATGTTGCACAAGATGAACCCAGATATGTCGGTCCTGTGCTACCGTCGTTCGTCCACCGCCTCGGCCTGTTCTAGCGATATTGCCGGTTCCACGAGATGCAGGTTGGCCTCTGCCCCTCTGTTGTGCACCCCCTCTTTGTTGTTGAGCGCCACCACGTTGGGTCCCTCCACGTTGGGTGCCTCCTCGTTGGTTTCCACGTTGTGGCTGCCCACCACCACGACCTCTATCTCCATAGCCACCTCTATTGTGATTGGGCTGGGATTCTGTAGCCTTCTGAGCATGAGCTTTGTCGCGCCCAGATAAAATGTCATCTGCTTTTTTCCATCCTTTCTCAATAAAGTTCTTGTTCGAATCGACGATTTTCAGCATGCTTTTATCAGCCCATAGGTAATGCTCCAATGGGACTGGGCGCTTGGGGGTTGAAATAACGTAGATATCCTTCTTTTTAGTACGGCCAACCCAAGACGCAAATTCGTATGTGTTTGGAACCGTGGCGGAGAGTAGAATAAGCGTAACGTGCTCTGGAAGCATAATTATAACCTCCTCCCAAACCACACCTCTTTCCAGATCATTCACATAGTGAACTTCGTCAAAAATGACGAATTCCACATCGCGAATAAGATCAGCTCCGCGATAAAGCATACTTCTGAGGATTTCTGTGGTCATAATCAAGCAGCTTGCCTCGGGGTGAATTTGTACATCCCCTGTCAGAATTCCGACATCCTCAAATGTATTTCTAAAGTCACGGAACTTTTGGTTACTCAAGGCCTTTATCGGAGACGTGTAGATAGCCTTAGTCATGTGTTTGGAAGCGAGCGCAATCGCATATTCTGCCACCACAGTCTTCCCAGCAGATGTGTGAGCGGCAACGAAAACGGAATCTCCATTCTCCAAATGATATACTGCTTCTTTTTGAAAGGTATCCAGCTCGAACGGCCATTCTCGTGCCATATCGGGTACCAAATCGTAAAAGTTTGTAATCTCTTTGTTAACATCCACCACATGAGCCCACTCTTTGCCTCCTCTCTTCGAAGAGGGCGCCAGAAGTGGACCTCTTGGCTCCAAAGCTGGATATTCAACGGGTAGTAAAGAATCGATGTCTTCTTCCTCCTCATCAGTAGTGGACAAGTCCTCTGCAAGTGGTTCACTCATTTCAAAGTTCTTATCTGTGTCAGTGGGAGAACCCTCTCCAGTAATCTCATCAATAGCCTTATCGTTCTGCTCCAGAGTATTCTCCACCTCTTGAACATCCCCCTCCTCATCTTTGCTCTTCGCCTTCCCAAATTTCAATCCCCTGGAAAATCCCGGGGGCACCTCCAACAAACCACCTTCCACACCAAAGTTAATAATTCTATCCAACCCCAAGGACTTCCCTCCTGTAGCAGCCCGCCGCTCATCAGCTTGAGCCTCAGACTCAAGTTCAGCAATGGCTTCCACGCCCTCTAGCCCACCAGGTGCAAACGGGAAAAATCCAGCAGCACCGCGAACGAAATCAGCACGGCCTGCTGGCCGTCTAAGCAATGAGGTCGAGTTTTTTGCAGTAGCACTGCCCGAAGGGACAGTAACCTCACGATAACCAGTAACCCTACCTTCCAGACCTTCCCGGGTAAACCGGATAATGGTGCGGGTTTGCGGAGGTGCCAGCTCAAACAGATCATGGTAGTCCACGGGAACTTCCCATCGCCTAGATTAAACGCTATCAATTTTTGATTTTTGGCACATAACCGGATAAGGTGTATCTGCAAATATGGGAACATACTGTTGCAGCTTACTTAGCCACAGAGAACTAAATCGCGGTGATGGGTGCAGAAACTCCCTTTCCAGCTCTGCTTTCAACTTCTCGTCAGATTGCATTTCGCAGTTTCGACGCTGTGATCGAGGTCCTTTCCCGAATTGATTTGCTCCATCCGGTAAGCGTCCAGAATCTGCGCCAGTTATCCAACTGCCCAGACCATCACCATCGTCCAGCTTGTTTGTTGCTCCATGAACTCTCTGGACGGCATCCAGCAGGTCTGGATCCTCAGACATGTCTCTCAAAGTTCCTACCTCAAGAGCTTAAGGGAGGGGCACCGGGAATAAGGTGAAGCACTGATCTAGAGAGCTCTGGTTATCATTCCCAGGCAAAAAAAAAAAAAAAAAAAAAGAAAAAAAAAGAAAGAAAAAGAAAAAGGAAAGCCGTCTGTCTCTTCTCAGATCATCTTCTCAATACAGGATATAAACTGATCTTCTGATGACTTCTCTTTGCATCAGCAGACACCAGCAACCTTAGTAAAGTATGAGGAATGACTATTCATCTTCATTGCATACAATTTTTGTTGCAAAGCCCTTTTCGTTATATGCCTCAGATTTGTCCAGACTGTTGATTTGTGAAGTGGCACCGTTAGTTAACTAGGTTGATTTGGTGGTTCTGGTAATGACTAAGCCGTGCTTAACCCAACTGTAGTCGCCAAAACCTTATTTTAGACGCGCGTTACCACTTGCTTAGGGCCCGCATGGCTTTGAATAGGGGCTAAATTTATGGACCGTGTGTCAAGTTGGGAAAATAATACAGGCAAGCGGACGTCATTTTCAAAAGAGTTTGCTGGAAATCTACATATTGGGGGTGAGTTCAATCGAAAGACCAATTTCAACATACTACGCGCTAAGTCCATTCTCCTCACACAATATTACGGATTGAACTGGCATACCACTCCCTCCAAAACTAAATCCATCACTTTTGGTGGCATAAAGAAGCCAATTAAGAGTCAATCATTTCATATTCTCCAAAGGGACAGTATGTACATCCCTTGTTTAGAGAGAGAGAGAGAGACAAATTGACTGACAGGGAATCGAATGAACCTTGATAATGATATGAAAAAACGAAGGAATACTCCTACTTCCCCCAAGACAATTCTGCGATCCAAAACAAAGTCCCAAACACCCAGCGCCACTTGCCAGCCTGCGTTTTAGCGAAAACCAAGGCAAAGCACGGAAGCTAAGCATGAATAGACTCCTGCACCCTGGGATAAACAGCCACCAGGGATTCCCATAGATCCGGATGCTGAGTGACTAAAATCTCTGGATCCAACCCAATTGCCATAAACGTTGTATCCACCCCACTGGTTACCGGCGCCATATAAATTTTGCAGATCTGAAACCCAGAGAGGAACGCATATGCCATGACAGCAGACGTGAACGTCTCTCCCCTGTTGAAATCTGGCACAGTGTAGCCCAATTCAATGTACGCAAGAAAGGCACACAGGTAACCAACAAACAGAGAACCCATACTGATTGTAGCTCCAACAACACTATCGTTAACGAGGGCATCGATTCCGCGATGTTCCATCATTTGCCATGTGAATTTGGCAGCCGGTGAGTATGGTTTCCCGTAAAGTGCCACATGGGAAAAGGCATATCTGTTAAAACTTTGGGTTATGCGGCCAAGAAATTTCATGGCTACCCCCAAAACGCGGTTCGCAACCTCCTCAAGGGTATTTTGATCGACAGTCTCTTCCTGTCTGGGGATGATGGTGCACGCCTGGCGCAACATATCAACCGGCGCTACGAACAGGCTTCCGAGGCAGATGCTTCCGAAGGAGCGAGTCAATGCTCGTCCTAGAGCGCCTCTCAATGGTGCGCTCGGCATTGGATTAGAATTGCCGCCGTAGAAATACCAAGACCCGTACACTCCGGCAACAGCGGTATGCATAGTATTCTTCATCCACTCGGTCATCCAATAGGATGCAAACGTGATAAACGACGTAAGTGCGATGGTAATCACAGCTTTGCATTCTTGGTCCCTACATAGAAGGTTTGATCTCATTTCGTTGGGTTGGAAGGCAATGTAGACCGCAACGAGCGTCACAAAAAGCCATGCAGCAAAGGAGGTAGCGAGTATTCCTCCGATAAAGCTTACTAGATGAACCGCGACATGGCGCCTCGTGACCGTGGCTGCTGTTCGGAGCAAGAGTGTGGTGAAGGGGAACCGCGGTATCCAGCTCACGAAGTAAACAAGAGCAAGTCCCCCAAAAGTTACATGGGTAATCCCGCTGCCCCATTGCCTCCTATACATGTAGACAACTCCGATGCCCAAACCAAAACCGACATTAAATATCCCGGTGAACCACACCAACTGATTAGTGAAAAATAAGAAAATTTGATAGTATGCCATTGAAGCGGTAAAGGCGGTGGATAAGACAACCGAGAAAAGTATGAAGGTATTCATATCCAGTGCAATGGTATTTGTAGGATCGTTGATTGTGTGACCCTTGAAGTCCATGCCCTTCTCGAATCTGTCGATTACCGTAGACGATAGAGAAATAAACCCAAAAAGGGTGAGTAGAAACTAAGCCAAGTAGTTTCGAGGTCAGCATTGACTCATAGAACGGAATGAGAAATAGGAAGAGGAAGAATATGCGATGAACTAACCAATATGCCTGCCCATATATCATGGTACTCAGATTTGTAGAGTCTGAAGCCTTCCTTGAAAGTCAGTTCCTGTGGATCATCGTCGCCATCACCATCACCATCACCACCACCACCATCACCGTCACCGCCATTCCTCTTATTCCCAGAGAATATCGAGAGAATTCGAGACAGGTTGATTTTTCTCAGCGTCAATGTAAAGTTGCCCATGGAGATATTAATGGACGGCATTGAGAGAACCGCCCGCTTCTGCTTCTTCTTTGAAGCACGAGGCTGCTCACCACGGGGGTTTCTGCTTGGATCTGCATCTTGGGCAAGGGGTTGGGACATCGTTCAAATCATGTACATGTGGCAAGCGAGCGGCAGCCAAACACGTCAGGAATGGAGGAAGATATGAATAGTGACAGGTGACTCGGGTTGATAAACACGCAGAATAGAATCGGGTTCAGCAGTGAGGCTGGAAGCATAGACTGCAAACCGACATGGAGGAAGCGCGGCAAAAGTGTAACACGGGGGAGTGAGTAATGAGAGCTTTTTCTCTTTCTTCTTTTCCATTTTGGGTAGGCACCTGTACGAAATTTCGGTAACGAGGGCAATGTGGTCAGATTCAGGCCGAAGTTTCCTATTCCATTTGTAAACCAGAAGTGATCCGGTTTTGTTAGGGGAAGGTCCCAAGCGAGTCACAATCGCATATGTGCGGGTGGCTCGTTCTTCCTCTTCGAATGCGCCCCCCCTTGCTCCCACGCCCCTATCAAGTTCACGCGTTGGGATGACCCAGCTCAAAAGCTCGACCAGTCGGTCGGTTTTCGGCTTTGCTTCTCCTTGTGTATTCGGCGGAGAAAACTCAGTGGCCTGTACGATGTCCTCTTAACTCCCCTTGGGGATCATACGAAGACAGGCAAAATGACCCTGTCATCTGATTCCACATGACCGGTGAAGTACAGACGACCAGAGAATCTTGGACACGGCAAATAGCGGGATGACAATTGCCAAGATGAGAGAAGGGTACGCCGAACATCCACAAAAGAAGCTGTATGTATGTGATGAATAGAAGATGAAGGCTTCTGCAAGTAAATATAAGATATTTTAGATAAGCCGATAGCATTGTGCAGTCCCCTTCCAAGATTTTGATCATAGGGTGTTGACAAGGGAAAGAAACCTTGGAATTCGTCCATGGATATTTCATTTCTATAGCCAAATTTCGAAAACTCAAGACACGGGATTGCTCCGTTGTTGGCTTGCACTGCGTACACTAGGAGGGAATGCATGATTAAAGGTCATAGATGGAATAACGACGATGGCATATTCAACGGCCAAACTTGAGGAGATGGTGTGGGATGAGGAGTGCAGTTGGTCTCGTTTAACGTAATCCACCACCCAACGCCCGTTTACACCCAACGCCCGCCATTTCGCCATCACTATGATGAAATATTTTCAACGTCATTTCAACAACGCAATTAGATTTTAAGATGATATATTATAGGATGAAAATATATATAGAAAATTACATATAAAAATATATAGCTAATTCAGTAAACATTTGTTTGGCTTAATAACTCGCCCCAGAACATGAAATCTTGGGTGGAGGCAGATTCAGCGAGCAAGCAGTCATTAAACCAGTAGAGATTGCAATATCATCATATCCCTCTGGCAGTGGATCTGTGGGCACCCTGGCAGGGCTCTGAAAACGCGATTTAGCCACTCTTTGCGAAATCAAGGGTCTACTTTCCCGATTAGTAAGGTGATTTTTGAATTCTTCAATCATCTTCTTATTCAATCATGATTGTAGCCGTACGGCAGCTCGTTCTTCCTTTTCTTTTTGCTCCTGAGCCTTTTTCTCATCTCTAAGCTCCTTGTCAATCTGCCGTTGAGCAGCTCTTGCGGCCTTATCCATTTCCTTTTGCTGTTTTGTGGCCTGGCGAGCTGCCTCCCGCTCCATCCTCTGCTGGATGATATCTGCCTCCTTCTGTTCCTTAAGAATAGTGCGTTGCAGCTTTGCATCCTCCTTACGAGCTTGCTCATCCTTTTTGGCAACCTCTGAGGCCGCCAAATTCTCGCGGATGCTCTGCACCTTTGCCGGCGAGAAGAACTGCGCCAATGATGGATTCAAGGGATCTAGCAACCCCATTGCCCTGCCACGCTTGAGACGTCTCCTCTCTTGATTAAGAGCTTTTTGAAGCTGCCGATTCTCTATTAAAAGAACCTCTTTATCAAGAGCAAGATTTTCCCCTGCACGGATCACCCAGTTGAGATCATTAGATATTTGATGCTGCTGTTGCTTGACTTGCTTCACCAATTTCCGCAGGCCAACAATAGAAGTAGGTGTTCTTGGTTGATATCTTGCGTCGGGGGGGGGGGGGGGGGGGGGGGGGGGTGCAAGGTCGTATTTGAAGCTTTTTAAGAACGCGTTCCGGATCGAATGGATGTATGCCAGTAGCAGCAAATGCAGCTTCAATATTTGAAGATGTAACTGCCTCCTTCCACGCAGTGTCAAAAAGCTGCCAAAAAGACCTCTTTGTAGTGCGTATGAATCCCATTCCAGTTCTCATTCATTCATTCAGTTGTTTGGAATATGATTTACCCAATGGTCCAAATATCCCAACATCTAGCGGCTGTAATCGGTGTGTAGAATGGGGAGGAAAGACAGTGACTAGAATTCGATTCCGATCTGCATAATTGATGAATGCCATATTAACATGGGATGAGTGGCCATCCAATATAAGAAGTCTATATCCGCGGCCTGCCTTCTTTTTTGTAAGAGGTTCAAAGATCTTCTTTAACCATGTTAACCCATATTCATCATTGCTCCACCCATTTTCTGAAGCAGCAAAGTAGGCCTGATCCTTTTCACTATCAAAATCTTCGAGCCAAGTATCTTGCATATCTCTTGATTCCCCTTGATATATGAGAGCAGGTGGGAGCGAAGTTTCATCTGCGCAAATTGAGGCAAGTAGTGTTATGAATTCTCGACTGCCATCCTGGCTGGCACCTATCATACAGCCCGATTTGAGCAAATTAATCGATACAATACGTTTGAGGGTGTGAATGAATCCTAATAGGAATCCTTTCTCATCAAAGTTGTAGATATTCGCAGGTTCAAGGTTGTATTTCATGATTTTTGCCTGCAGCTGAAAAATTAAGATAAATTAGCAAGATGAGAATTAAAAATGCAGTATAAGAAAGAAATCTATTACAAGATCAAAATAATGTTTGAAGTATGCAGAATTGTCTGCAATCTTGCATTTTTGGTCGATATTTCACAGGTAGAGTGACTTGATCACATCCTTGTGGCACTCGCAGAACTGAGCCACCCAGTTGACTCCAATAGGTGCTTTTAGAATCTCAACAATGAGATTATGAAGAATTTGGGGCGTACAAGGGAAACCGTGATCTGCCAATCAATTGATATGAAAAAGGAGCTGTTTTTCTTGCGAATCAGTGAGAGCTTTGCAGTGGATAGAGCTTGCTTCCTTTCTTGACATTTGAACGCCTCTATAACGCCTTGACAATGTATATCAGCTGATTCCATATTTTTTTTAGCGGTCTCAGTGTAATTAGGCGTTGATTGCGCGTTCAAATCATCAATCGCGGCTTGTATAACTGCTTCATGGTGCATGTTGTGGGTGGTTAAATATGAATGAAAAATGTGAAGATTTGAGCTGGCGTTGGGTGTAAACGGGCGTTGGGTGGTTGATTACGTTAACTCTGACACAAGAATTGGCCGGAAAGAACTTGAACTTTGTCTCCAAACAGCACAGGCAAGCGGGCGCGGCTAGCGATCTTTGTAACCAATCTTGTGCATGACATGCTTTCTCACATGCCGGATCATTCTCATGTTACATTCGCGCTTCCTCGCTGCAAAAACACACCGCAGAACTAAGTTTTGCTGCATAAGTTTTGTGATCGTAGCAGAACAGAAGAAGAATGATAGTATCAACTGAGTTTAGAGATCTAATACCTTGTATTTTAAAAGATTTGATCATTGGGATGATACTTGTTTCCTTCAGGCCTCCTCATATGTTCGAGGGGCGGAACTTGTGTCTATGGGATTTGTACTCGCTCGTTCCTTGTTCCAGAATATACTTTGGCAATTGGGGTTGGTCAGGTAGAGCATTCCACGTGATTCCACTCTAAACTTCCAAAATATTCATCCGTCGAACCATCCCCAAACAGGTAGACTCTGACTTCATTTGGATTCTTGATATGAGAGATCTCAGCTCTGCCATCGAGTCCGTCTCGTTTAACTCTTCTCCCTGACGAAGTTGCAGCGCAATGCGAATGCGAAGAGAGATTCTAGTTGCCGCCGCTCTTGGCGATAAACCTCATTCAATCCATATGAAACACGCCCATGTAGTTATCTCTGCCGCCTGAACGAGCTTTATGGTTATACCGACGCCGTTCGTGATCGATGAATATGGTATTAAGAAACATTCCATCAGCCCTCTCTGTGTCGGAGTCCTTTCCGTTTCAACAACGGAGATGAGAGCCTTTTTTTTTTTTTTTTTTGGTGTTCATAAGCTGCATGGAAACGTCAATGCCATGTTCTAGATGCAAGACGGCTCCCATCTTAATTGGAGAATGCCTACCGTGCTACTACAGGTAGTTCCCGGGGACACCAATGGTATCGGGCACAGGTCTCCAGGGGGAACGCTTCTGTGTAGAAAGTTTCAGCTGGTATTCTTAACGCGGTTTCTCTTCTGACCATTGCTCTCCTTATTTTTATTTTTTATATTTTTTATATTTTGTCCGTCTTACTCTTCCCTGGTTATATTGTCGAGATTCTTCTATGTTGAGATAGTTTCAAACATTCTTTTGTTCCGTCAAAGAAAAAAAAAATTAAAACCAAAAAAAAAAAAAAAAGAAAAGAAAAGAAAGAAAAAACCATTCAAACTCCTGTTCCTACTTAGGTGCCCATGGGAAAGGGGTAATCTCCATTCTTTCGACATATCTCCAACAATTTTGGTTTGGGAACCAGTAATGATCTCAGACTCATTTCCAGCCGAAAAATCCCCTGGTGAAGGTTCTCGAGTGCAAAACCAAGCGGCGGAGATCTCTGACAATGAGGCCATTGATCCGAAGAAAGAGAGTAGACTGCTACGAAAAATTGACATCCATCTTCTGCTCCCGCTATGGGTCATATTCCTCTTCGGGTTTCTTGACAGGATCAATTTAGGGAATGCGGCAGTCCTCGGGGATCGTAGAGGAACTGAAGCTCAAGGTCAATGATTTCAATATCGCTCTGCAGGTCTTCTTTGTCCCTTACATTATTTTAGATATTCCAAGTAACATTGTCTTGAAAAATTTCGCTCCTTCGACATGGATCAGCCTGCTTACATTCTTTGGGGTACGTGGAACTACGTTTCTAGAACCAGAGGATGGTAATTACCCCAGGTTTTCAGTGAAACCGCTAAATTTATACCTCTCCATATTCAGGCATCGCGGCTATGTGTCAGGGCTTCGTCAAGAACAACGCGGGTTTGATCGCTTGTCGATTCTTCATTGGTGTCTTTGAAGCCGGCTACGTCCCTGGCTGCGCCTATCTCATGGCCATGTTCTACAAACGCCACGAGTTCCAAAAGCGTTTTTCCATATTCTGGGTTGCCGGGTTGGTGGCGGGTGCCTTTGGTGGCCTTCTTGCCTACGCTCTCAGCCACTTGCAAGGTCGGGGTGGCTACTCAGGCTGGCGGTGGATATTCATAATCGAGGGTCTCATATCCGTTATTCTCGCCGTCCCTGCCAAATTGTTCTTAACCGGCTGGCCCGATAAAGCCAAATTCCTCACAGAGGAGGAGAAAGCACTCCTTCACAACCGCCACTCGGAAGACATGGGCGGCTTCGCAAGAATGGACCAACTGGATTCCACGGCCTGGAGGCGGATCCTGACTGACTGGAAGATCCTGGTTGCGAGCTTGATATACATTGGCATCACCGTGTCGGGCTATGCAACTGCGCTCTTCATCCCGTCTATAGTCAACTCTCTAGGTTACAGCGGCCTCCAAAGTCAGATACAGAGCATCCCGGTCTGGGCCACCTCCGCTACCACCACCGTGATTGTCTCGTATTTCACCGACCGCCTCAGGCACCGGTACGGCTTCATCATGTTCGGCATCATGTTCGCGAGCATCGGCTACATCATCCTGATATGCCAGGCCCCTTTGAAGGGTGGCTTGCCACTTGGTGTCCGTTACATGGCCGTTTTCTTCATCACGACGGGTTGCTATATCGTGCAGCCAGCGACGATTGTGTGGCTGGCAAATAAACTGGGCGGGCACTACAACCCTGCTGTTGGTCTGGCTATCCAAGTTGGCCTTGGGAATCTTGGTGGTATCATTGCGAGTAATGTGTTTGTGCGCAAGCAGGCGCCAAGGTGTTTTGTAGGCTATGGTGTTGCGTTGTCTATGGTGATCTTCTGTGGGATCATGAGTACCGTATTTGCGCTGGGGTTAGTTAAAGAAAATCGGATTAGAGAGAGGGGGGGGAAAGAGATGCTAGACTTGGATCGGAGGAGTTAGAAAATATGGGTGATGATGATCCAAGGTTTCGGTTTAGCTTGTGAATGTGTGTTTTATGACAATATTTACACACTACCTGAGTTTGCATAGTAATTGAAATTGAATTGATACACTTGTAATAATATTTGTTTGTCGTGAGTTGACGTCCTGTACATATTTATGTGGCTAAAAGTATTCATGATAGTCACCTGGTATCGTCGGTGTGAATATACAATGCAATGTTTAATTGGACAAAGTCATTCTGAATTGATCATCTACTAGTTACCTGCTTCTGGGTGTCAGCAAACTTCAACAGCACGCTTAACTCGCCCCCTTTTTTTGGCTATTCTTACATCGAGAAGTCCGAAGATAACTGTCAGGCGCAACAAAACGTTCGAACTCCTTTTGGACAAGAAGAGCAGGGAGAGATGGGATACACTTAACTTCACACTGGCGGATAAATGCAAATATTTTCCCAGGAAGAGGATTTCGCAGGAAAGCCCTAACACGGAAAGAAAGATATACGGACAAAAGAAATATTAAAGAGGTTGCTCTTCGTTCTTCTTTTTTGACATTTTTCTGTGAAGCTGCCATAAACACTCTAAAGAACCTCTGTAGCAGCAAAATACCTGACTGAACCCAATAGACAATAATAAGAACACAAAGAAAAGGTAAGAAAGAGGGAAAGGAAGAGGAAAAGAGACCACAACCAAAGCCGAAATCGCATATAAGTCACAACAGTCAGCAAACAGTAAAATTAAATCGCTTCCCACATCCACGCCTGCCCACCTACCGCGATAGGAGGCAAAATCAAAAATTCACAGAAAGGAAAGAAATGAAGGATAACCATAATAACAATGACAGTGACAACCAAGTGCCATCGGCCAATCCGATTACACATCCTATGCCGCGCCTGCTTGCCCACCCCAAAGGGATAACAAAGACCAAACTACAGTAAAGGAGGAAAATATGCAAGCATGCACGCATGACGCCAATTTCGACTGGGCATGGACGTATATCGTGGTTCGCATTCGTAGGAAACATGAGAGAAGGGCTTGTTGGTTGGCGGTTAGTTGGTCGGTGAACTCGCGCGGTCACCATTTTCGTATGCATTTGTGTCTACATCTGCACTTATATTTCGGATTTGCGTCTTGGGTATGGCGATAGTGCCTAGCAAAGATGGGGAGGAAAAGGAAGGTAGAAGCAGAAAGAGGGGTATCCGAGGATGGCAGCATAAATGAAATGAAGTGTTTCTCGAAGAATGCATGTTATGCTCTTGTTTGGGCCTTTGAATACATCAATTACTTCGTGCAAATTACCTACACGAAAACCCAGGGAACGTCTTGCGATCTTGGACGTTGAGTTCGAATTGGAAAATACCTTGCACGGTTCCGATATACCTATAGAAATTGTAAATATTTTTGTTAGTTTCGCGTAATCAAATCCAACGATACAATTGTGAAGGGCATGGCGCCATGAAACATCACGGTTGAATATATATAACTTACAACATCCGCCCATCCTCTCCCCATCCAATCCCAGCAGTCCCAACCCCACGTTCCCGCTCGCGACTAGTCGACGCAAAGGTCACGTCATCACCCATAGTCGTGCGAATCCAGCGCGGTGCGCGAAGCTGGTCAAGCTCCATGCGCCGTCGATACTGGCCAAGAGTCGTCCCGGTCCTCCGACTCTCCTCAATAGCCGCCTGCCGCCGTAACCGGCTGCGCTCCTCGTGGCTTATGCCCGTTTGCGACTCTTGCTGTTCTGCAACGGATGCATCGGGGGGGTCCGCTCTTCTGGGGATGGATCTTGTGCGGTGCAGACGAATCTGTTGGGTCTGGATGGCTAGAGGTGGAGTTTGCGGGGAGTGGTCGAATAGGACACGGGCACGCAGGGTTTGGCGGCTGCTGTTTGCAAGGCCGCTTCCGTTTGGCTGGTCACTGTCCGTGGATTGGGCTGTGCCGTTACGACCAGTTGTGTTCGATCCATCGGCATCAGAAGGATGGTGTGATATTTGTATTTGGGATGGTGACTGAGTCCATCTTAATGTTACGGATGGGGCGCTGATTCCGTGGGCTGCGAGTAAAGTAGGGGTCAACCGGTCACCCTGAGATTGCGCACCTGTGGCACGACGTGGTGGCTGTTGAGTTGCCGCTCGCAGTCTCTCCAGTTGGCGTTCTGCAGCGTAATCAGAGCGAAAAACGGCGTCATCTAAACCCGGAGAGCCCCCGCGAGGAGAGCGGTTACCCATGCGGGTTTCTATGAGCAGCTCAGGGCTCAGACGACGTGAAATCCGAGACGTTGACCCCTCGTCCCATTCAGACGTATTCATTGACTCGACAATATGCCTTTCTCTATAACCCAAATCCCGTAACAGATCTTCACGCAGTGTCTCATGTTCTAAATCCCCACTTGGCTGATCCCTTTGAGAAGATGATGAGTCTTCAATAATATTTACGAGATGGTTAGGACCTTCCGGGTCAAGATATCGATGTGGATCATCTGAATCTGATCCCCCTTCAGGCTCATCTCTGCCTATTCGGGTTGGCACCATTTGCAATCCCGGTTGATCCAAGTCAAGAGAAAGAATCTGACGGCGGGAAAATGCCTGGCGGACATCTGCCACTCCCGCTCGCCCATAATCTTCAACCCAGACGAGAAGATCCCAAGGCCTTGGGGAGAATGACATGGAACGAACCGCACCTCCTTCAAAGTAAGATCGGGACGACTGGAACACACAAACAATATCTTCTCGTCCACTCTCATCTTCCGGATCAGTATTTAGAATGCTTTTTACATCGAAGACTGTGATAATTCCTGCTTGCGAACCAACCGCGCAAAGATGGCTGGAAGGGGAAAACGCGATGGTAAAACAACAACAGTCATCGTACTGGGGATCTGAGTCTAGTTCAACGGAGCGGATCAACGGCCAGTTCCATCCAATCAGCATTTTCTCGCTGTTTCGAACTGCAATTCTATTTTCCGGAGATGGTTCAACGCGATAGAAGTAAATACGATTGGCGTCGCCAACGGCAGCAAGAAGTTTTGAGTCTGGCGAGATAATGGCATAGTTCATGCATATTGGATGACGGATACTCTGAATCATTTCTGAACGAGTGAGAGAATAAATGCTCACGGTTGTATCATTATTACTGGAGGATCCATCACATGTTAGCCGCGCTGAGAACATAAGGTGTCAAAGAAATCTAGGAAAGCACGGAAAACCGCGTACCTGAGAACTGCAACATCTTCATGCGCATAGATGGGAGCTTCACCTGGCAGACGATGAAGCGTTACCGAATTGACTATGCTACCACCGAATTCATGTATTTTTATATCTAAAATAAAGGTCGTCAGCGGAGAGAATGTCATAAGAGAAGGGAAAGGACAGGGTCTCACTAGAACTTGATGGTGGGAATCGCGGGCGCACAGGATCTAGGTCGACTGGCAAAGGGCTATCTATGCCCACACGAGGAGGAAGCATAGCATGCGGGGTCGATGAGGACGGGTCCCCGATCCTGATGAAGGCGCAATCCCCATGTTCTGAGCCACCAATTCCAATCCATCCTAGACCAGCCGTCAAGCACTTTGGCTCGAAGGGCACGACAGCAATTTTCTCACGTTTTCTGGACGAGGTGTATATGACATATATTTGCCTTTCGACTGCGAGATAGATCCGATCTGGGTCAACAGTGCTGATGTAGTGACGGAGCTGATGATGGCTGTGTTGCGCCTGTTAGTGATGATGGAGCTTCCCGCAATCCATATAGCTAGCCAGGGGCCAAGCAAGCTTCTACTAACGTATTGGGGATCCTGATAGGGAAGAATTTTCGATTGTTTGCGAGGACAAGACAATCAGTAGGTCGACAACTTTATTTATGTGAACATTATTGAAGTCAGTAAAAGGCCATATTTCCATATTGCGGCGGGGTGTTGATGGGAGATGGGAGATGAGGGCGTAGATAGCGGTACTCACAGCAATGCGGAGTCGAGCGTCATGCTGGCCAGGTGAGCAAGGCCGCTCCGGGCATTGTATTAAGAGGGGGTCAGAAGATGGTAAAGTAAGAAGTATCTGACTAAAAGAAGGAAGAGATTAGAAGCAAGAAAAGAAGCAGTGTGGAGTTGTTGTTTTTTTTGCTGCAGCGGCATTCGAGGATGTGATGGGTATAAACGGGATTTGGTGGAGGGCGAATTTAACTGTTTGTCGATGACGGCAGACTCGACCAAAGCAGTTGAGTGGGTTTTAGGGAATGGGGCTGTAGTGGGGGACCAGGTACCGCCGCACACAAATAACATGGGGAAGGTACCTCCATTGCAGTTACCACATGCCCATAAGCTCCATAGCTGTAGTTAGTTACGGAGTCTCCGCTCTCTATTTGACTTACTAAGTTACACGCAACCTCTATGAACTAGCAATATTTTTGCATGCTTATAATAACAATCAAATGCCCGTGTCTTTTTACAAACGCCGCATCTCACCTTTTGATCCTACTCCGTACACTGTCCCGCCTCCGCCGTCCCCCTCGCCTGTCTGCTTGCATTCCTCAAACACAACATCCCCAATCCACTCCCCCCAGCCAATCACAGAGCTGCATCTCTTCCCCTGCTGACATAATTCCTGACTCTGTACGGCTCACGTGAGACTTCCGTCTTCCACTGCTTTCGACGAATCGCCCAAATAGGAAAAGCGTCACTCGATTTTTAATTTTTTTTTTCTTCTTCGCATCCAAACGTCTTAACATCTTCTCTCCCTATACTATCCCTATCCCATCCCCGTATCTCGATTTCCGCATCTTCTCCTCATATCCGCTCTTCTGATTTCTCTCACCCTTCCTTGCATTTGTATCACTAGGATCCGTCTGTCTTCTCCCCCTGTATTTTAATATATATATTCTTTGACTATTTCATAATGCTTGCTTCCCGGTTCTCCCGTGCGGTATGTGTATAACCATCCAATTCTACCCCTAAAGCTCCACAGAAAGACCATTGTCAGATTGACTTGGAAATCCATTCGGTTAGCTTCCTCGCGCGGTTCCTTCTTTTGCTCGTTCTTCCGCTCGTTCCTCCGCTTACAAACTCCCTGCTACACCATTCCGAAGATGGAACTCAACAGAAGGCGGAGAGGAGAAGGTGAAGGGCCAAGTTATCGGTATCGATTTGGGTACGTACAAGCTCCTAGAAAGCTTCAGATGATTTTTATCAGTAAATGCTGGTCATTTGATATTCTAGAGCTAACTGAGATGATTGACCAGGTACCACCAACTCCGCTGTTGCTGTGATGGAGGGCAAGACCCCAAGAATCATTGAAAACGCCGAAGGTAAGATTTTATATTATTTCCCCTTATCCCAGGTTGATTCCATGGCTACGAAACTTAAGGTTGAGAACTTCAAAGAACTTCCAAACTAACTTGCTGTTCCAGGTGCACGAACAACTCCCTCAGTGGTTGCTTTCACCAAAGATGGTGAGCGACTTGTCGGTATTGCCGCTAAACGACAGGCTGTTGTTAACCCTGAGAATACCCTCTTTGCCACTAAGCGTTTGATCGGACGCAAATTCACCGATCCCGAGTGCCAGCGTGACTTGAAGGAAGTTCCTTACAAGATCGTTCAACACGCTAACGGCGACGCATGGGTTGAGGCGCAGGGCCAAAAATACTCTCCATCCCAGATTGGAGGCTTTGTCCTCCAGAAAATGAAGGAGACTGCTGAAGCCTATCTTGGCAAACCCGTCAAGAATGGTGTCGTCACAGTCCCCGCCTACTTCAATGATTCTCAACGTCAAGCTACCAAAGATGCCGGTCAAATCGCCGGTCTCAACGTTCTCCGTGTTGTCAATGAGCCTACCGCTGCTGCTCTTGCCTACGGTCTCGAGCGCGAGCAGGATCGCATCGTTGCCGTCTACGATCTTGGTGGTGGTACTTTTGACATCTCCATTCTTGAAATCCAGAAGGGTGTGTTCGAAGTCAAGTCTACCAATGGTGACACTCATCTTGGTGGTGAGGACTTCGATATCACCCTTGTCCGCAACGTTGTGCAGCAATTCAAGAAAGAGTCCGGTATCGATCTCTCAAACGATCGCATGGCTATCCAGCGTATTCGTGAGGCCTGTGAGAAGGCTAAGATCGAACTTTCCTCCGCTCTCCAAACTGAAATTAACCTTCCTTTCATCACCGCTGATTCCTCCGGTGCTAAGCATATCAACTCCAAGATGACTCGTTCTCAGCTCGAGGCACTCGTTGACCCTCTGATTTCCCGCACTATCGAGCCCGTGCGCAAGGCTTTGAAGGATGCCAATCTCCAGGCTAAGGACATCCAGGAGGTCATCCTCGTTGGTGGTATGACCCGTATGCCCAAAGTTGGAGAGTCCGTCAAGAGCATCTTCGGCCGCGATCCCGCCAAGTCCGTCAACCCAGATGAGGCTGTTGCCATTGGTGCTGCTATTCAAGGTGCTGTCCTCGCTGGTGAGGTCACCGACGTTCTTCTCCTTGACGTTACTCCTCTGTCCCTCGGCATTGAAACACTTGGTGGTGTGTTCACTCGTCTGATCAACCGCAACACCACTATCCCTACCAAGAAGTCCCAGACCTTCTCCACTGCCGCTGATTTCCAGACTGCCGTCGAGATCAAGGTTTACCAGGGTGAGCGTGAGCTCGTCCGTGACAACAAACTCCTTGGAAACTTCCAACTTGTTGGAATCCCACCCGCCCACCGTGGTGTCCCTCAGATCGAGGTCACCTTCGACATTGATGCTGATTCCATCGTCCATGTCCACGCTAAGGACAAGTCCACTGGCAAGGACCAGTCCATCACCATCGCCTCCGGCTCCGGTCTCTCTGACGCCGAGATCCAGAACATGGTCGACGATGCCGAGAAGTTCGGTGCCCAGGATAAGGAACGAAAAGCCGCTATCGAAGCCGCTAACCGCGCCGACAGCGTCCTGAACGACACTGAGAAGGCCCTCAAGGAATTCGAGGACAAACTCGACAAGACAGAGGCTGACCAGATCAAGGAGAAAATTGCCTCTCTCCGTGAAGTCGTCGCCAAAAGTCAGTCTGGCGAGGGCTCCATTACCGCTGACGAGTTGAAGGCTAAGGTTGATGAGCTCCAGAATGCCAGTCTTACCCTGTTCGACAAGATGCACAAGGCCCGTTCTGAGGATGGACAGCAGCAGCAATCCCAGCAATCAAATGAGGGCCAGCAGAGTGGTGAGGGAGAGAAGAAGCCATGAGAAACGCAAATTTGAATCCTAAAAGAAGCCTATTCTAATTAATACAAAAAGTGGTTATAGACGCCTGGGATTCCTTTGCTTCTTGCCTGCTCTTTTCCGTAAATCCATCTCTTTCCCCTTTGCTCTGACTGAGGTTTCAACCTTCTCTTTTCCCTTTGTGTATTCATGTTTCATGTTCGATTGTCGTCATTTCCATCAAACCCTTTTTTTTTTTTCATTTCCCTGTATACCAGCCTTTTAGTGTGTTTCTTCATCTCTCCCATAACCGGTGTTGGAGTTTAATTTTCTTTTTCTTTTTCTTCATTTTTTACTTTTTTATTTTATTTTTTATTTTATCGTCGCTCTTATACTCTTTCATAGCAATGTTTTACGTGTACCACTTTTGTCTTTCAAGGTCACCACGGACCTGGGAATGTGAAGTGGGGGAGAAATCTTTTTCAACCGGTGCGTTGAGGGATAAGCATTGGGAACGGCGGGTACAAAACAGGTATATGAATTTTTTTGTCAATAAAAAACGGTCGTGGATCGGGGTGACAAAAGCGGTCTTGTGTTGGAGAAGATGGGCGCAATCGGTGGTTGACAAGGTAGCCCAACTCATGGGGTGGCATATCTGCCGGTTTTACACCGTCTTTTCTCCCTCTATTTCTCTTTTCGTTAATCATAGAATAGCAATTCTCCTCTCTTGAAGTTATACATTAGTTTTAAGTCTTAACTCTCGCTTTTATTTTCTCTGCTTTATCAAGTTGTAACCCTTCCCCCCCCCCCTTCACCCTCACCCTAACCCTGGGCAGAGTATCTTTCCAGACATAATCCATCCCACCTCTCTCTCAACATTGAGAAACATGGAGTATAACTATCAGTAAATGTCGACAAGGAGCATGAACCTGCTCGTATGTACCGTGTATTTCGTAGACTCCATAGATGGTTTTTATTGTGACTTGATTCGACGCCTGCAAGCATATTCAAGCGAGTAAATGAAGTTGTATAGTAAACACAGAAGTGGGTGCATAACAACCATTCTCCAGAGACATCTGCACCTTTAAATTCCCGTATCTTATCTCTCTGCTCTGCTTTCTCTTAGTCAAAACAGCAACTCCGCATGTTTCCTGTTCTACATTCATTTAAGAGCAGACTATCCACCATCCACCTTCTCTCATATTCATCTCTGTTCAATTCCAAGACATACACCAGAATGCGCGCGCCCATACAGAAGAAGAAGTTGTATAGTTATCCACCTCTGAAGTTGTATTAAGGACAGTACATCTTTCTTTTCCCTCACTCTTGGTAACACCCTTTTCCATTTCTCCCCTACACACAGATCTCACTTTTAACCAAAAAGCCATTCTCACTCTATCTTGTTATATTCATCTTCTTGACAAGGGACAACCAAACCAAATTCTTCGGAATTCCAATGTAGTCGGTTTGTGCCCAACCCTTCATTTCATTAACGTTACTAATAAATTAATCTGAAATATCTGCAAAATCCACCCGTGCCAGGCTTGGCTCTGCATATGACAGCTCTGCTGAACCAGAATATTCTTTAATGAATCAACTCCTGTGTCCTGCTCTCCTCTCAAAATATCAAAAAACTCACTGTCTATGGCCTAAGAAGCGATCTCATAGTGAGGTTTTCAGAGAGTTCGATTTCTCCACCCTGAGAAGCCCATTAAGGAGGTTAGAGTGGTAGCTCATTTTGTAAGAGCTGCGGGCACTGTAGAAGGGGGATTAGTGCTCCTGCTGCCAACTACCCACCTGGCATCTGTCATATAGACTGTATGCTGCTCGTCAGCAGCAGAAGTGACTGTAAAATATTTATTCACCTTCATATCAGGTTCATGTTCTGTGTCATCTCAGTGTGTGTAGGGCGTTTTTGTATATAATCTCCCGCCTCCTGCTACGGGTATATCTCCTAGACCCCCTACGTTCCATTCCCTGGCCAGTGCCACGTATCACAAGTTTGTCGACAACAATATAAGAGAACAGAAACAGCTCTTAACAATAGCAGGCAAGATGATAGCGATTCCTTGCTAACTGAGTTTAACAATCGTATATTCAGATAGTCAATCAGCTATTTATTATTCATTATAACCCTATAACCGGTCAATTTAGAAATTTTTAATACTAATTTAGCTGATATTTTCTAAAGATATATTCTATACTGTTAAGGTGCTAAAGTCCTTTGCTACAGACAGCTTTGTAGATAGCTCTATAGATAGCTCTGCAGGCATCTTAAGATCTCTAGTCAGCTCTTTTTCATGCTCAACCCTTTATATTCACTCTTATGAAGAGAGGACTGACCCTTGATTTGCTCTGTCGATTCCTTATCATTCAGCACTGAATACAGTAGGGGGTTATTAAGAACACTCTCCTGCTTGATAAAAGTGTTAAAATTGATTTGTAAAGATCTTTACATGTCAAATAACCAGCTGAGCTGGCTGACAGTGGTGAATAACATCATGAGAATATATGGTTTTATAGACGTTAATTTTCTCATAAATTAGGATAGAATTGGAATGTTTTGTTGCTATTTGATGATATTCTTCTTTATCTATTCAAGATTTGGGGGTTTTGAAAGGTTTGAGGGGCTCAGCAGTGCTGCCGGGCAGGCAAGCTCTGAGTTGGCAAGGTCTGAGTCATTGGAACGCTAGTTATTTTGGGTGAACATGTGTATACGCTATATTTGATTTAGTATTTTTGAGGAATGTATTTAGCCGGGCAAGGAGTGTATTTATCAATCCCTTATGGCGTCAGTCAGGCGCTTAGCATGGGATCCCCAACGCATGATTGGACTTTTTAAGCGTTTGACGCGCTATATACGCGGTTGTTTTAGGTTAGAAACACGGCCCGATCCCAACAAGATAACTGCGTAATATCATACCAAGACAAGGTAAAATGATTGGGTAATCCTACGTGGCTTGAAATCAACTGAAAATATATATATATAGAGATAACTTCAGTAATTAAGGATTATTGAGGAGAATAGAAAGGAAACCAGCAAAAGGAGACGTTCAAATTTCTCTCAGATATCAAATCTAATCTCCTTCTATCTAGACTTACTCAAACAAACACCCCCAAACTCCCAACTCTATCTGTACGCATATCAAGATTACACATCATGTCTTCCGCCCCAATCCCAATCCCAAATCCAAATCCCTTAGTCAATCTCCCCGAATTCCTCCTCCTTTGCATGGAGGAAGAAAATATAACAGCTTTCAAAAACGCTCTAAATACACACTGGCCCTCTCTCTCCGTCTCCCCTGCCAACTCCCCACAAAAAATAAAAATAACCCCCTTACACGAACGCCTAGATTCAAACCTGTTAACAGAAACCTTCGACCTGATCGTCTCCCCGGCAAACTTCTACGGCCGCTTAGATAGTGCCTTCAACGGCACCATCTCGCGCGCCTTCTGCCTACCAACACCACAACTATAATTCCCTCACACATGCAGCACAGGACGTGCTATATGAACGCTGGCGCGGCTATGCGCCGCCGGGTTCCTGTACGCTTGTCCCCTTTCCAGCGGAGATTGCGCGGACAGCGCCATGGGGGTGCAGATGGGTGGCATTGTGTCCGAATATGCGGATGCCGGAGACTGTAAATTGGGATCGCGAGGTGGTTTATAAATGCATGTGGAGTTTGTTGTGTGAGGTGGAGAAGTGGAATAAAGACGTTAGGGAGGGGGTGGAGAGAGGGGGCAGGGTGCAAGGAGAAGGAGATCGGGAAGGGGATGGTGGGGAGAGGAAGAGGATTGATAGGGTTTTGATGCCGCCATTGGAGGTTGGGGTGGGGAATGTTAGCAAGGAGAAGTGGTCGGGCCAGGTTGTGTTGGCTCTGAAGCATTTTGTGGATGCATTGGAGAGGCATGAGAGGTGGATGAGATTGGAGTGGAGTACGATAGGTCGGGAGAGTTTTGAGGTCAAGAAGATGTGGCATGAGGAGCAGAAGGCGTTGGTAGACTGATTTAGTGTGGGTATTTAATTTAGTGAGTTGTTGTCTTCGCTTGGTATGAAAAACATAGCGTAGAGGGATAAATTTGTCTTCCTTTCTCTCTTTAGTCTTTTGGTTGGAGTGGTCGAGAATTAGATGCCGGCTGCAGATAATTCTGAATAGTCGGGTTGAGGATCAGGGTTGATGTCGATGGCGAACACAAAGATTTTTTGAAGCGTTTCGGTGTGATTATTCGTCTTCCGAGCGCAATGTCATCTCGATTGCATGTAACGATCAACCTCAAAAATGGTTGAACTTTGAGACGTGTGCTCGATTGTTCAATGGGTTATATCATGTCTCAAACCCGATTTCCACATTAGAGTAAGAGATCAGAGACCAGCTCATGATAAGCCAACTAAGAACTTTCCACCCAGTCCCAAGCACAAGCGCATTCTGGATCATATTAACACTCCTTTCGCCCCACTCCACACACCCCCCTCCATCTAACTCAACCTACCCCCTCAACACAAGCACATGAACCACATACCCAGACCCCCCCTCCAACTCCTTCCCCGCAACCTCATCACAAACCCTCCACACCCAAAACTCCTCCAGGGCTGCCTGCAGCCACGACTCAAACACATCCGGCGCCCGCAGCTGCTGCGCAATAACACATACCGTAGGATTCCTCCTGTCTGCAGCGAAGGACGATGATTCCTGAACACATGTACCCATCCCCTCTCCCTCCCCCTCTGGGGACGGGGAACTTGGAGGTATAAAACCAGGTCGCAAACGACAGATATCCGCGCACGTCTGCACGAATGGCTCGATCAGGGCATCATTATATATACAGTCGCAGGCGAGAAGGAGGTCGAAGCCAGGATCTCCCTTCGCTGCTCCTTCCATTTCCCTTGGCTCTTCTCCCTTTTTGCCAGAGGTAGCGTTATGTTGGCTACCTGAGGAAGGATGGGATTCTGCCCCTTGTACACGGATGTCAAGAACCTGTTTCAGCGTGGAAGGGGAGTCGAATTCCCAGTCCAGCGTGGTAAATATGATATTCGCCATCGGATCGTCTGGTTGGCATCCAGAAGAAAAATGGGTTTGTTTGCGGGAGCGGCGGCCATTGTGGTGATTATGGTGGCGCGATGTTGTTGTGCTAGTTTTTCCTGTACCTGTACCTGTGGCTCTGGAATTGCTTTCGAGGTTTTCCTTTAGTAACCTGTGTACGTATTCTTGGTCAGTAACGATGTAATGGCTGACGGATGGAGCCAAGGTCATGGCTATTAGGCCTGATATTCCGCAGCCGAGCTCTACGATAGTCGAATCCGGGTTTAGGACTGAGGATGTCCAGAAGATGTTTTGTTTAGATGAGAGCCATTCTGCGATTAAGGGGGTTATTTTCCACACGACTAGAGGACGGTCAGAAAAGGGGTTTTCCATCGTTGGGTGGGGAAGTATATCCTTCCCCTCTCCTCTTTTTCTTTTCTTCACCAGCTTTGAGACTAAGGTATATAAGGCAAAGCTGTCAAATTCGAACGTGACAAAAAAAAAAAAAAACGTACCTGCTCCCGTAGTACCGCCCGAGCGGGTTGAAGAGAGAATAGTTGGTGACTGGCGTATTACAAAATCCCGTCCGTGGATCGTGAGATCGAGTGTGCTTGCGCGCGAATCGACAAAGCCAAGGGTATGCGAGGGCAGTTGCTGAGAGAATAGGGAGAAGGCCTCTATATTTTCCCAATTAATAAGGGGTAGAGGATAGATTTTCTTTTGAGTTCAGATATTGACTCTATGCCCTATATCAAATGCGTGTGTGCCGCTAACATCAAACATTTCTCCTCTTTTATTTCTTCAAGGGATGTCCAAGTTCCTTACCTTCTTCAGCGTCGTCGACTTCAGGCCCAATCACATGCAAAAACTCATGGAATTGCATGATTGGTTGATCAGATCAATTAACATTTAAATGCCTATATAGCATCAAACGTCACTTTAATATTAACTCGACAGCCATTTTCATGTATCGAGTGTTTTGCATCTAGAGCGAGAAAGTTAGCATGGCTCCTATTTCCTCGATACTTTTTGAGATGGTTCGCTTATGTTTAGACACCAAATGCATGAAAGAGATAATAGAATGAAGACACAAACGTACTGGGCTGATCTCAGTACACTGTTTTAGAAATCTTCAACAGTTTGATGCGTGGCTAGAAATCACGAGCCACCTGACAAACTCTCGACAGTACATGTAAAACGTATAACTGGATAATTGAAGAGCACTATTCTCTCCTGAATATAAAATCCTGGTGCCGTAAAACTCGAAGTCTCCATACATCCCTTGGGATGAAGTTACATACCCACTTTTTTTTTTTAGGGGGGGCCGGGGCGCGGGGCGCAGATATTCAAGACGCACACTGGTCGATATCCGCTACACAAGAAAATGCAGTCCAACGAGACGGTAGTTATGTGTCAATGTCAAAGACGTATATGAAATCAGATGGAAAAACAAGCAAATAAACACCAGTCTTTGCGGATAGATGCCAGATACAGGAACCCCTTTTTTCCTTTTGGCTGAGTTCCTTCTACCTTCCATGTGCTGATTTCGAATATATGCTTGATTACTCATCCCAAATCCAAATTAGTTAGTTAGTTAGTTAGTTAGTTACAAGAGGTAATGAAAGATCACGCTGTGCGTAAAAATAACAAGCCCCCAAAAGCCCGGTATTTTTGGGAAATGCAAACAGCACAAACAAACCTCGCCGTCCTCCCAATTAGAACTGGTCAACAGCCCCCTTAGCCATTGATGTACGGAGTACTCGGGTCTTCTTGGGGGGGGCCGGGGAAGAAGAAGTAGTGGGGAGGGGAGGATTGGTCAAATTACGCGAAAGAGGCTGCAAAATATCTAACCTACCAGAAAAAGGTGAGATGCTTTGTTTTGTCTCCTTTCTAAAACCTGAGACTTTGAAAACCCTGAGACTTTGCTCCGCTGAAAACAAGAAGAAAAGAAAAAAGAAAAAAAGTACGAGTAGAGATGTCGTTTATTCAATCTTCTGGAAAACGAGTCTATGCAAGGAACCCTTCCCTTTCCCACTCGCTTCATCCATGCATTCGATGGCACTGCCGGAAGTCGTGGCTGTGTACGTACCCGTGTATCTTGTGAGTGTACCAAACTTATTTCCCATCACCACTGTAACCCAGTTCTTGCTGTATGGAATATGGAACTTCCCCGTGCTGGTGCAAAATACAGGGCGCCAAGAGGATGGCTTCTGCAACCAGGATGAGGTGTCAGTGGCCTAGGTGTTAAGGGGTTGCCCTTTTCTTTAAAAAAAAAAAAGGACGACATTCTTGGAAGTTCGCACTGATCTGCGATTACTTCCTCGATTCATCGACAGAGTAGGTTGGTGGTTGGTTTTCTGTCTTATCTGAGGTGTTTCCCCTCTTTGCCCAGCCAATATGTGGCTGCCAGAGGGTCTTGGTTTTGTTGGCATTTGTTGCCTTTGCAATGGAAAAAGGCCCGAATATGTAGGTCTTCCAAGCCACAGAACAGCTCGCATGGTCTGGAATCAGAGACTCTTCCCGGTCAAACACATATTACAGCAAGACTAAAAGGAATAAAATAGAAATAGGTCAGGATCTAGCCTTCAAAAACCCTCTCTCCCCCTCTCAGCTCTGAGGGCTCGCTCGGAGCCAAGCAATTTTCACTGCTGGATCGTTGACTTCGATGCGAGTATTACGAGGCAATAATAATGCTTTGGCGCTGTTAACAGACTCCACATCAGATCCCCCTCTCTTTACTGTTTATCTCTCTCCGCTTCCAAGTTCCAAGATATACACTTTATTCAGCTTAGAACTAACCTGTCAAGGGCTCATGATGATGCGTATGGAGTCATGGACCCCTTTGACCGTGGATATCACCTCAGCTTAGCTCATTGTAGTTACTTTAAATCACTTCTGACCATTTGTGTCAAACTCTGATATGATTCCGGTCGTTCTTGTGTGCCTAGGTAGTTTCACTCCTTTGCCAGAAAGCAGCTGCCGAGAAAAGAACCTTAAAAGAAAAAAAAAAAAAAGACTGGACTATCCGCAGGGCAGCTGACAGCTGGCCTTGTCTGGCCAATTATTTAGGATCCTTGGAAATGGCGAAGGTGGGAAAGCTAATCTGGATGTCTGGATGGCTATCCATCAAATGCATTTTTGTGCGGCCAGGTCCTCGTAAGCCGATACCTGTCGGTCACTCACAGTCTGACGGCGACGACCTCGAGAAAAAAGAAAACGCAAGCAAAAGTCTTGTTGCTCTAAATTACCCTTGGTGTAGCCCAGGTAGCGCGATATAGATAGACAAAATGATCAAGATTTGCCGTCTCATCGGTCATTCCCATATATATAGATGTATGTATCTTCAATGTTCACCAGGGTCGGGCTGTGCAAGTGCGTATCTTGACGTTACCGGTTCCATACCGGATCACGGGACCACGATTTTTCAATACGTTGGAATCAGACTTAGGTCACAGGGATTCTGGCTGACTGTTAAAACCGAGCCACCCCCCTTGGTCAAATGGTCGTTCGTATTGCAAGAAGACTAAATTGAGCTTAATAATGACTTCTTTTTAAAATATGTAGGTAACTATCAAACTGTCACTAGTTAGCAGTTAATATATTATCCAAGTAGTTAGTTTAATAATATTATATATGATTATATAATCAGATATCTATTTAACTAACTAGTTAAGTCTTCCGTACCCAAGGGTGGAGGCGTTAAACTTCAAGATCGGGTTGAAGGTTGCTTGCGGCTTGGACTTCAACAAGACCTTGGCTCTGCTTCTCACCACTCCCTCCTCGTTCCTTCCTCCCTTTCCTTTTCCCTCGCTCCCTGTCCTCTCACTTCAGCCTCCTCTTCTCTCTCTTCATTCACCAACGTCCGACAACGGTCCGTCAATGCCCTCACTCTACACTGTACCTCTCTGCCCCAGGACAGAACATTTTCAGGCGCGGTAATCCAATCAGAGAGCTCTGACGACGTGTCCCTGGCTATATAGCTGTCTTATCCTTGCTGCTTGTCAGCGACCTTCCTCTCACTCACGATACCCGTTACATTACTGTCGCATCATAACTCCCTGTCGTTATCTCTGACCAGCTCACAACCGTTCACATCTCTATTCACTTCACCATGGCGAAAAGGGATGGCCTCCTCCTCCAGCCCCGTATCTCCAAGAAGCCACCCTTCAGCGTCGAGGTTCCCGGCGCCGAAAAGGTTGAAGGGGAGAGCATCCCTCGTCGTCACCCTGCCGCAAAGGATGGCCTTCTGACCAAACCCCGCCCAGAAATCTCCACACTCTACGAGAACCTCCAATGGAGCGTGAAGCAGTACGGAAACGCTAAAGCTGTGGGATCGCGCCGGATAGTCAATACGCATGTCGAGAACAAGAAGGTTAAGAAGATGGTGGATGGCGTCGAGCAAGAGGTCGACAAGGCTTGGACGTATTTTGAGCTAAGCGGATACACATATCTAAGCTTTATCGAGTATGAGAAACTTGTTTTGGAGCTGGGTGCGGGCTTCAGGAAGCTTGGGTTGGAAAAGAATAGCAAGATCCACCTGTTTGCTGCTACAAGGTGAGTGTAGTTTAGTATTTATTAGACTCCCTTGCTACCTTGATAATCAGATTATCATTTATGCTAACTTGGTGTTTATGTAGTGTGCATTGGTTGGCGACTGCACATGGTAATTTTCCTCCCGAAGCACCATCATAGCTTCTGTGTTTTCCTTTTTTTTTTTTTTTTTTTTTTTCTTTTTGTGGCAACTCTCTCGTTTTCTAACATTTCCTTAGGCGCTACGTCGCAATCGATGACTATCGTTACTGCCTATGATTCATTGGGAGAGGACGGCTTGAAGAATTCCCTTACCCAGACACACAGCACCGCAATTTTCCTCGAACCTGTGCTCCTACCCACACTTGAGCATGTCTTGAAGGATGCAAAGGACATTAAACATGTTATCATAGACACAGCAACCGAAGTCAAACAAGCTGATGTGGACAGCCTTAAGGCTAGCTTCCCCGATCTCAACGTCATCAGTTTCGAAGATCTTCGGAAACTTGGCGAAGAAAATCCCGTGGACCCCGTACCACCAACACCAGATGACCTGTGTAAGTGACAAAATACCATATGGTATGGCTTATTCACCCGCTAATTTGAATGTGTAACTTTCCAGGCACTGTAATGTATACCTCTGGATCCTCTGGGCCCCCTAAAGGTGTGGCCTTGAAGCATAGCACGATTGTTGCTGCTAGTATGTCAACCATGCTTTTCCTATTTTCCTGTCACCTTTTATCTCCAGGCTTGCCAAGCTAACCCCTGTTTATAGTGGCCGGCGTTGATGTCATTGTGGGACCTTACCTGGGCCCGTCAGACGTTCTTCTGACCTACCTTCCCCAAGCACATATACTCGAATTTATGTTCGAGAATCTTTGTCTTTATTGGGGTGGAACCATGGGTTACGGTAGCCCCAAAACTCTTTCTGACACATCCGTGCGGAACTGCAAGGGTGACATCCGAGAACTCAAACCAACCGTCCTTGTTGGTGTACCAGCTGTGTGGGAAACCGTCAAGAAGGGAATTATTAACAATGTAAACAAGGGTGGTGCACTCATCAAGGGAATCTTCTGGGGAGGGCTTGCCGCCAAGAACTTCCTAATGTCCACTGGCCTCCCAGGGTCCGGTATTCTGGATGCTGTGGTTTTCAAGAAAGTCAAGGAAGCAACTGGAGGTCATTTGAGAATCATGTTGACTGGCGGAGGGCCGATTTCCAAGGATACCCAACGATTCCTTTCCATGACGCTCTGTCCGATGATTAACGGGTACGGTTTGACCGAAACTTCTGCCATGGGCGCCCTTAACGATCCGATGGCATGGAACCCAAACGCAATTGGCGATCTCCCCGCATCCATTGAGGCCAAACTCGTTGATTTCCCCGAAGCTGGCTACTTCTCGCACAACAATCCGCCGCAAGGTGAGGTGTGGATTCGCGGCGCCAGTGTCATGGAGGGATACTATGACAACGAAGCAGAGACCAAGTCCGCCATAACGGAGGATGGCTGGTTTATGACTGGTGACATTGGCGAGTTTGACAAGTACGGCCATCTGAAGATCATCGACCGGAAGAAGAATCTGGTCAAGACACTCAATGGCGAATACATTGCTCTTGAGAAGTTAGAGTCGATTTATCGCTCTGCTGCTGTTGTGGCCAATATCATGGTGCATGCTGCGGAGGATCAGACTAAGCCGGTTGCGGTTATTATACCCGCAGAACCTGCTCTAGTTGCGCTAGCGAAGGCAAACGGGATTCATGGGGGTAGCTTGGAGGCTCTTGTCCACGATCAGAAATTGAACGCTATTGTCCTGAAGGAGCTGCAGAATGCCGGTCGTGCTGGTGGGTTGAAGCCGTTTGAGATTATTGAGGGGGTTGTGCTCTCTGATGAGGAGTGGACGCCGCAAAATGTGAGTTTTTATGTTATTTTCTTTTATTTTTCGTTTTACATTTGGTTTCCTTCAGTTTTTCACAGAATTATCATTGCTTACTTGAGCCTTTTATTCGTATTCAGGGCTTCATCACTGCTGCGCAGAAACTCCAGCGAAGGAAGATCGCCTCCCAATTTCATAAGGAGATTGAACGTGCATATGGGAAGTAAATGGGCTGAACTCGAGACAACCAACTGCTCTGCTCTTGACTCCTTCCATTTCCACCCTAGTTTCTCGATCGATCGATCGATCGCTACGTCCCCGTTTGTCTACGACTTTCGTCCCTGAGTAGGCGATTGAATGTGCCAGGGCAACAGAGCACACGCATCCAGATCAACTTCGTCATCCGTCTTTAATATATACCACCCAAATCCATCAATGTCCACTATTCCTGTCTGATCTCCCAACCATTGCGCTGGCCTCTATGTACATTTGCGATCTAGGAAGCCCCATCGGATCATCCGCTCGTGCGCTCGTGAATTTTGCATACTTTTGGATGTTCAACCGCTTGGCTTTCTTTGTCATTTACGTTTATACTTGATTGCGCAGTACATTTTACTTCCCGCCCTGACGCTCTGCAAATTTTTTCCACGCTCCCCCTCACCCTCTGAAATTGAATATTCTCCTTCTTTCCCCTGTGGTTAATCCGATATAATGTATGTACGTCTTTGATTATTTTTGATTATTTTTTTTTTTTCGTTAAAGAATTGTCTTGCTGTTTTCTCTGGCCATTTTAGGGGTATGATCTTGTCTTTTTTTTTTCTTCCCTCTTCTTTTTTGGTTTTCCTTTAACGTTTTGACCCTATTTTCCTGCTCGAATGTAACTTTATGATCTTGATCCGTCTTGTCGTTGATGCTTTGGCCTTTTTTGATATTCCCTTTTTTATTTATTTATTTCTCGTTTATACCTGATTATTTCTTTGCTCTTTGTTTATTTGCTTGCATGCTTGTTATTTTTGAATTGCTTTTTATTATATAATTATATAGCGGAATAATATATATATGTTAGTACAGTTGTGTGTTTTTTTGAGGTAGAGTCAGAGTGTATATCAGATGAAATTGAGGTTTTGGGAACACCCGACGCCCGGGATGAAGTTCCATCTCAGTATGATTTTGTCTTTTTATTCAACTGTCGCTGTGTCCAAGTGAGTGTTTGGTGCAGGGTCAAGAGCTTTATAGTCTTTCTATCGATATCTACATAGTTTTAGGTAAAATGCAAAAGTTATACGGTGAAGGTTTCAATGTTGGTTCTGGTATTAAGGAATTAAAAATACAATAATTAAAAATAAATCATAATAAAAAAGGAAAAAAAACGACAAAAGACCCAAGTTTCCATGTTCAATGGTTTGAGAGTGAGCAGCTAAACCATGCTAAACCACTTTCGAACCAACGCCAAGCTTCACTCCCATTGCGCGACTATACTTCTTCAACCGCAAGTCATCATTTCTATCCAGCGCAAGAATTCCCTACCAATGTCGCTCTGGAGGTATGTTTAGAATCCCACAAGTTACTTAATTTTGCCAATCAATAGGAAATCCCCCATATGAAAGAAGAAACTGAAAAAAGAAAGGGGGGGAGAAAAAAAAAAAAAAGAAAAAAAAAGTCCATTCTGCCCCAGGAACAGAAGCTGAAAATGAAGCAAACCTAATTAATATTTCTTCTCCATTCTAGTTCCTATCGCAACCTCACCCCGCGCACCCGCCTCCTCTTTGGAGCCGGATTGATGGCCTACGCCACTTTTGGAATGTGGTGGTCTCCAAAAATCGAGGAGGCTTTAGGAATGGTCCCAACTAAGGAGGAACAAGAGGAGTTGGAGCGCAAGATGACCATCAAGGTTTCGAGCGTTGAACGGCAGATACGGGAGTGAGGGGGGGGGAAATATAAAGAAAAAATCAAAAAAAAAAAAAATCAAAAGAAATATAAACAGCGGCTTCCACATGGCTGGGGAATGGTCAAGAGGTTGGAAGGGCTGGGGCAGGGGATGGGTGTGGGAGAGGAGTGTTGGCCTGTTGATGTGCGTCTGATGCGAGTTTGTCCGATATGCTGTTAATGGCGTTGATTAGATGGAAGACATGGATTGTAAGAATTAAGTTTTTCACCCCTTCCTTCTCATCTTTTTAATTTAATTCCTTTTGGGCTGCTGGTGGTTTTTGGGAGTGCGGTGGTACGTATGTACGTCCACACATTCCTGTTGTTGAAGTTGATAAGGAGTGCATTGAAAGATCATCAGGGTGGCAAGGCGTCGACGCCATGTGTCTGGGCGGTTGACAAACGGGGAGAGCTCGATCTGATCTCCTCTACTTTCTTTTTCTTTTCTTTTTCTCTTTCGATTTTATTGAGGACTGGGAAGAGGTCTCAAGGTCTACCGTCGTGAAACCGAGAGAGGGCTAGAGGACGGTTTGGGACTTGATTACACAAAAGAGTGGAGTAAGACATCGCCGAAATGGCATATCATATCGCGTCGTTGCGGACTCCCGATTTTGGGGGATTTGGGCCGCGAGAACCCGGCGCAAGGGCCGAAACGAGCGAGGGAGTGAGAAATGCAGCTGGAGGGGAGGGGGGAGATTTGATGATCAGTTCATTTGAGACTTGCAGCGAGGGATTGGGTTGAGAAAGCAAGTTGATATGCATTTTCTCATTGCAGGTGGCTTACGTTGCTTCGGTTTTTAGCTTCATTTGATTTTTGAATCATTTCCCTTCGCCTCCATTGCTGACCACCCATCATCGATTTATCGTCGAATCGCATCTCGATTGAAATAAAATACCTTTTCATTCCCGATGCTGTGTACCTCAAAATGTACAACCCAATTGATCGCATTGGATGTGTTTCAAAAACCTGGTAGTCTTGGTGATCGTGAAGGATTGGACATGTTCGTGTCTATAGGGAAGCCAAGGTCGCTTGAATATTACGATAGGGCGACGGCATGCCGGGGTGTTGAAGGCGGGAAAATGGAACAGCTGTTCACGCTCATTTGCATTCATTCTTGGAAACTTCTTCAAGCCTGGCTACTAATTTGTACTCCCTTGTGCTGCTTCTGCCCAGGCTAAGCCACATTGATATCCTCGAATCGGCGAAAGGGCTACTATATTCCTGCAAAAGCGAAGGCACTGGTTTAGCGGATATTCGATCAAGCAAATCGGTTAGCATTGAGCTTCTTCGTGCGTGAATATTACGACCCTCACGGCTCTTCCGAAACGGTTTGATATTCTTCATCTTCCTGCTGCCACTCAGTCCACGATTACAGGATAGAAGCCTCCCTCCAACTCACTCATTTGACACCGAACACCACCACCACCACAGAGTGTCTTTCGGGATGTCTATGGACGTATATACGAGATACCTGAGATAACTTCAAGAAAAGAAGCCAATGCAGTTTGTCAGTTCCCCGAAACCGGCCTTCATATTCTCCATAACTCAAAAACAGCGAGAACTGCATCCACACACACAATTTACTACCTCGATTTGCATCATTCCTGCATGCCCTAGCTACCAGTGTCCATGGATATTCATTCTTCCCTCCAACCACCTGATTCTGTCTAACAATTTGATCTATTCATTACGCCTCATGCTTTGTCCTTCTGACAGCTCTCCATCGAGCATTACCGCCTGACTACATGATGTCTCAATCCGCTACAAATTACCTTTCGGTTTACTGTCTTTCCTTTCCGTTTTCCATACTGCCACCTTCTCCCTTAACGGTGATTGATTGGCTTCCTGGTTTTCTCCCAAACCGTCTACTCCATGCGGCGTCCCAAGTGAATATCCAACACAGTTTCTCTTCTTTTTAATTCCCATCAGCTTTCGATGCAGTCCATAGCCAATAAATGCCCCGAATTGTGAAACCGAGCAATTGAAATCAGCTAATGAAAAATAATACGATAATTGACAAGACAAGTTGGAGTTGGCCTAGGCAATATATCTACCTGTTTATGCCTAATTGTCCTGTGCTGATCCTCCCTCTTGAACCGTGAGAAGTTCAGGGATGATGAAGGGAATGTAATACCGGGCACGGAGCTTCGTGTAGCCACTGCTCACCTCGTACATACCAACACAGTTCATGATATTTTGATGGTGACTGGTTAGCAGCGACCAAAAGCTAAAAATTGAATTAATCAATATGGGTTCCTACATAGGTGAAAGCGTCTCCCACGAGTGATCTTTCCTATCCCTGAAAAATACTATCTGGTTATTGAACTACTTATCCAGGCTGCTTTGTGTGAGAATTGACAGAAGGTGAAGGATGGAAAGACTCTTATATGATTAGATTGTGGTTTTGGATTGAGTAAATGCTATGACTAGTAGACAGCTGGAAATTTCGGAATGCCTATCTCTTCTTCTACGATTTACAGGGCTAAAGTTTTGCCCGCCAGCAAAAAAAGGGGTGAATATCTTTGTGCTTGGAGGTAGGTACCTGGGTTTAAGAAATCACGTGTGGTCGTTTCAGGGGGCTCCCGAGCGGATTTACATGTATGCACATGTACATACATACATACATACATACATACATACTACAACGTCCATATAGCAGCGAAGACAGTCTTAAAGGGTGTAGCGTAGGGCTGTAAAGGGATATGAAAAGACATTGAGTGAAAAAAGGATGTTGTCATGTCGCAGCCTGAAAGCACATATGAACGTGAACTCGAACTTCGAACTAACTAGCAACATTTCTGCTTCTTGCTTCCCATGAGAATGCCCATGCGTCTGTCGAGGTCAACACAAGAAGTGCTCATTTTCCAATACGAAGCCAGTCAGGCCCCCAGCTCCTCCCAGTCCAATCCACAAAAACAAAATAAAGCGAAACTCACGAACTCAAAACACTGAGCACAACATATTTCTTTCCCCACTCCTACTCCCTTCTCTCACTCCCCCTCCAACTCCAATCCCCCTCCAACTATCCCTCCCCCCCCCCCCCCCTATCCCCTCCACCCTCCACCCTCCACCACGAAAACCGTACATATTCTCTTGTGTAACTTTCTGTTTATTTCCCTGTTTTGTTTCTCCCTATCCACTTCTGACTTGCCCAATAATACGAACTAGAGGGGTTGTAAACCAGCAAAAAGAAAGAGAGAAAAAAATACAAGGAAATCCCTTTCTGCCGTTCCAAATGCAATTCGTCCTATAACAACCAGGAAGCGCAACTGGGGAAAACTTTTGATTCCCATCCGTAATAAAACATGTAGAAAAAGAAGAAAAAGAGAGCAAAAGGGAGAAACAAGAGCTAGTGCAAAATCAAAAACCAAGTCATTTGGAAAAGGGGGCTATAACACATCAGTGTGATTGGGCCTTTAGTATTGGAAATTGGCTATGCCCGGACTCCGCTGCAACTTGATTACAAAGGATGGCTTTGTGTTACACTGAAGCAATTAAAAAACCCTTTCAGTGGGACCAAGTTCGGATCAGGAGTAGCCAGGCATTGGATGGAAGTGATGACATGAACGGTATAGATAATGAAACCAAATAGAAAACTTATCAAGGTCCCAGAACATATTGGGGAAGGGAGAGAGAAGCTCCAGAAGCTCCAGAAGGAACTTGGAAAACATTGTTAGCAGCAATTCTCATTAATTGTGTGCTGCGGGTCCCGAATGGAAAGTATAGAAAGGAACTCAGAAAAAGGAAATCGTTAATGCGTTGATAAAAGAAAATCAATCAAACTGTTCATAGAGTGCAGTTGTTCTCGAACGCTATGCTATCGTGGTTTATGAACGTCATCATCGAAGACTTTCAAGAACAGAGACTCTGAGGATTGTGAATTAAGTCTAGCCGTCCGTATGTATTGTCACTTGGGCGATTGGCGTAGGAGCCACCGAATTTGGGGCCTGGAGGCTGGCTCAAATAATTCGTTGTTCCGTGTCGTTTTAGATAGTGATTCGAGCCCTCATGCTCGTTTTGCAAGGTTGGGATCATAGAATCGAATGCTCCATTGAAAGATCCATCGTGCTCCTCTTGGGCTTTGACAGTCACGTCGTCATCGTAACTTGGCATATGCAAACGCAAGTTCGAAGGCTCAATGCATATTTTCCTCGAGTCAGAGGAAACGGCCGTAAGAGTTGGGTCGCTATAGGCGCCTGCAGCTGTATTGTCTTTGATAGTCTCGAGTGGATCCATTGAACCGCTGATCATGTTATAATTGTGATAATCGGGTGAGGATGACGGCGATGATATCAAGGGGCTTGCAGCTAGAGGAGAGTGGTCTGTAGATGGTAGGCGGTGGTAGTTGTACGAAGCGGGATTTCGATGGTTTGTACTATATGGTGACATTAATGAGAGATGGGTGCGTGGGGTATGACCCATGCCGGGTGGTAAGCAACCCCCTCCGTTACCATCCCCAGAATTTCCAGTGCCACCATCTGGTCCCATGCTTGCGGAACTGTCTCGTCGTCCGTCTTTATAATGGCCTGGTGAGCGACCCCGAACGACCATTGGATGGGACAATCTTTTGGCGATTAAGACCCATTGAGTATCGACTCCGTTTGGAGTGGGAATTTCAGCGTAGAGCTCGACAACCAGATTGTAATACTGCTGTTGAGCACGGCGTTTTCCGTTGTTTGCAGTCGCTTTTTGAAATTGAATACGCTCAAATGTATGAGAAGTGGGTGGTTGTGCTTGCTGAGCAGCTCCGTAGGATGACCCATAATCCAACTGCATGCTCGAGGCATGTGGGGGGGCGGCAAATGAAATATGATTAGGTCCAACTGAAGACGCATGGGCTAATACCAGGGACGGCGGCTGCTGTGGTTGCAAAGTAATTCTCCCTGGCTTCTTTTCTGACTGCTTGTCCCGTTTTGGAGTATGCTGAACAAGTTCCCGTGTTTCGTTTTCCTGCGCATTCACGACAGCAGATATTGACATGGCGAACGACCGAATGCTCTGTGGGTTATTGTTCGGAAGTTGGACGTAGAGAGGAGAGTTGGGAGCCCATGGACGGAGCAGGAATGAACAAGATACAGAAAAGTAGTTGCGACGATAGCATGTCCACTTGTCATCTACCTGAAAGAAACCCTTATGTATCTTGGCTTGGATTTCTGGATTGATAGTTTGATGGCTGTTGGTAAAAACGGAATGAAGAACGTTGGTCTCATGAAATGGGGGAGCCTCAGAGCTCGACTGACAACCTCGAGGTGAAGTGTCCATCAAGTGGTTGTACATCGATGTGGTATTTGAGTGAACATCAACCGTTCGTGTTGCAGGGTATTGGGAGTATCGGGGAATGTCTGTCATGGTGGTGTGCGGAGAGGAATATGTGTTTCGACCGATGGGGTATGAGATCGAATACGGATCAGCCCTTGGAATCAAACCGCTAGTCCCTGAAACAAACGTGCCCTGTGATTGCAAGGGTGGTGACATGCCCGATGGAGGCTGACTATATGAGGAAGTTGATATTATATGAGATTTGGAAACATGAAAGCGTATACAAAATCGGAGGAGAGTACGAGGGTAAACTTACAGAGCAGGTACCCGTTGGAATCTTAGGTCACCAATTCTGTCATTCCACTGCAAGTTTGTAGTATGGGAGTAAGCGGACTGTGTAGAGAAGCTTTCTGCCGAAGTCACGGTATTCGAGACGGGGTTTGTCAGCGAAACATAAGCATAAGAGGGAGTAGCTGAGCTGGAGCTTGTTGATGATGACCGGTGGGATGGTTCAATCGGACTCAGGAGAAGACCTGGTGCAGCATGAAAGCTGGAGTAGGAGGATACCAACATTAGCAGTCTGACACAGATTCACCAGTGTATTGTGTTGATAAAAGCAAGTTTAACAAAAAAGCACTGTGAGGGACTAAAATAAAGAACAAAAAGCTGCATAATCAGTGGAAATAAATTCCAGAAGTGTCTGCTGACTTAGGTTGCTGAGGGAGGTTAGAGTCTAGTTGTCAACAACCCATCGCTATGCAGCAGGATAATAATAATATGATGCCAGCAAGTCTTTCCAGCCTTTCTAACTAAGCAAGGCAACAGTTCAAGTAGCATGAAACACAAGACAGGGAGGTAGCAGTCGAGTTGCCAAACACCGAGAGCGTGTGGGAATGCAAGGGCAGTCAAAATTAAAAGAAATCTGGGCACCTACGGCACATCTTGTACCGCAGAATGTTGTGCGGCGTACCTAAAACCGTTGGTGACGGGTACAGAACTCGGATGTGCCAGTTGATGACCCAGTGAATCGGTCCTCCGACGCTCAGCTTCGACGTCTTCGGTCGGGAAGGAAGTTGTTCCAGAGAACGCTCGTTCAGTACTGACGTACTCGCTCTCAGAGGTGGTAGGATAGTCAAGCTGAAAAGAATTTTGAAGAAGTGAAGCTGCATATGTTCTTATTAGGTTTGGACCTTATAAAGGCTCATGTGAGAATTAGGAGGAAACAACACAACACGATGAAATAGATACGGATGAAGTATGGTATTGCAGAAGGGCATCTCCGGATGTAGCTAGGTTACACGAGCATGCATCGGTGGGAGAATCGGTCAGAAGAGATAACAAAGTGAGCAGGGGAAAGCAGTGGGCGAGGAGAATAGCGATGGAATCAAAGGGATCAATAGTTAAGAGCGGAAAATTTTTTATTTATAAAAAAAAATTGAAATAAATGAAAATGAAAGTAAAGCAAAAGGCCTCCAGCAAAACGTGGACGATCTTCCGCTGACAGCGGGAGGTGGTCAAAATAATCCACACAAGCAAGCTGTATTTGAAGTTGTACCAGATGGAAATGGGCTTACTGTTATTCATTTGTCAGGCCAAAATTCCGCCGAGGGTTAGTTAAGGAAGCGCTGCTCGATTAGGTGGCTTTGACTTCGGGAAAGGCCCAAGACAATAAACCAGAGAATGCGCTTCAAAACTGCAGGAGAAATTCGAGGGGGCAAGCCTTGCGGCAGTCGGGCGACAGTGGAAATGGACCAGCAAATGATTGGTCGCTCCGAATCCTTCTCAGCAGGCTCTCTAAGGTCCCACCGTGCGCTTGTTCAAGTCCGAAGATCGATAAACTTGTCTGCAAGTCAATATAGTGAACGGCAATGAGAGCAATAGCATGCGCTTCATGCAACCAATCTCAAAAAGTAAGGGTGTGGATCGGGGGGGAGACCCGGGGATGCGATTTCCACCAAGATCCTGAACTCTGACCTTTCGTCTGGCAAAACAAAATGATAACAAGGGCGCAAATATTTTGCATATGGGGGCGTATGATTTACTTCGCCACGAGCGAGCTTAAAATCTCGTGCATTTCCAGGTGCCGCACCGAATTTTTATATGCAAAGACGAGGAATTATGGGGGGGGAAGCATCCGCAATTCGCGGAAACAAGTATGCTGCGTCGGAAAAGAGCCGGGATGAATCAATGGGCGTGGGGGAGGTTAGATGGAAAAGGTGTCCAGAAGCACCTGCGAGAAAAGGCAGGGTCTATGGGGTGTAACGCTTGTTCCAGCCCTAGAAATCAATCTAAAAAGAAGCACTTTCTGGCAGCGAATTGGCGGGGCAAAAAGCCTAGGTGATCGACCTCTAGAAATTGATGTGAGCGCTGTAGTTAAAAGGAATAAGTTTTTTTTTTGTTAATAAGAGAGGTGATTTTAAAAGAGATGATAGCAAACCAAATAGCAAAACAACAACGGGTGGCAGGTAGGCTCATTCAAAAATTAAAATCAAGCACGAAATAGATGTATAACGACAATGAGCGGCATAAAGAAGCTTTAATAAAACTTCGTTTTTAACAGAAGGACTCAAGGTGCGTTCCACAGGCGGACAAGGCCGCTGAACAGCCCTGGGACAGACAACCTGTTCAGCTAGAAGTGATGGAAACGGACCATTGGAACATATAGAAATTTATGTAAAGGAATATTTAGAGCACCTGGCATCAGTAAATTTTTCATATCTTTCCTCTGTTCTTACCAAGTAAAACAGAAAAATACAAGAAGACTGGATTTTCATAGCTTGTATTTTTCTTTTCATGCCTTTCCAACATATGCTAATTTCTTAACCCCCAGGTTTTGTCGATCGAGGATATGGGAGGGGTCTTTTGGGCTTGTGCCAATCAATAACTGATAGCCCTATCGTATTTGACCAGTCTGCGAAAGTTTGATGGCTGCCAATCATACGCTAAGGGAGAGCGCTGAAGATCTCTCTCTGGATCATTCCCCGAGAGATTCTCGGTCGAAAGTAGTCTAGCCAGGCTAGGATGTAGGAGCTGTCTCGAGAGATAGTTTTAGCCTATTTCGAATTTGAAATGTTCGTATTATTCACGTCAGGTTCCAGGTTCCAGAAAGCCCACCCCGATCGTGGGTGCGAGTAAACGGCACACACAAAGAATCCAGAGTAGCAATCAGTCGGGATCATTGAACGGTGCCCTCCATGCGCCAACCACTAGGATGCTGCGAGTAACCTTTCATACCCTAGCCCCTCAAAGTTGGTGACCTCTGCCGAATTCAAAAAAAAGCGGGATGGTTTCAATCCACCGAACCCTGGATAGGTAGATATCCGATAATAATAATATAACTTGAACAATTCCATTTTTGTGTCCATGCCTTGCACATAACCACTGCACCATTTTCGCCTTCTGCGTGCGTGTAAGTAGCAATAACCCTTTGAATAGCGTTATACAATTTCCCTTCCAAACACTTTATATTTTTATATTTTTCTTTCTTTTTTTGCCGTCATAAGTTTAGACTCTATGGCTTGTGCGAAAGCCATCATAACGGCCAACGACAATCCAAACCCTATTATTGTCGACACAACAAGTCACGCCACAGCTTGTTGGACACCAAAGCAGACCCCATAAACTATGTGGTGAGATCAATATCGACAGCCTCATATCTGGCGGTGATCTCAGCATTAATGGTTAATGTGGATATTGAATCGACGACGGTTTAATTATTGATTACAACCAGCCGTGGTTTTGGTAGTGGCTGTAAGGGTATATGACCACGTAAGCAGGAATCGGATAAATGACTGCAAATAGCGCTTGGACTGAAGGCGGCAGGGTATGGACAGGTAATGATTTCTTGGCACTTGATATGTCTTCCTCGCCGGATAAGCCCTGATCTGTCACTCTGGGGGGGAAAAGAAAAAGAAAAATATGGAATGGCCGCAGAAAATTCTGATTGGCCAGAATTATAGTCAAAGCGGTGGTATGTGACTTATGAGGTCTCAAAATGATGTTGAAAGTCATCCCGTTCTGATGGTGTTGGTTTCAGAGCAACATCGAGATTAATCTCAATTGCTACACCTTGGGATTAACGAAACTATGTACTGACAGCTTCCGAATGTTAACACTGCACATGCCGTGTACATAGATGTGCTTGCCCTGTCACATGGCATAAATGGCCAAATCCTGAATCATGTTCGACTGCCATGCCGTAAGAAGAAAAGATCGAAACCAAATATTGACCCGGGGGGGAAGGGGAGGAAGTAATTGAACAACCACGAGCATAATACTTTCTTTCCACGGGTGATCATGAATTTTGTGGCCGTGAAGTGGTTGAAACCTGAAGCCCCCAGAGTACCAGCGCGTATTGAAATGCCAATGCCGATGATCGTTGGCACGCTTTTAGCTGATTGGCAGGAAGTCGGTTTTGTTAAAATTATAAAAGAACGATGGGGTGCGAGGAGCGGGAACAAGGAATGTAGTGAACAATGATTTGCATGATACAACGACAAAAGCACGGAGGGCAGGCTGCGGTACAATCTGCATCCAGTGCCAGAATCGATTGGCCCATACCATTTTAGGGTCCCATTCTGCTGGAAATATGTGATGCAAATAAATGGACTGTCGAGAAAGGGGAAACACTGAATGATTGGCCTGCAGGTATTGTGGGTGGGAGGCTTGACGGCTCACTGGTCCCCATATGCATGCAGAAAAATAATACATTATGAAGGTGGCTGTAATAAGAACTTACTGCGCTTCCTCTCCCATTTGGGACTTGTTTCTCATTCTAAATTTTTCACCCTCTTTGAGTTCCCACATCTGCAAGTCACTCTCACCCAGTCAGATCCATATATTCAAACAAAGACATACATCATTGACTGGTGAGGAGGAGCAGCGACATGTGGATATAAAAAAGAAAAAAAGAAAAGAAAAGGTGAACTAAAGTCTGGAAAAAATTGAGGCTTGAAAGGGAAAGTCGAAGTTAGGTATATGGTCCGTGCGCAAAATTGTCGCCGCTAATCCCAATTCGGGATGGTAATTTTGTTGATAGCTTGTACGGACATCAGCAATACCTTCCCATACAAAGATTACTCGCAGAATGGCTGTCAACGGAGAGGTAATATTGTATATGGCTGTATATCGTAACTTTTATATGCTCTTTAGTCAGCGTGAGGCTGAACTTGGATCAGATAGTTATGACTTGCATCTCAAATGACTTCACATTCTCATTGCATTCTCTGGTTGTGTCCAACATCACCACTAGGATTTACCAGTGTTTCTTTGGAAACCCCTTGATTAAAGACCTTCCAGAAACTTTTGCCCCCTCATTCACACTGAAGTCTGGTTGGTGAAACATCAAAAACAATCAAGAGCTCTCTGCAAAAAATCCCGCCCAAGCACTTTCAGCCAAATCTTTGATACTATTAATACTCCTCATCCCTTCACAAGCTCCTTATTTTATTTTATTTTATTTATTTATTTATTATCCAATTAACCTGGAATTTGCCCCCTCATTCACACTGAAGTCCGGTTGGTGAAACATCAAAAACAATCAAGTTCTTTCTGCAAAAAATCCCACCCGAGCACTTTCAGCCAAATCTTTGATACTATTAATACTCCTCATCCCTTCACAAGCTCCGTATTTTATTTTATTTTATTTTATTTATTTATTTATTTATTATTATTATTATTATTATTATTATTATTATTATTATTATTATTATTATTATTATTATTATTATTCAACATAGACTTGTTGCTATCGGAGTTTCACGCTACCCCTGCTTTTGCACCTTACATTGGTTGATAATGGCAGATCTGGGGCTATATCTGCCGCGATATAGGGCGGTCCTGTTTTCATTAATTGATTTCTTACTGATTGTTCCGTGCAACACCTGGTTGTATGACAACAGGGGCAGACCTTTCGACGTGTTACCAGCTCGTCGTTGCTATATATCAATTGAAGCACTCGGAGTTCACCCAGCATATGCTTCCCCGTTGTCGCTGCGAGCATTAATAGCACCTCTCTATACAAAATAACTGATGCCCCACTCTTTCCCATTGCGCAAATATTCTGTCGGCTGTACGAATTACTGCAATTATCTTTTTACCTTTTTTCACGATTACTTACTGTCCTCCCTTTGCCCTCAGACGGGTTCTAATTATGCCAACGAATTTCCAAAGACAGTTCTCATAGGCTATTACCCCTATTTACTGGAAGCCTAATGCTCCAAAACACAAATCAGTGTCAGTGGTGCCAGCTCACTCCAAAAGAAACACCTATGTCGCCACTGGCTGCGTCTGGCCGGAGAGCGGAGCATACGATGCATCGTGTACCCGAGACAGTCGGTGTATATCGTTGCTAGAAGCAATGTGCAATAACATCTAGTTATGCCAGATGTCAATACAGAAACCCAAGATCAATAGATGCAATCGAATTAATGTGGATATAGTCGGACGTGTTTCAACATTCGGACGTACCGTCATGCTGGCAGTGCAAGATTCTCATTGCCATTCAGGCTTGGATGCCGACAAGTCCCTCAGAACTATTCGATCAACCTTGATACACTTATTGTATCTTCCCAATAGATATGCTGTCTGAATTATTCAGCTGCGGCTTTCATGTTAATGAGGCGGTGTCCCTGAATTTTGAATATGGGAGCTCCCTGAATCAGCTAACCAATAACCGTACTGTATTGGTTTGCTCCTTGCTAGCTTTGGATACCTGGGATTCGGCAACGAGGTTTTCCAAACCGCGTTTCTAATTGTTTCGCATGTGACTCGATCTGGCATTCGGCTCGACGCTCATAAATTCTAGTGGCCGTTGATAGCCACCGTCTCGTCCAGGTTTTTCTTATCGGTACTACGTGAGCTGTGTGGGTGGGCCAGTTTGGGTAACCATGTGTATGCTCTGGGCAAATTGGATTCGATGGCATGCACCTTACCATTTCTTCAATCAGCAACAATTAGCGCAGCAATTGGTTGCTTTAGAGAATTTCACGAAGCCTGAAAGCGTGCTTCGAAGCTAACCGTTGTCGACCTAAAGATGGGTAACACCACTGCCTCGCATCGGGCGACCGGCTTCTATTGGCAAGGAATGGCTTTTGCCGCAGTTGGGTGTTTCTATTGATGATTGATTAAATTGATCCCCTTTTGGCTTCCCTTTTACTCTGATGCAAATCTAATCCCTACAGCTCCTTTCTCTCATCCAGTTCGTAACACAATATACAAGGCCATGACCAACAGTTCATTCCGTGAGTAGTGATTGTTGCTGCTGTTGCTTTGCTGTTGTTGATGTGTTAATCTAGCAACTTTGGATCAGCTGCTCATAAATATCTAAATTCACAATGAATATTGAAGGAATGACTATTTTCCTGCTGACTCGCTTCCGGTGTATTCGATCTAGATTCATTGAACATTATTACTGATCACTTCCAAACTGCTCCATCAACATCCAATAATATTGGTCTTGAAAAGTGTTATTGCAAATACGTACTACGTACTATAGCCCTTAATTCTACCGGTTTGTCAGATGTGTTTGCAATTTCATGTCCTATTATCAACCATCTCTTTCTGAAGAACATCCAAATTGCCGACCACGTGAAGCGTGCACCGCCTGTGAACTCGTTACACCGTTCAATGGTGGATCCGCATAATTTCTGGTTATATATCTCCATTTTTGAGTCCCCATATACTTAGCTGTTGTCTAAAAGCAGTGCTCATGCAACATGCAAGGAGAGCTCTCTCAGGTACAGGCAATACCCTCACTCTACAGGAGGGTGACAAGCTTTAGTACTGATGAATATCTCTCTGTTTCGAATTAACACGGAATAAACGATCTATTCATGTGGACTCGACATCTCGTCTTACATACATAACGGCAACCTTATGTCCTTGAGAGATTTTATATTTTAAAAGAAACATGCTTTTTCCACTTAGAATTGAGTTTACCAATGCGACATTCGGATAAATGGTTACTATCAAGGGAAATGCTCGTCAGCAGAGGAAATGGGAATCAAGTCTTCTAATTGCAGCAGATATACCTAAAGTAATATGACGATCTATATTATCTATGAACCACTCGGTTATAGGGCATGAGTTGCCACTCCACCAACAAAATACCTGTATTCTTGGACAGTGGTTTGATAATGGGGCTCTGCAAGCGGAAGCATCTATACAGAAATTCAAGGAAACCGGACGTTGTGCATGTATAACGTCTGTTTAAGGTTGGAAGCCTCTATCCGGTTCGAACACCAGCAGCCCCCTTATTCTACTACCTTGACCAATTTACAACTCAAAGATGGTGAGGGGGGAGGCCTGAGGAATGCGAGGATGTTTGAGCTCTACCCAACAACCAAACAGATGGTTGCCGGAGGTCCGCCAGGGTTCCTTGGAAGCCCGGTGGTTGCAGAATGTTCGTCATGCATCCAAGGCAGACACTTCACCTCCCTATGAATGCCAACTCAGACGTTCGACTGAAGCCACGGACGCCAGAAGGTAAAAACAGCCAATAGAAATATCCTTCAGCTTCTAATCTAAGAGTCCTATCAGCACTTACCTAATGAAGAAATTTCTTCTAAGTTGGTGAAGATAAAGATTGGAATACATATTAATTGCTCTGGTATCTATTCATACGGTGGCAAGTGGAGGAGAACAAACCAGGGATTGGATCTAAAGATGTTGCGACATATATGATTTTACGTCCCTGTTTATAATATCGGAATGAAAGAGAGAGAAGGAATGCCAATAGCAATCAATGTCTGAAAGCGAGTAAACGTAGAAGAAGAATTCAAACAAGACTACTACCTAGTTAGGACTTCAACAAATAATTAATCATTCCTCGTTTTCAAAACTTCTTGGTGATTACAGTCCAGACTCCCCTGCCCATCCTCGTTTCGTTCCTTACTATGGGTTGGTGTTTTAAACCGTAATAACAGGCCTCAAAATAAGGCGGTAGAGGAAACAGAATCAGCTGGCTGGATCGGGATGTGAAGTTTAAAACAATGGGAACCATATAATTAAGACTAAAAATGAGTATTATTTCTATTTAGACCCTGGAGAAAGGAGCAGGCATCCAGCATCCAGCCTTCAGATATGCACATGGTTCTGTAATCAATAACTATCAACGGGCATCGGCAAACAGACATGTCATTTGTGCAGATAGAGATCAAATAACCATTTGCCAACTGGTCAACGTCGATAACGTCAGTAGGATATGCAAGAATGGTTCATCTGTTATCGAATCCAGCAGCTAATTACTGATGGGGAGACAGCAGTCTCTCATTCTTTTCCAAATATCATATTAGAAATGTTATATCAAAATCCCCTCCATTCAAGAAACCCCTCCTCCTCCGCATCTTGGCCTGGGCCCTGGTCTCCAAGCCGATCACTTCTAGTTAGGGCCTTTCGCTAAAGATCAGGGTATATATAGCGGACGAAGTGGTCAGTGATCGCCCGCGCGCCTCTTACCTCATAATATGAGCTCTATTTAGGGCTCTTCATATCATATCTAACATTTCGCCCGCTATTCGGGCTGAAGACGCCACTTCTTGTTGAGTTTTGCGCGGATTTGATTTCGGCATATGCATACTAATAAGGGAGGAGGCCCGAATAGAGCGGGATAGAGGTGGAAAGGAGAGAAACCATAGCTAAACTAAGCCGGGCTCAGGTAAAAAAGGGCAAGGCAAAAAACAAGGCTCAGTTGGGCTAACGAACTAACTGACGGCTGACGGGAGCGCTCGACATGATCGATGACGGCCTCGCTGATCATGACATACATGCTCGCTATAGCTAGATGATCTTTTCGATGTATTTGGCTGATAAATAAATAATACGTGCGGAGAATACATAGAAAGCCGGTTATGCTGGCTTTTTGGCCATATGTCCCCTTATTACTCTTCCTTTGTCTTCTTGATAACAATCAGGAGTCACACAAAACACCATATCCCCACGATATCATTATGTACCGGATATGGGCCTAAGCCCCGTATGGATCTCTGGTTAGGTATCGGGAAATTTCCCGCCTCGCATATATGAGAAAATAAAGGGAACTTTTTTTTTATTGGTTCCGATACATAGTTACCTACATGGATCACGGAGCTAGATCCCCATGTAGGGACATAGAAACCCGCATTGTATGTATCCAGTAGAGATGCGGGACAGTCAGGGCCTTTGTGGTGGCCGTTTACCGCTATTGCCCAGAGGCCATCCATCACATAATCCTTATAACTATCATATGATGATGTTAATGCTAAAATGAATATGGAGGTAGTTAACCTGGTAAAGGGGTTTCTCAGCTTTTTCCATGGAAGAAGAACCATCCCAAAGATTCCTAGCCTCGGAGCCTCCGAATGGATAGGTGGCAGGCACAGGAATAAAACACGAGAGAGGGTAGCCCGTAGAACGGGGAGGAAGATATACGTCGTGTCAGGATATGGAAGCAGGTGAGGAATGTTGAGGAAATATACACAATTGATACCGGTTTGAAGAAAGTATATAACTTCTAGACATTTGGTACCGAGATAGTTCTGCAAGTTGCAGGAACAAGACGCACGTAACTTCTGGGGATCAAGGTTAGCAGTCCTTGTACCCGTTACAAGCCTACAGACTTTAAAACCCTCCACGGTTCCAATGTCGCTTCGCAGGTAAGGGGGCGGGCGAGGTTTTTGTCGCTTCACCCAAATCGTTGGGTATACCTTAAATCATGGTCTCTCGTCCTATTCGTTCCCAAGACGGAGTAGTTACCAACGTTCGAACGCTCGCAACTCAAAATTTGACGAGTTGTGGCTAGTTAGTGGGCTAGTTAGATATGTTACGTATCGATCTCAGTAGGGCAGAGTATGGTTCATTCGGCCAGACCGCACAATCCCCCTAGATGCGATCCTGGGTTTGCTCTGCTGTAAATAGGTATATATGCGGAGTACCTATGTATGTGCAGTTACATGCTAAACTTGTAGCTCGATAAATCTGTCAACTCCGGGGGGGAACAGATCCATGACATTTAACTGCCGAAGGAACCAAACATGGAAATTAAACAACGGACGCGGCACCCTTAAGGAGAAATATCCGACCCTCCTGCATACGATTCTGGATTACGGGAGCCAAAAGGAAGAAATTTTCATGTCTTCATCGTTTCTTCCCTCTTTCCGGCCCCATAATATCAATCGAGAAACATGCCACCCGCTGAGCCAAAAATTTCTCAGCCTTGGAGATTGGTTTTATTCTTTGAGGCGGTGTCAGGCTGGCCTAATCTGTGCATTTTCCAGATCGTTGCTGTCGGAGTGTTAGCGCCAGGGTTTTATCCAGTTGGTTCATTTTATCTGCTGAATTTCCAGGGTGGGCCTTTGAAGTGTGTATGTGCGGTGTGTCTGGTGCTTGAATGGTGTGTGTGGGTGGGCGCAGGGAGACCGATGGGTTTGCTGGCTGCTCCGTTTTTGCCAGTTGGATTTTGGTTTCTTTTTTTTTCATATAATTAACTAACTAATAGTTAACTTAGTACCAAGGTATGCATGTATGATATAAAACTGAGCTATCTCCAATCCCTACCACTCCGCGCCGGGTTTTGACAAAAGAAATGTTTTCAGCAAAGATGTTTGCTATTCATTTGCCGTCGGTTGGGACTTCAGGCAGTTAAACATCGAGCGGGCGGTTGGGTAGAATCGAAGGGCGTCGTCGTTGATACTCAGGGTTGGTCGCTCAGGAGATGAAGCCAAATCAATCCTTTCTCGCCCATTCTGTTGCCTCAGTTCGTTCCTTACCCCCACATCAGCATTAGCACCTATGAAATTGCCGTGCTCGTAGTCTTTTCCCGGAGTTTTCTATTCCTCTCATCCCTCGCTAGGACAGCCTGATCTGTCAACAATCTTCGTTCCGACTTTATATTGCGATACAATCTGAATCAGGGTATATGATGTTTTTCCGAACTTGAATGGAAAGAATTTTGGCTCCCACTCCAGTGCAAACAAGCGGCCATTGTTAAGTAAGATGAACGATATGACTATTAGACTAAGTAACAAGAGGTGAGAAACCGGGTAAGGACGAGAAATGACGGATTTGTAGCCCAGCAGTAGTTAAGTGAAATGGGAAAACTGTAAGTTGCATGACGCCAAAGATTTTTGTTGCCAATAGAGAGGATAAGACAACACTGTAAAGAAGAAAGACTGAATAATGAGAAAATGTTTTGCATTAATTGAGGACCCTGAAGAGTTCCCAAAAAAAAAAAAAGTCCCAAAATACAGTGAATGGGGAGATAGAGCCACGAGAAGAGAAGTAAGGAGCAAAAAAGCAAAGTAGAATGCATGCACTATGTAGATTCATACATACCCCCTCTGCAGCGCATGAGTGATATTAGCAGCTTCTCGGATTCTACGTTCCCAGCTTGACCATTCATTCGAACGATTCACCAGACTGATATCAGAAGTAAATAAGTCTCTAGCTGTTGGGACTATCACAGCTGTGAGATACTCAAACGGTAATGTAGCTTTTCAGATGCAATGCGGTGCGTCGATTGGGGAGAGGTTTTGTAAGACTTTAAAGCGGGCGTGGCTTACAGTATGTTGTTCTACTTTTGTGAAGTTCCGGCCATAGATGGAGGGGCGGAGCAATCGTACGCTAACATAGATATCGTGGGGGCTAGTTATACAGCATGCGGGACTGGCGGGATGCTCATGCCCGCTGAATTTAAAAGTCTGACCGCATATATGCATACAAATTTTGCTCCCTACTCATTAGCGGACCTTGCTGTCGGCGGTCGAAATTTGAAGAAATTTCAAAAACGTTGATACAGAGGGGTGATTTCTTATATATTGAATCGATGTGGGGAGTGGGAGGAGAACATGAAGCAGAAAGACACAGAAAATGGGTTGGTTGGACGTATCAGAATAAAGGGGAACAAAAAGCAAATATGCAGAAATGTCCGAAAGAAAGGCGGAAGAAGGATGGAAAAGGAAAGAAGAAAGAGTGGACACGAATACTATTTGCTGTCGATGATTGCTGCAAGGACATCCGAATGGATAGGGCATAAGGGGCCCGACATATTTCGTAACACCTTGGAATGTATGGGACCTTGGCTGAATGACGTGTTCAGGACTGCGGCGAGAAGCCTTATTATTTTATGCGGTATTTGATATTGCTGTAAAAATAAAAGCATAGGAGTTGGTGGGAACAAACTACGATGCCTAGCGCCAAAGGGGGATACTTCGAAACCATGATGTTATGAAAACAGCCCTGGAGGAAAAGTGATTGCATGTGGAGCAATAAACCAGAGAGGCAAGGATGGGATGACACACACTGCGAGTGAAGGGCCAGTGGATATGAACCAGTACCTCAAATCATAGGTCCAAGTATACGAGCGGTTTTATGGTTGAGATCGTCTACGGATTTGGAAAGAATCAATTAAGGAAGCCGTATATGTTGTCATTCAACAGTCGTTATCAACAAAATACGCTGAGAGAAAAAGTTTCTTTACCGAAAATCATATCAATTTGAAAACACCACCACATTAGCCAGAAGCAAACCAGTTTAATCACGAAGTCTTCTTCGCAAATTCCACTCGGAGGATCAGATGCCGATAACCAACTGTTTAACGCATTAGCAATGGAATCGTCGGTCGGTGATACCCCCAATTTTTGTAACTTACAGCCGTCCATTTTCTCGCATGCGCGAGCAGCATCACTTCTATCCTGAAATGAAATGAAGGCAAAGCCTTTGGCCATGTTAGTTTCCCGATCCTTTGCCAAAAAGACTCTGGTAACGCGACCAAATCTCTCGAACATGTCCCGAATTTCTTGCTCTTCCGCCAGCTCGCTCACCTGCCACACAGTTAGTATGCAAGAACGGCGCAACACCTGATTATGCATGAACTTACGTTCGTAACGCGCAGAGTTGCCAGATCATCTCGCTCATATTTACCGCCCATCCGCTCTCCGGCTGCAGCACCACCCTTTCGTAGATGGGGTGGCACATAACTGTTGCCACCAGCGCCCAGGCTGCCCGCCGGCCGCTCATCGCCCATATCGTCAACAGCAGCGGAGCCAGATTCTTCAACCGGTGCCATTGTGTCCTTGAACGGACATCTGGCAGTGAAATGCTCCCCAGAACAAATTCGGCATTTGACTTTCTTGTCCTTGAGCTGATCTTTGATGCTTCCCTTCTCGAGACCGGCTTTCTCTGCCTCCTTCGCTTGTGCTTTCCAGTTTACACTGGGTCTGAAGATAATATTTTCTCCAACAGAAGTGGTATGTAACGAGGGACCGGGAGGGTGACCCTTCTCAAGTCCAAACTTTGCCCACGTTCGTCGTTCTGCGACTCTGGGGTTCACGTGTTCCTTGACCACTGTTGTGCGAATTCGGCGGCTAGTTTTCACTTTTTTGCCATCGTCATTAAAGCGATAAGAAATCACCGTTTTGGTGCCGTCTTTGTTGGTAATAACCTGTTGAGCTGGAAGAGTTTGGGCGTCATCAAACTCCTCGTCGTCCGCCCAGTCAGAGCGACTATGGCATGTTAGTTGACAATTTATTTCACATCCAATACAAACAAAGAGTTCAAGAGCAGACGTACTTTGCAAATTTCGACATGTTTATGGTGCTTAATATTGTCCACAGGGCCGTAGTTTGGCTGATTGTTCGATGGTTGTAACTGGTCGGATTTTACCAATGTGCAATTATCTCAAAAGTCTTGGCCGATGAACAAGGGCTCCATGACAGTCGGAGCTAAGTCGGCCCGGTCAGATGTTGCTAACCGGAATGGAAAGTTGGTTCACCTTAAAGTCACGTGGGGTTGAGCTATCTTCCATTCAACAATCACTTTGTGACCTTCGACGGGTTATTGCTTGAGCATTCACACTTCCTTTATGACATTCTTCACATTGCTTCATATGCGATACATTCACATTGACTCCATTACTACTTGACATGTCCAAACATCTCAAGGGCGTTTAGGTATGCTAATGATCCCTCTGAATGCTATTCTTTTTTTTATTTGCTAATTTAAATTGACGAGTCAATGAGCATCTCGATCTACGCTAACTTTACTCACATCACACTCATAAACGCTTTTAGGATGTACAATTTAACATATTAATCTTCATTATATATGTTAACTTCTTGAGAATTGCCCTTCGCGTCGTCAATTCTAACATTTGCTTCAACGCAGCAGCTACAAGGTCTACGATCCCGAACATCATGTAACCACTGCCCAGCACCTACCAAATGGTGACGGGCGTTGCCTCATTCAGGAGAGGCGCAACCATTTCTGGTGCAGATTTACGGGACTCGATACGGAAACTTAGGGGCGTATAGATATTTCCTGAAGACTTTCGTGGGTGAGGATCCTTAAGCGCTCATAAATCCCCTGTCATTAATATATATATATCGACGAAAGCGGCAATCGAGGGGCTACATTGTTGCCAACGATCAGATATCTGACTCTGGTTGGCATATTACATTAACTACAAATAAAATGTCACCTGCATGAAAAGGTACCTAGAGTTAATGTGATCGAAAATTACATCAAGGGGAACAATAGGGAATTTGAGTTGCGAACAATCCGAAAAACTTTTCAAAAATCAAACCATACACTAGAATCTGGAATCCCACATTTTTTCTACCATCGTGCATTTCGGTCAGCGAACGAAAAAGTCGCCTTTCGAACCCCTCTGTATACCTCTGGGGCCATTGCTTTGCTCTAGTTGGCCATCGGACATGTGCCTGGAGAAGGCGTGGGAAAGGCAACGATGTAATCCTTTCTGAACGTTGCATTCCCTTCTCTTATGGCCTCAATCTGATTGTCTGCGCATGACGACTCCATGGACCAGAAGTAACATGTTGGAGATGGTGTAGGAAGGTCTTTCTCAGTATGAGTGGAGTTCGCGGGTCCACCAGTCGAGTAATTCAAATGAGTGACCAAATCAACACTCCCCGTTGCAAAGTCAAGGTATGAAAGTGACCGACGAAATAATTCTAGCGCGAGCGCTGGTTGATAAGAAGGAACTGTGTGGCCAGCCTGGTAGACACGAATGAACGAATAGATACCCTGCTGCCGTACAACCCCCCAATTATTCTCTTCGGTAGAGTTCAATATAATGTCCGCGTAGCCGGAATTTTTGAACTGCACTGAGCCATTATACTTGACCGCAAGACTAACAACTTCTCCGCCGATCCAGTTGCAAGCGTAATCGCGATCGCCATATACCAATGTCACGGGGACATTGGAATCTAGCAGGTAAGCGAGATCTTCCAGATATCCTTTCTTGTCGCTTCTCGCATAGTCTCCTGACTTGTTGAATGCGTTTCCGACTGCTGGGGAGAACTCGGTAAAATTAACGGGGACTCCCAATGCCTGCTGCACATCATGACGTGCCAGAAACCCGACATAATACTCAGGTGGGAATGGATCAAGGTAGCAGTGAGACATATCATAATAACCCCATTTTTTCTGGTTCACATAAGGGCCCTCAACATTATTCGCACAGAAATTGCTTGCCTCGTAACATTTGCTAGTCACATTTTCAACGTTGCCAATGACATCAGGATCATAGGTTGCAGCAAGGCGTCGACACTCGGAAATCTTTTCAAGGCAATGGCTCAGAGCGCCTTCTGACTCGTTTTTCGCCTTCTCGTCGATTCTCTGAATTCCATAGGAATTATTGAATGCAATTGCAGGATATGAGAACGATTGGAGTGGTAATTCAATACAACCATTGATGATTGCTAGAGCTTTCAAAACCAGGACTTTGCCCTTTACCTTCAACGATTGAATATTGGAGTTTTGCTCCATAATATACCTCGCGAAAGTCGGGCCATATCTGCCACCGTATGACTCCGTCCATAAGTATATGTCGAAATTTCTCCTGCTCTCGGTATACTTGTTGAAGTCCAGAGTCCAAAGCTGAAGGAAGTACCAAAACTGCCTTGCAGCATTCTCCGTGGTATTGGCTGTATTGAGCTCGTTCTGACTCGAGAAGACTCCGGCAATTATTGTATTATTTGGCATTCCGCCAGGTATAATATTCGACGTTTCCAAGTCAATAACCCCATTGGTAATATTATCATAGCTAAATCCCGTCTGAACAGGCTGATCTAGATAAAGCATATTGGAATATCTATTCCACGAGTACTCGTTTGGCTTTGTTGTTCTGGAGTCTTCAAGGACCTGGCAAGGCCCATTCTCTGCAAATAACCCAAATATCGACGATGCACCGGGACCTCCGTTGAGCCAAATTGTGAGCGGATCATCCGTCGATTTATTCTGAGACTCAAAATACCAGAAGAATAGATTGACCGGGTAGTTTTGATCAACTCCGTGCATCGTATTCGGTGGGAATTTGGCATATCCAGCATATGAATTTGTCCCATTTTTGCCACAAATTCCATCCTAGGTGAAAGAGTCCTTTCAGTTAGCAACTGAGGAATATAAATTAAATAAATCTATGGATGATCTACCTTGACCCGTTTATAGGATATTTGCGCTCCTTTCAGAAATGTCGAATTGATCACAGTCAAGCCAGTTGGGGTCGGGGGATATCCAGCGCGAATAACAGTCAGAAAAAGAAGACTTATCATCAACAGGAAATACATTGTGGCATAAGCAGCGACAAGAGAGAAGGGTTCAAAATAACCAAGGGGATTGAGAGAATATCCTTACATGAGCTAAGCTTGAGCTCAGTTTGTACCTTTTCTTCGGTGAAAGGTAACAATGTTGATCTTGATATCCCTGACATTGAAGCAGTTTTGGATAGTATTCCCACGTGCAGATTTCCATTCAGCAGGCGAATGGCATATCCACTACCGGATGCCCGGATCTCATTATGACATATCTAGGTAACTAGATAATGTATAAACGGATATCAATTTAGCTTTACCCTCATTGGACATGTTCACCGGAATCCACGGATGGGAGTGGAACTTTGTAGGGTATAAGTGCTTTGCGAGAGTTTACCCCGGATAGTAGATCTCGAAAAGTTTACCTTATCTCTTCAACCCTAACTAACTACTAAACTATTAGGTTAAGTTAACTAAACATTCGAATGGTCTTCTCATACATTTCCCCAGCAAGGGTCGTGTTTATCCAGCTGACCATCAAAATGTCAACAACAAAAGATGCTCAAACCTCCTATCAAGAAGGTAGAATCCCATTAAGTGTCCGAGCTGCCGCACACACATACGAAGGTCCCTCATACCAGCTTAGTTGAGCGACTACCTGTCCGTACAACACAAAGAGATTCTCAATAGAGCTGCTAAGTTTGCTATTTTATATACTAAGAGGGTCAAACAGCTAGTCATTCAACTCTCTGTACTTGATATATTAGAGCCTAGATCACATTCACACAAGTATCATAAAAATGCAGTAATTATAACCCAATTACATATGAGACTTCTCTCAACGGCTAAATGGTTTAGGCAGCCGCTTGGTAGTTAATACTAGGCGTGGGATCACTCAATCTGGGGAGACAAAAAAAAACATTTATTAAACAGCGTCTGATTGGTATCTCTAATAGTTGTCATGTCATTTAATTTAGCTGTTCGTATCTTTCTTTAAGGCTTTAGATATAGTTTTCTTTCTTCTTTCTTCTTCTTCCTTCTCCTTCTTCTTCTTCTTCTTCTTCTTCTTTCTCTTTGCTTGTGTGCATTCAGTGACTATGACAAGTTAGTTGAAGTTGAGTACATACATAAACTGATTATACAGAAGGAAGTGAGGTTGAAAACACACTCATAATAAACAAAACTATATCTAAAACCTTAAAGATAGAGTGAATAATTCTAAAGCTTGCAATATGATCAGAAATGGTGGCAATTAATGCGTTAGTAGAACTAACAGCTATTTTAGCTGACCAGAGATGCCAATCAAATGACGCTGTTTAATAAAAGTTTTTTTATCTCCCAAGATTTGAGGTACCCCGATATGAACTCTTGATCCCACACCAAGTATTAAACTACCGAGCGGCTTCCTAAACCATAGATTCCTTCTATAGTTATCAACTCATGTAACTCTGTACTTCATGAATTTGTCATAATCACAGACAGTATTCAAGTAATAATAATAATAATAATAATAATAGTAATAATAATAATGATGATGATGATGATGATGATGATGATGAAATGAATAGCTAATGAATTTTGGTGTATAGAGGTTTAACGAATTTTTGTATGAAGAATGAATTCAGGAAGAAATTTTTGTTCATTACAGGGAGGAATTCGTGTAGGTAGTCCATATCCTTGATGAGAATTTCAGTCTCCATAATTAACATTCCTTGGAGTTATAGAGGTTCGAGAGGACTGATATCCTTATGCTGATACCGCTCATTCTATATACAAATCTAGTCCGAAAGGGCAACAACAGGCGTAATGGGAAAGCTATTCCTCAAAAGAAGAACTAACTAAAAAAGGCAACTTTTTAAGATTAAAAGCAAATTTTAAAGTTGGAGGCCGCATGCAACCGCAGCACGTTGAATCAATGATACGGTTCGCCTTATGGCACTATATATCAGCCGCGTGCTGATGTTCTCACCCTCTCACCCGCCTTACAATGTTCCTCTAGACAACAATAGGATATGAAAAGCACGGATGAGCTTCCTTGCACTGTACACCATGTCTCTTCTTAGGGGGGAAGGACCTGTGGTTTTGCCCTGACCGGCTTCATAAAATGAACTCGGGCTCCGTTGATTGCTTGGCCCGAAGATGTCTTCACTGCACAGGGAGTTGATATCCGCTTTTCTTTCTGCTCATTTTTGGTTCGACTATCATTTCAGATGTCATTGGGTGATTAATATATTATGTTTAAAAATATTATTATTAAATAATAAATCTTAATTATTTAGATCGAGCGAGTGTTGTATGTCTATAAAACTTTTAAATATTATTTTATTAGATTTAAAATATTATTTTGTAAGATTTATATCTATTTAAAAATATAATATTCAAAATATATTCTGCGTTCATATTCTGCTGAAGGCTTCACCAAATTCTCTGGCTTCTCAAATCCAACGGCATCTGGAATGGCAGAGTTAAGGATATGTTTTAAGGAACGGAGTCCAATTTTCGAGTCTTTCGTCAAATTTCATGCAGCTCATAGATAATTCACACATTAGGGTAAGAGTTGTATGATCAATGCAAATCCAACCCCCGAGGCGGTGTCTTCGGGACCACTTCAGGGAGGCTGAACACACGACGAATAGCTACGGCGGACGCATTGTAGTCGCTGCAAAGCCATACCAAGGTGATCCACCAAGCGAGAGAATCATTCGGTTCATGACTTTTCAAAAATTAACTAAATAAATAAATAAAACAAAACAAAAATAAAAGAACAAAGGAAAAAAGAAAATAAAAAGAGAAAGATAAGAATAGAAAAAGCATGGTAGTAACAGTGACAAGGAAACCCAGCAGCAAATAACATATTAAGCCTTATCCCTTCATTGAAACTATGTATTTATAAATAGTCATACCTCACAACATAATTAGTTAGCTAATAGTTGGTTAGTTAACTTAACTAGTTATCCCACACATGTTTGTATGCTCTTGACTAGGAGAGTGATATTCCTCATACCTCTCAGCCCCTTTTCTTACGCTTAACTAAACTTAACCCTAATTCGAAGCTAGTAATATTAGTTAGTTGAAGGTTAACTTGCAGAAAAGTGGGCCCGGCCCTATTTAACTCTCCAGGCCATTATAGTTAGTCAACCAAAGTCCAACTCCAGAAAAGTTGACCGTATTTATATACTGTTGGGCGGTTGGGCCACCCCACCACACGTGATGAACCTTATATAGTTAGTGTTGGGGCCTAGGCTTCCTATTATGGACTAGCGCACCGCACAATAGTATATAGCATCCCTGAGATAGGCTACAAATACATCCACTTCAGACGTCCAAACAGTTAGCTAGCCTCGACCTACAACAATAACAAGATTAACCATCCCACATATACAAGCCCTTCGTTTTTTAAGATGCGTGACGGAAAGCGGGTCCCCTTTACTCTACAGAACTTTTTATATTCACTATTAGTAAATTTGTCGCCCTCACTAGCCAACTAGAGACAAGTTGAAAGCATATACACAGCCCCTTCGTTTGCCAATACAATATTCTTTATCCCATAATGGCCTCATCACTGGCAGAACTTTGTGAGCAAGTCAAAAGCCTTCTTCCTGAAGACCTCCGAGACGACCGGTGGTATCTGCCTACGGTAAGTTCCTTAAACGCTTTTTATTTTTATTTCTATTTTATTTTATTTTTATTTTTATTTTTAAAAAAGCACTTCCACTCGAGCGGATCCCTCGAAAATGAATACAGCTGTGGAAATGGAAATAGTCAAGCAAGACGAATAAGAAATAAAAAGAATCCGAAAATCTTTCTGACAATTCGTAAAATTATTGAGACAAGGCTGCTGGCCTGGTTGCTTCCGGGAAACCAACCGAACTAGGGAATCTGTACCAGTACATATTAGACACAGAATTTCCCAATCTTACCGCTGCGCAGGAGCGGAGGTTAGCATCACGGTTCAGTGACCTGCTCATGAAAGAATGGACACTTGTCGGCATCCCGACTGTTTTGATGGCAGTCTCCGCGCTGGCCAAGGTTGAGAGATATGTGTCCGCAGAGAATACAGGACTGGATGAGAAAAGGTAGGTTCTTTTCTTTTTTTTTACGGCATATCTTTGTCCTCACGTTTATTGGACATACTATTTTAGACTTGTTCATTCTGTTATGTTGTTCCGCGTGCCTTCATGGAATGTCAGCTTGTTTGCATGGGGTGGGAAGCGGGAGGTGCATTTCGTTAGATTGGCAGCACTGAAGCTACACACCTAATCAACCCGTTGAGCAGGAAAAACATTGACTTCGAAAAGGATATTACGGAACGTGGAACAAAGCTCATCGAGCTCCTCTACAAGCAGAATCTTCAGTCGATATTCGACACTTGGGGGTCTTACAGGGAGGAATTTGTCTGGCTGGAGAAGAGTGTGATATATGGACTGTTCCTAGCTGATCAGTCCGTCCTATCGAAAGAGGAAACATTGCTCGTCACGTTGCCTGGAATAATGTGCCAAGGCTGGCCGGGACCTGCAATGTGGCATCTTCGTGGCCTGCGGAGGATAGGTCTGAGTGTGGAGGACGTAGAGAAGGTTCAGCAGGCTGTAGAGGCCGTTGCGGTTTGGGCGGGTAAGTCGGTTGAGGGGTGGCCGAGGGTCACAGATATTAAGGATGAGATATAAACCACTTCCTTTGCATTTGGTGATTTGAATTACGTTTCATTCGCACGTGGATATAATTATGCGTGGCTTCAGCTATTGATACAACAAATATTGGAGGAACATCTACGTGAAACGTTAAAGTCCTAGTCATATTGGCTTTCACTACTCTGTAGTGCTCACCACTGTGTATATAAGCACAAATTTAAGTCGCTGAAACAACACCATTCTCAGATGTCGTAGTTGGATATCTGCACCTGCTGCAATTTCGGAGCTGTTCGATGGCTTTCCAAAATCTGATTTGCCATCCGGCCAAAGATTCAACTTTCGACTTGATATCACCCAGAGTATGAACAGTCGCTCAACCGTCCTTAGGGTGGGGGTGGTATAGGGGGTGGAATTTGCGAACGTCAGTTCAACGCCATTGTATCCCAAAGATTTTCGTGGCAGTTTTCTTCGCTGCACTTTTAGCCGCCTCAGCATTCTCAAGATAGAGTCGTTGATGGCCTATATCCGTTTAGTCAATACAGACACTACGTCTCAACAATGAAACGAGCGAATACACTATACCTTTAACATCCAGGGCTAAAATATTGTATTCATATTCATGCGTTTCCGGGTTCTTTATTAAATGTACGCTGACAACCCCATTGTTGCGCGGACCACTGACCTATAAGCCCAAATCGTGTCAGACATGGTCATCTAATATCCCGTATGAAAAGGCCCCATACTAACATTGAAGTTCATTTTCATATGTTCGCGCCCTATTCTGTCTTTCTCAATAGTCGTGCTGTATGCCCATCAGCTGCTGTAAAAAAGAATTCACCCGATGGTGAGGCACTTACGCGATGGGCCTGTTTCTAGTCCATTTATTCCACGAAGTCTCTCCATAAGCCCGTATCTTATTCTTGTCTCCAAGTAACTCTATACACCTTGAATCCTCCTTTATTCGGTCTGCAGCACGGTTGAAATTTCGAGTTTTGCTGTCCGGCGCAAAAACTTCCTTGTACAGCAAAGTAAATACGGTCCCCTAGTTTTGAATTAGGACAATCCATTTGCAATCCGCATTAGTAACACTACAAATCGATCATTACTCACTGTCATCACAGCTCCGATAACAATGATGAGGAAGTTCGCAGACTGCTGAGTTGCCCTAGCCGCCTTTTCGCGCTTTGAGAGTTCGCCCCAGCGTACCCGACCGTCATCACTGGTGACGGTTATTTGTTTTCTAGTTGGTGGGGAACTTGATGACGATGTTCCACCCAGGCTGCTGTGAGTCGCGTAATATAGGGCAAGTGTTCTCCATGGTCTGATAGGATGACTTGTAGCGGGGTTTACGGCATAGATGCTGAGAGCATGCCGGAGTCGGGGGGTGTAAGTCATAGCTATGGCTGATTAGGGTTTCATTTGGCCGGGCAATGAAGTGAAAAACGGGAATCAAGCAATCCCGAATGGGGCCATATAATAGTTCATCAAAAAGCTGTCTGAACAGGATTGTCACTCTCACTCTGTATTCTTTGTTGAATCCCTCTCTATCCCATGCTTTTGATCCATTGGATCCAATATTACCAAGCCCTCTTTCGCGGCTGGATCATGTGAGTCATTAGTCATGAAGTTGCCATTAGCGCGCTTATGAGCGCTTGTTGGCGCTTGCCGAGTGTCATACTCTGCGCCTTCGAACCTTCGAACCACGCTGGCCGTTCAACTGCGCAGATTCAACGTCCTCCCTCCGCCAAACACACAATCTGCCTTTTTGGACTTACGTCCGCAACGTCTGTTCCAACCAGTACCTCCTGTACTGCTCTTCATAATGACTGCGACGAAGGCAGAGTCGCAGAAAATTTTCGAAAAACTTAAAACTAAACCTGCAAATAAGGTGAGCCCCCAAAGATGACCCTTCTTCCCTTCAGCGTAGGCACTAAATTGACTGGGCAGATATGTTTTGACTGCGGCACCAACAATCCTACGTGGTCCTCGGTCCCGTTTGGCATCTACCTTTGTCTAGACTGCTCGTCGAACCACAGAAATCTCGGTGTTCACATTTCCTTTGTTCGTTCGACGAACCTTGATCGTGCGTCTTTCCCCACATCCAGATATTTACCTGATATGTGCCTGCTAATGATAGATTTAGAATGGCAATGGGAGCAGCTGCGGGTTATGAAAGTGGGAGGGAATGAGTCTGCGACGAAGTATTTCCAATCACATGGAGGAACCGCGGCTTTGGCCAGCAAAGACCCGAAAGTTAAATACACGTCCACCGCAGCCGTGAAATACAAGGAAGAGCTGAAGAGAAGAGCAGCATTGGATGCTCAAGAGTGCGTTCCTTTTTAAATGAATTCTTTTGGGCATGTCCCGTGCTAATGAACCGTTGGACATATAGACACCCACATGAAGTTGTTATCTCTGATGTAGGCCCGAATTTTGCCTCTGATGGGGATGCCACCACTGGAGGAGAACCTGAAGAAGATTTTTTTTCTTCATGGGATAAACCAGCCATCAAACGGCCAAGCAACTCGCCCTCGCAGTCAGCAACCCCACCTGTAGTCAGCCGCACTGTTTCCCCGTTCCTCAGTGCTTCCGCAAACGGTCATGGAACCGCTCGACCAAAGTCCCCCCTTTCTGGTACGGAAGATAAAAGTACGGTACCTACCCCGCCAGTGGCTGTCCGGTCAAATCCCGCTGTGCGCAAGACTGCAGCCGCCGGTGCCAAGAAAGGAGGGATCTTGGGATCCAAAAAGGCACCAAAGCTGGGTGCGAAGAAAGTTACCCCCGCCGATGCTATTGATTTTGAGGAAGCGGAGAAGAGGGCGAAAGAAGAGGCGGAGCGTATTGCTAAGCTGGGATATGACCCTGAAGCCGAGAAGGCACAAGCTGAAGCTAAAACAGGATCCGCATCATTAACCACCAGAATTGCATCCCCTGCACCGGTTAGTCCTGCTCGAGGTGGTTTTGGAGCCACCAAGGCCCATGAAAGAAACCCCAACGATGTTGACCGCCTCGGAATGGGTATTGGCCGTCTGGGATTTGGTCAGGTTGGTGCCGCGCCGAAAGCACCAGCCCCTAACAAACTAGGTTTTGGAGCAACCAGCGCGCCTAATGCTGCCGATGGTAAGTAACATTTGATCTCTACATGGAGGCCTTTGGTTTCTTCTCCAGACTAATATCGTTTTTACCCGTTTAGCCGAGGAATTAGAATATGCCAGAAAGAAATTCGGTAACCAGAAGGGCATCTCCTCCGACGAATTTTTCGGTCGCGATCAATTCGATGCTGCCGCCCAGGCGGAAGCCAAGAGCCGACTTTCAAATTTCGAAGGCGCGACATCTATATCTAGCAATGCTTACTTCGGCCGTCCTGAAGATGACCTACCGGCTAACGATGAGTACGGTGGTTATGATGATCTAGAGAGCGCAGCGAGAGATTTTGTACGACGCTTTGGAATTACGGCGGGTGACGATCTGGAGAATCTGACTCAGGTGCTTGGTGAGGGTGCGGTAAGGCTGCAAGGTATGCTTTTCTCTTGGCTTCCTCTTTGTCCTTATTCTCATTGTGTACGCCTTCCACCATGTTACAGTGAGCTTACTTTTTATGGCCGTCTGGATAGGAGCTATTCGAAATTATCTTAATAGTTAAGAGACGGATTGCAATTCTTTCAGTTCCCTTGGTGCCTTTTGTTTTTCTTTTAGCATAAAATAATATGTCTATTTTCTCTTGATTTAATACATTACTTTCCGTTGGTTGCTTCAATTTGCTTGGCTGGCGACTCATCTTTGGCGGAAGGGCTATATCCAGCAATAATGGAGACATGCTGGAGACGAGGTCCACGATGACGACGATCGTTGCTGGCTACGACAGGGTGCAAGTTCGTTAATAATTTGTGTAAGTAGAATACTGGTCTTGCCTCGTTTTTCTCTTCTCTCTCTCTCTCTCTCTCTCTCTCTCTCTCTTTTTTTTTTTTTTTTTTTTTTTTTTTTTTTTTTGCTCTCAGCTCAGGCACTTTATTTGGGAATCTTTTCTTTTGATCAGGTTGAAGTGAGCATACAACTCCCATAAAACGGTAGATGCGATTTTGAAATATTTTTGTTGAACAGAAACCACGTTATAGTTGTGTGAAATAGTGGTTAATAATTCTCTACATTACAAATTTGGCCGTTTCTGCATAATCAGCTGGATAATAAATACAGACAAAAATTATCTTAACACAAACTTCGTAATACCTGGTGTTGAACATGAGACACAATATATATTTGGTATTACATGGTGTTGAACATGCTATTTATGCCAAAAAAAATAAATTGCTGCTGCAAGGGCAATGGACAACGATTATTTCCCTTTTCGTTCAATCAACTCTATCTCTATAAATCGCATCTGCCATTTTAACCACCTGCCTCATCTCGTTCACATTGTGCACCCTTACGATATCCGCACCACCACCTATAGAAGCCGTCACGCCTGCCGCTGTGCCCCAAAGCCGTTCACTAGGCGTCTGAATGCCTGTAATATTCCCAATAAAGCCTTTTAAACTCGTTCCCACCAGCCACGGGAAGTAACTCAACTCTTCAAATGCCCCCCTCAAAATATGCCCGTTCCTCAAAATCTCGAGATTCTGGGGTTGGATCTTCGCAAAGCCGATTCCGGGGTCGAGAATTATTCTCCAGCGCCGCATACCAACTTTTTCCGCCTCTCCGACTCTCTTTGTGAGTTCATTAGCGATGCCACTGATGATGCCGCTTCCGCCCCCAGGGCCATCGGCATATGCGCTGTAGTCGGTAAGTTTGGTCATTGTCTGCGGCGTGCCGCGCATGTGCTGGAGGATCACTGTCTTCTGAAGTTTAGCCATGGTAGCCAGCATGTTGGGATCCATAGTGGCTCCAGAGATATCATTTATGATATCTGCTCCTGCCTCAACAGCCGCCTCCGCGACACTAGCGCGATATGTGTCGATGCTGACTGCGATTTTGTTGGCCTCGGGGAGAGAGCGGATAAGCCGTATGGTAGGGATGACGCGCGAAAGCTCCACTTCTTTGGTCACGGGAGGGCAGCCAGGGCGGGTGCTTTCGCCTCCTACATCAATGATGGTCGCTCCGTTCTTGATAAAGTTGAGGATGGTCTCAGTCAGTGCGGGAATGTTCTCGGGTGAGTGCTTGCCGCCATCTGCGAAGGAGTCTGGAGTCACGTTTAGGACAGCCATGATGATGGTGGCGCGTTTGGGGTCGCTGGGGGTGAGGGGTGGGAGATGGGGGAATAAAGGGGTAACGGCAATTGGGGGGGGGTTGGAGGGAGGAAGCGAGTCTAGGTATGACCGAAATGAGAGGGCTTTATCAGATAGGGGAGGGTGTTCATTGGGTATAAGTCTATGGCTATGTTAGTAGGGAGTCAAACGTTGCTAACATGGGCATGACCCGTTTCAGTTGAATCGTACTGGCAAAGTGGTCGCAAGACAAATTCCCGTTCCAGCATAAATTTGTGGGGTATTTCCAGTCGAGGGTGTGAGAATTTTAAATCATTGTACAGCAGTATATCAAGATCGATATTACGGGGACCCTTGTCGATAATTTTACGTCTTCCCATATCTTTCTCGATTGACTGGAGGGTGTCTAATAACGCGATAGGCCCCATCGTAGTTTCGATCTGTGCTTGCCGTCAGCAGGTCAAAAATTCAAGTGACAACGTCTTTAGTGACAGAAGAGACTAGACTATCCAAACCTCACAGACGCCATTGATGAATTTTTCCTGATCCGTCACATACATAGGCGCTGTTTCGAAGAGACTGCTAGTTCGTATGATTTTGAGACCACGGGCTTCCATTTCTCGGCATGCTTGCTCGATCATGGCAATACAGTCGCCCATATTGCTGCCCAGGCCAATGAATGCCCGGCATGGCGACTGAGCCTCCCCAGTACTGGATGAACCAGCTGCTGGCGCTGGAGAGTTGGAATAGGCCTGCTGCTGATTCATGACGTGCGAAACGGAGTTCCTGACACGGGGTTTACGAGAGAAAAGCCTTGTGAACTGGCACGGTTGTTGCCTGCCGGCTGCATTTATCTGCAGGACACGGAGGCCACGTCCTGGCGCAGGGCTGCACTGAGAGAACAAGCGCTTGGGGTTAAATGTGCCTTCCCATGTACAGGATCCGTTAAGATGGCGACCTGGGCCAGAAGCAGAACCGCTGCCGCCCCGCAACAAAATGGACAGTGAGGTCAAATCACCGCCAACAAGGAGTGCACCTTTCCTTTATCCTCAAGTTAGCCAATCGGATCCAAAGAGGCTACAGTGCGGGGACCTGGAAACAACTGAACAAAACGGAAAACTACAAACCTTTGTGTGGACGCAATGCTGCGGATACTTTTCCGGCGACTGCTGAGGAATTTCGCACCGACTGGCTGAGGTGAAAGGCGAGGGCGAAACAGGTTGGCCACGATACCATCCCAGCGACAACACCTGTGCATTTGCATCTCTAGCTCTCAGGTGTGGAAATGTAGAGACAACCATGATGTGTGCGAGTTTTCGACGCTTTTCTACTGGGAGATGAGTTAGTTCATGGGCAGCTCTGGAACGCGCTGGGCTGAGTCATCCAGCAACGGCCAATCAGCAGCCTGTAGTTACCTCTAAGGTTGAAGCGCCCAAGGGTTTGGACGTTTGATCGTTGATCAATGCCGGAAACACGGGCGAACAGGTCGAAGGGTTGGTAGTCAAGGCCCACTTTTGCCAATCTCGAGAACCAACAGGGCTTCCGTATCTCTCTTCAACCTCAACGGCCTTCGACGCCAGGTTTGGGGTAGTTAATGGCCAGAGGAATATGGCAAGAATCAGCTGCTGCCATCAAACGCATGCAGAGATGTGACTAACTATGTAAGTTGTGTAGTTTTTTTTTTTTTTTTTTTTAATTTAATTTTTATATATATTGTATATTTTATATATATTGTATATTTTATTTATTTATTTATTTATTTATTTATTTATTTATTTATTTTTTTTGAGCGCCGTGGCTTATCATAGGGTGTTGTCCGAAACCACATTCAGCTGTCTTAAAAAGTATGCCCTTGTTTAAACCGGAGTTCAATGGTACGCTCAGGTTGGATGAAAGATAGAGACGTTGAAGAATGGGAAGATAATTATGGATGTTTCTCCAGGACAAAGAACCTTTGACTGATGTCACGGAGTGGTACCGTAGGAATTTCTCCACGCCTCAGTATCAGGAACAAACAATAGGACTCGCCCTCTCCCACTCGTTTCTCTACTATTGTTCCTTTCTTTCTATTTTCCTCCTTATATAACCCGTCATTAGCCAGCCCCTTTACGTTGTTCTCATTTACTTCTTCTGATCGACATGTTGAGGGCCTAGATTAAAACGAACGTCGCTGGTAACTTTTTGTCCATACAACACCTCTTATATCCGAAACAACGCCGCGCTGGGCCCAATCAATCACCGATAGAATTTCCCAAAAGTCTAAAAAGACTTTTGAAAAGAAAAGAAACAATCAATAGTATGGTTAACGGACGCCAAAACAAAAACCACATACTAAGACCGCGGGTGACAAAAAACCTCACATTGGGTAAAACCCAAGCTAAAGCATCATGTGAAGAGAAAGGAAATTGCTTATATACATACATGTTCAGGAAAGGTAAACCGACTTGCACGCATACTCCGATATACCAAAACAAATTCGGATTGGCTGAACAATGTGCATGCAGGATACCAAGCCGGGAGCCCAGCCAATCCTGGGCCTGGGAACCGAGTGCTGTTCGATCGTGAAGCATAAAGAAAGCGACTGGACTTCATTTCAGCAATGTAATCGTGGAGCAAGCTTATCATCAACCGGAGCAATGTCAAGGAAAGTACACGCAAACTGAATGAATCGATACACGTCGGCAAAATTCGACATGAGACCGAGCGACACCCGAATGCCACCGCCGCTAGGCATGCCCATATCGACCAGGAAGTCATCCCAACCCTTCTTCCGTCCATTCCTTGACTCCATTTCCGCCTCTCCGTCGAAGGCGCTAACGAGGATGTTTTGAGAGAGGTTGAAAGCCGCTTCTCCAGCACCGGGATTGCAAAAACAGCCTGTCCTCAGGGATATGTTAACGGCAGCGGAGCGCCTCTCGACTATTCGCTCATCAACCACCTTGCCAGTCGGCGTTATGAAGTTGAACGTGAGTGTTGCGCCACGTCGATGCGTGTTGGGAGCTCCATAGATCCGGATCAGACGGCAGCCGTTGGAGTGACGGAGGATAAGCATGGTCTTGATCAGCCAGTCCATTAGACACATGACACGTTCGTGGATTGTCTCCATGCCGATGCTTGTCAAATGATTGAGGCCAATGTGTACTGCCGGAAGGTTCAAATAGTTAACTGTACCATCCTCGAATGCTTCATGCCCGTCAAGGAGCACATGCCCATCGGCCTGGACTGAACTGCCCCAGACAGTCCCACCGGCAAACCACGGTCTGTTCAATCGGGCCAAAGCTTCCCTTCGAGCTATCAGACAGCCAACACCGGTCGGATAGCCGAACATCTTATAGAAAGAGATGGGTACAAAGTCGGGATGCCATCGGGAGAGGTCCAAGCGATTAGTCGCGACAAAGGCCGCTGCGTCGAGCATTACATCCCACCCCTGTTGGTGGGCTTTCTCAATCCATTCGAGAGGATGCTGGGTGCCTGAGAAGTTCGACTGAGCTGGATATATAAGCAGGCGGGAGTTGTTTATTTTTTCATCCTTTGGCAACAGGGCGTTTTCAAACATCACCTCGTCCGCACGCAATTCAGGCCATGTCACTGGGATATACGAGATTGTAGCACCCTTGGGTCGAGCGAATTCGCGAATCCCGTGAGCCGAATTATGGTTGTCCCATAACAGCATGATCTCGGCACCTGGGCAGAAGGGATATGATTCGCCGACCAATTTCATCGCATGGGAAGCATTAGCTGTGAAGATGACGGCGTATTCCTCGGGAGAGGCACGGAAGAATGAGTACACAAGCGTCCGCGCTTGCTCGTCTAATTCCGTGATGGCGCTTGAGGTTGGATTGAGCGAGTGAGGGTTCCCGAAGACGTTGCTGTGAAGAAGGTCATGGTGTGCACGCAGTTGGGAGTCTGCATAGAGTCCTCCGCCGGTGTAGTCCAGATAAATGTGGCCCTCTCTGTCTAGGGTAGGATAATCCGTTCGACGAATACGGTCTATCTTTGTGGTGCTGTTGAAGGTTGGATATTTTTGTCGAAACAGCTGTTCTACTTCTTCGACTTCTTTCTGATTTCTCTTCTTCTTCCTGGCCCATGGCCTCAACCATATCTTTCGCGGTATTGCTGGCGGTGGTGGAGAAGAGTAGCAGGCAGTGTGGTGTTTTTTGTCCTGCGGCCTCTGGGCTTCTTCGTCCAACTTGTTCTGCTGTGCAGTAAGGACACTAACACATGACCCCATTATCTCTGGCAGGGACAAGGATCGTAAGGCATATATATATATCTCCGAACTTTATGGATCCAAGTGCCGAAATGGAGTTCAGAGGGAAAAAAGATCAGAACAAGGTGTGCACTTGATACGTTCCTCTCTGACACATATATAAAAAAGTATGAAAAGTATTTAAATAATAGACTAATATAATTTTAACTCTTTCAATTTGAAACAAGGAAATCCACAACTCAGCAAAACCCAGGATCCCGGGCCTATACCACTCTCTTTATAGAAAAGGAAAACCATCCGATGTATGCTAATCAAAGCAACCCATGCGCCATGGTTTATTTACACGCACGATGGATTCGACCTTCATGGTGATTCCCAGAGGTAAAACTAAAAAAAAAAAAAAAAAAAAAAGGAAGTATACTGACCCAGCTGTACTCGCTCCCTCAACCAACCCCATGTTCACCGCAGGTTCATTCATTCATTGATTGATTCGCTGCTCGCACAGATGGTTATGCATTATCGTCGTTTGTACAGGTACTTGCATCTTTCCGTTGCTCCCCCTCCCCCCCCCCTCTCCTCTTCCCCCTCTTTTCCCCTTGCTTTCCATCTCTCCAGCACGAAGTGTTTGGGGAGTGGACTGGGAGATGGCTGCCTCTCTCCAATGAGTGTCGGGTATGCGTTAGCCACACATACCCTTGCTTTGTATTATGAGCCATCATCAAATGGACAACCTGGCATGAGACAACTAGGAGAAACGATTTATGTTTCTCCTTTTTAGTCCTTCAGGTCCTTCACCTCCGGTGCATGCCCTCGTTCAGTCCACGATCAGAGCGTATGGGCAGTTATCCCTCACAAGCGGAATCGAAAAGCACATCCCGCTAATATTTCCTCAACATGGCGGTGCATTGGGCCAACGGATGGTCGTTCAAACTAATTCCTTGTCGGTTTAGCTATCCCAGGTTACTGGCATCGCTAGAGAAGCTGACTAATTTTTATTTTCAGCATCAGCTTACGCCAATTAATGCGCTAAGGACTTTGATTCCTTCCGGAAACGTCCGTCTATGTTATTTTCATGATCTTTATTTTTTTTTCCCGCTGCGCCTGCACAGTCCATCGACCACATGTCATCATCCCATCGCCTCATTCTGTGTAGATCTCTGTCAGTGGGGGTTTTGGCGTGTCATATCTGTGCAAAGGACATACAGTGAAAATGCCTCTGCCTTTTGCTTTTTCTATGCCATCGGATCCATAGCTCATTGTACTCCGTATACGCTGGTTGAATATGGGTTAGAGAGTTGGGGTACATGCAGCTTCCAGACCCAGGCAGCAAATGATATCCCATATCCAAGAAAGTTCACGAGGCCCACCAACTCATTAAAACGAACTATATATAAGCTGACTCCGTCCCGTCTTCAGTATTTAGCCTCCCTGTCTTTACCCTCCCTTTCCTCATCAAGGTCTCGTTACTCTATTCCTGTCTAAATGCACCTTTCATTGCCGGTGTATATAATTACCCCCTTGCGGAACGTTCCCCTCCCCTCCCCAAAAAGTCCCCAATGGTGTGGTGGCGGATCTGGATCAACCATGGCGCTGTGCCATGGCATTGGAAAGGGAGATCAGACGGGTTGGCTTTGACATGGAAAAAGTAACCAAAGCTCGAACCAGATCACGGTCAAAGCTAGAACATCAGTTTGGCACCTTTGATCAGCAACCTTCGGTTAGCGTGGATCATTGGACATCGCTGAAGTGCAATGCCCACCAGTAACCTGTCTTTTCAGGGATTGCTGCTTACATCGTTACTGTGCTAATATCCGCTGGTTAAATATCATACTACTATACTACTATTTGCAATAGGACATGGGCGCTATATGCAGCCATACAAAATGCTGATGCACAACTTCTCAGAGACCTTCTTGTTATTTAGTTATAGCAGATTTGAAAGCAGGATAAATTTGTATCTGCAGTAATTTTTTGTACGTAGTACTTCCTATCCACCTATCCATCCAGTGGTGGTTGAGAACTGGAAGGGAAAGCGGAAATGCCTTTGAAGGGGTGGATCATGAACTGTATGGTCAAATTTAGGTCGGCCTTCCTCTAGTCTCCACTTCAGGGAATCATTTAGTGTCAATGTGAGATCCATATTTTGGGTTTGATGAATTGATGGCAATATGAAGTTATATTTGCTAAAATGTCCAGAAGACCCGAGAAATCAGAATCATGTTTCGTCTCACCCGACAGCTACTACCGTCTCTATAAACCAGGTTGAAACTCCACCGTCATAGATCCACGAGATGTGCCTTTACCTTTGTCAGGCAGCAGGATTCCGTGGTTGCCTTGATCGGATCAGAGCAAGGTCCATGATGCAAGTGGTGGATATGGATGGGTGAAATAGTGTTATCGTTTGGATTGGAATGAGTGAGGATTCTGTGCGTATGCGAAGCTGAGCAGATGAAACAGATCGAGCTACTCCTCAATGAGGTGAGACTGACTCTGAGGGATGAGAATTGATGATACCCGTAAGTGATATCCCAGTCACAAAAGTGATATCCTAGTCGAAGGTTACGCAGGTGGCGTCCCGAACATTTATGAAGATTAGTGGACTGCATGCCTCGACGTGTTCACAATGCTATCTATGATGCTTTGAACGGCAATGTTAATATCATCAAGTATGTCAGAGTTCTCAACGTTTCATTTGCCCTTTGTTTCCCTTCTGGATCTCAGGTAGTTAGTTGTTTACAAGCTAACATAACATAAAGTTACTCAACTACTAAGCAGATTTCAACTTCCAGTGTCCGCGAGCGTTCTCCCTGTCTTCAGCGATTCCGGTGTAGCACAGTTGATGCCCTGGATTTTTCAATCTCTGTGACATGTCTATTGCATTATTTTTTTTTAACTACATATGTATGTATGCACAGCACGCACATAATCGTGAACAGTGCACCGGCGGGTGTCCTCTACCTCCCTTATGGTGCGGTTGGACCGATTTAACTCGAAAATCCCTGAATGCTGTGTCACAGTAGAATCCATGAAGCCAATCCATGTATTCATGCGGGTTGGTTCGTTTCCTTTTCTTTTCTACTTCTTCTCTTCCACGGCTTGACTGTTCGTCAGGAGTGACGCAAAAACGCAAAGACCATAAAATTGTTATTCTTCTTTGCTTCTTTCGTTTTAAATAGTTAATTGTTTGTTAAACCCTTTGGTCCCTCCTCAATAATCCACTTGCTTCAATAACCCACGGCTTTGTGCATGAGATTTTGGTCATTTGCGCATAATTAGAGAGTTGCGATTTCACTCTCCCGTCCATACTGGTTTCTGTTGCTATTGACCGGGATATACTAATTCGTCAAAAATTTCCGCCGCGTATTACCAGAGGTGGAAGACAATTGCAGCTCCTTACATTCATTTATAAATTTTGAATTTCCATTGCAACCGTATTTTTTTATTTTATTTTATATTTTCATTTTATCAAATCATCCGTCAGACGTAATATTTTTTGTTTATATATTATTTATTTCACATTACGACCAGTGTGTGTCTTTGATCTGATCTACATATAAAGTTTAACTTCTACTGAATAAACTTGCATAAAATGAAAAAGAGGCATTCGAAGATCAACTTTATTGAGAAGGAAAAAAGGCTTTAAGTTGGTCTGCCAGGGTGAAGATCCGATTCGAGTCCGTCAGAGCTCGAAGCAAATTTTCTCCAAAAATTCAAGGGGAAAATTAACCTTCTTGTTCCTTGCCGTGGTAACTACCGATTGAACCGTGAACAGGGAAACTGATAAAATAGACCCCAAAAAACGGAATGCCTTATCCTTTTTTCTTTGTTACAAAAAAACTATACATATGTATAGCAATCTCCCAAGTGATTGGTAAGAAGCTTTTTTTAATTTATTTATTTATTTATTTTCTGTACCCTCTCTCTTTGTACAAGACCCCTTAGTACCAAAGGAGAGCTGCTGAGAGAATATTTGCCGGTCTCTTGCTTTTATATGAACTCGTGCGCCTAGGAGGGGGGCGGACAACACCGTTTCCAGTTGTACAGGTCATACGCGGCTATTGATGGGGTGACAGGCAATAATTGTTTGACCGGAGTTCGCCTTGCGTTCTTATCCAGCAGTCAATGGGATAAAAGCGTTCATTATCGGATTCGATCAGTAGCGCACAGCAGCTTAGTCGAGCAGACGGGAGAGACAGTAAAACGGGGAGCAAAAAAAAAAAAAAAAAAAAAAAAAAAAAAAAAAAAAAAGAACAACTTGATCGTGGCGGCAAGCAGTGGAAGCGGGTTTGAGAAGCTTCCTCGTTAAACCTGGATCTGCCCCGCTCGGAGGTGGGATGTTCAAACAAGACAAGTAAAGCAAAAGAAGCGAATGGGAAGGAATATGCAAGCCAGAACTTGAAAAAGCCCTAATTGTGCTGGTTGAACCAAGGGCCTCCCTGCTTCTCCAGCATGATGGGTTGGAGAAGGGCAGGATTTCGCAAGTCTAGGAGGTTTTGGGAAACCGGTCCTTCGGGAGTGCTCTACAGTAATTGGAGTGAGTGCATCGCCAGAGCATGGCCGAAGAGCTAGCTCTGCACGCTTCGGAGAATGCCCTCGTTTAAGACCGTGAGTGACCTGTGAACCCGGGCCGTCCGCGAGGCCCACTGTCATTGCTTAGATTCGCCGCACATGCAGGATCCGTGCAGCACAGGTCGAAAGCCGAGAAAGAGCTCAGTAGACAGACATTGGCGACACATAAATTATCTGATCCCACCATATAACTAGATAAGGTGTCGGGCGGTTCGTTGATCAGAGGTCTTATCAGGAATCGCTCTCTTGAGCGACATACGAACCCACACCGACCCCCCCCTCCTCTTCTCCTCTCTTCTCCTCCTCCTCCTCTCCTCCTCCTCAAACATCCTTTCCTCCCCAGTTGGAGGCATGTACTTGTACATGTACAGCCTAGACAAATGTGACCGCAAGAATCCACGCACACGAAGCTGTTGCTAGCTTGCAGCTGTAGCTTAATTTCTGCACCTATTGAAGTATCAGGCCAAGCTCGACGAGCCACATCAACATGCGGAGAATGCTGACTGCCAAAAGGGCATACGTAGTGGCTTCCAAGCATCTAGAGACGAATGAAAGACTTGGATCGCGGCCCGAGATTTTGCGGGGGAAGAAGCGCGGAGCCCGGGTTAACCTGTTGCCGAGGGATCTGGATTGTGGGGAAGAACCACATGACTTGCTCCCCCCGGTATTACGTGATGATGGTGAGGATGTGGTCACGTGATGCTAGCTAGCCGGATACAGTCTAGCGGTATCCACTGCCGGCTATACAGTGGCAATACGAAATCGCGCAGTGCTTAAATCCAAAGCCATTTTCTGATGCAAATTCGGTAACTAACTACTTGCAGTGCAACACATAATAATGTATCAGCACGTCTTTTTCGAGCGTCATTAGGCCTCAACTCGCTGCCATCTCAATCTCTTTTGCTCCGTAGAACATTCGTTTACTGGTTGTCTTCCTTTGGAGCGGATCCGCAAAATATCTCGGTTGTCCTTGCAGTGGTAACGGCTCCAACCGAAAATCACCGTAGCATTTCTCTGCTGCTTACCTGTTGTGACTTACCCGAACTGCCATCTCTGACAAGCCGAGGCATCTCCAACTCAGCCAAGCTCGCAAAAGCTGAAATAAATATCTGCGACTTTGTGCTTCTCATCTCCATCTATTCTCTTCCATTCCTAATCTCCACGTCATCTTTCATTCTCTGCAATACCACCTGTTCACTTGCGAAACGAACGTATCTCGTTTTCTGAAACGCTTATAACCACTCCTCAAAGCAAAATGGCATCTCCTCGTAAGTCTCCGGATATCGCGTCCATCGGCGACACAAATATTCACTCCTTTTGACACGATTTTAAATTTCCAAGACTCATTGCTAACGACCAATGATGGTTCTTGCGGGGCAGAGCAACTTCGCACGGTGACGACTGATCTCCTCGGGATCAACCACCCAGTCATCTTGGCTGGTATGAACGTTGCGGCCGGTCCTAAGCTCGCCGCCGCCGTTACAAATGCTGGAGGTCTCGGGGTTATCGGAGGAGTCGGTTACACTCCCGATATGCTGCGGGAGCAGATCGGGGAGTTGAAGAGCTACTTGAACGACAAAAATGCGCCATTTGGTGTGGATCTCTTGCTTCCTCAGGTTGGAGGCAGTGCGCGAAAGACAAAGTATGTGGTTTCCCATGATTCTGTTTCTTCGACACATAACGGGTCGCAAAGGGGAAACGTGTGCTGCTCAAAAATAACACAGTGAACACTAATACCAAGACAATCTAAAACAACAGCTATGATTACACCAAGGGCAAACTGGACGAGCTTATCGATATCATCATCGAGAGTGGCGCCCGCCTCTTCGTCTGCGCCATCGGGGTCCCGCCAAAGGCTGTTGTCGAGAAGCTCCACGCCAACGGCGTCCTATACATGAACATGATTGGCCACCCCAAGCACGTCCAGAAGGCCATCGATATTGGTGCGGATCTCATTTGTGCCCAGGGTGGAGAGGGTGGTGGCCACACCGGAGATGTCCCCACCTCCGTCCTCATCCCCACAGTTTCCAAGATCTGCGCCCAAAACATCAGCCCCTTCACCAAGAAGCCCGTGCAATGCATTGCTGCTGGTGGTATCTTCAGCGGCCAGTCTGTTGCCGCAGCTCTGATGTTGGGCGCTTCAGCCGTCTGGGTTGGTACACGTTTCATCCTTGCCGATGAGGCTGGTGCCCCCGAAGCTCACCAGGAGGCTGTCCGTACCGCTGGCTTTGATGACAATATCCGCACCATCATCTTCACGGTATGGAATTGGCCCGATTTCCTTGCTTTCCTATGAGCTATTTTTTTTTTCTTTTCTTTTCGATCCCCCTTTTTTGCCCTTTTTAGCAGGATTTAATCAGCGCCTTTCATTACTAACATACCATAACAGGGCCGACCACTCCGCGTCCGCAACAACGCTTATATCCAGAACTGGGAAGAGAACCGTGCCCAGGAAATCAAGGAGCTTACTGGCAAGGGTATCATTCCCGTCGAGCACGACTTTGAGAACCTCCCAGAAGATGCCGACGACAGCGTGCTTGAAAACGCCCGGCCTTTCCTGATGGGCAAGGTTGCTGCTGTTGTCAATGAAAAGAAGCCCGCTAAAGCTATTGTTGACGAGCTTGTTGGGGATGCTGTGAAGTGGCTTCAACAGGGAAGTAAGATGATTGCTAAGCTGTAGATGTCTTCTTTTTGCATTTGCTTTTGTTAAGACCAGTTTCTTTGTTTCTCTCTCTTTCTCTCTCTATATTTTGTGTATGTGTGTGTGTGTGTGTGTTTTTGGAGAAATTGGGTTGGAGTGGACTTTAACTCCTTTCTTTTTGGATGAGAAGAACAATCTGTCACCAGGACTAGCAAATAGTCATGAAATTGATGAAATTAGCTGAGCAGGGCAGTAAGTCCTGGAACATGATGTCATTGTATTATCTACATATTGATATCCTGAATGTATAATGTTTTCTCCTTCCATGTACACTTCCTTGCATTATCCTGTTTCGCTTCCATATCCCCGTCTACGTTTCTACCATGGCCAGGTTATTTCCTCCGTTATGGGCCTCATTGCTCTCCCCAGTTGTCTACGAGAGATACCTGCTCCATGGATTTCTTCCTTGGTGGGTACATTCGTCTCTTGAAAATGTTGACCTCTTTTTTGCTAAGTTTATGTTGGAGCCTAGGCTTCCTATTATGGACTAGCGCACCGCACAATAGTATAGCATCCCTGAGATAGGCTACCAATACAACCACTTTAGACGTCCAACAGGTTATGGCCCGGATAGCTTGTTTTTCTTTTTGAAGAGCCTTTTGCACTACTTCCGCACCCTATTTCTTCTTCTTCTTTAATCTGAGGTATAAAATGTCTCATGGGGACTGGATTGCTGAATTGCAGCAAGAACCTAATGAAAAGTAACTGTTTTGAAAGCTTTGATCACAGGAAACAGGTTGAATCAAGGGGAGGTAAACAGATGCCTCCAAGAACATGAGCTGCAGGACCATTGAATACTCCTGCAAGCAACAACATGAATAGAGATGAACATGAATACAGTACACCTACCCCTGGACTTAGGGGAGAAACTGATCAAAGAGATGAAATAAATATGAATGAAAGCAATATGAATATGATATGAATGATGATGAAATACATAGAAGACAGGACAGACAGATAGAAAGACTCATACAAAGACTAGAGGAAAACTCAGATTTCTTGTCAAATACTACTAAGAATTCCATCAAGAATAAAGTTGATAAATTTCACAAAGATGTAAAGATTAAGTTGAAAGAAAAGCATGTAGTCATTCTCACTGAAGTCAATTATCTGAAATGGAAGAGCTCTATTCTTGCAGATGTTCATTTGATTCAAACAAAAGATGTTCTCAATAAACAACAAACAGCACCTCCTACCATAGTTTCTTTGGAAATTGAGCTTTGAAATAAGAAAAATTGATGCGTACAAGCAATCAAATAGGTAGGATAAATCATGTTTGATTCTCTTCTAATAAGATAGGCAGATGCCCTGCTATATATACACATTATAATCGCTCTATATGATAGGAGCGATTGTATAGAATAGGAAATATAGGAAAGATTGAGGCCTCTGAGTGGATTAGAGAGGGGAGAATAGAGAGTAGATACTAATATAGAAAGGGGCGAAAGAATAGAGGTGGAACGCTGCAAAAATGAACTTCTTTTTACAATGATCTTTTAATCTTTGAATGCAATTATATATGATTCTCTAGAATCACTGGATGAAGATTCCTATCTAATAGCAACTATATGAAAGAATCTTGCTAAGCACTACACTCTATCTCATGCAGAAGAACACCTTTAAACTACTAATAAGTTAAAAGACTTATGGCTTAAAAACAATGATTTTCACACTTATCTTGCAACTTTTTGAGATCTAAAGGCAAAACTTGTATCTCTAGGTGAAAATTGAGCTAAGAGTACTTATTATCATCTATTCATACGAGGACTGAGAGACTGGCAACAGGAATTTGTTAGAATGAAGCTGGATGATTTCTATACCATCAAGTAAAGCTCTATTCAAAATCACAACCTTGATAAATTGATGAATCAGTTAGCTACTCATGTCACTATCACTACAACTCATCTCAACTCATCTGCCGTGAATGCTCTTACTGAATGATTTGATAAATGTCAATGCCACTACTGTGAGAATACAGAGCATATGATCAAACACTACTGGTTCAAGAACTTAAATCTCACAAGCATTAGATAGTAGAAGCATAATAAGAAGCATATTGAAATATTGAAAAATAGAGATAGAAATAAAACTAAGAATAAAAATAAGAACAAAGATAGAAATACAGAGAATCTACTTGCAAGTCAGTCAAGTCAAGCATTTTTTACAACAATTTCTTCAAATATTAAAGAACTTTTGAGAAGCCAGCCAGGTTATAAGTGAAATAAGAAAAGAATTTGATAAATACAGCAATTAGAAAACAAGATAGATTAACAGAGAAGATGAATATGATTGATTTGAGCAGGACAGCAGCTAAGCTAGCCAGTCTATATTTCAATCAGACTCTTTTTCAACCACTCTATTCAAATCTAACTCATCATCTTTACCACATGTTTTCTCAACCATATTATTAAAATAAAGCCCAATAATGAAGCTGCTATAGCTGCTGCTATAGAGAATTTAAAAAATGGTGTTTTTCAATCTGAACAAGCTGCTGCTAAAGTATATAACATCTCATGAAGCACATTGAAGAGCAGAAAAAATAATTTCATTTAATAAGCAATTGCTCATCAACATTGATAAAAGTTGATTTCAGAGCAAAAGATCTTTCTAGTTTAATAGATAAAAGAGCAAGATTCACAAGAATTTCCACTCTCTCACACGTGTGTATGAGAAATGGTAACTTAAATTCTATGAATGAATTAAGATCCCACTCAGCTGGATAAGAATTGAATAAGAAAGTTTCTAAAACAAAATCTTATAATAAGATCTGTGGTTGACTAAAGGATTGAGTCTCAAAGAATAAAGAATACTTAGCAGGAAATACTTTAGCAGTTCTATAACTACTTTTCTAAGATACAACAAGCTCATAGAATAGTTACTGAAAATATATAGAACATAAATGAGCATGGCATTGCTTTAAAAGTATGTATGAACACCAAAGTACTTGCTAAGCAAAGAAAAGGCAAAATCTACATTAAATCTCCCTCTAATCATAAGTAGGTTTTAATTCTTGAAGCTATTAGTGCTGATGAGCACTATATAGACCCTCTAGTCATTTTTCAAGATCAAAATACATAAACTAGCTGGTTTGAAGATGTGAATATACTCAATTGAACTTATACAACATCAAATAATAGATAGACATTAAATAATATATGTCTCAACTAGTTATGTATGATTTTTCTACCTCAAGTTAAATGCTCTACAAGCTGCTAGCCAGTTTATAATTTTTAAACTCTCTAATCAACTAGAGACCCTACAGCAGTCAAAAACCAAAAAGAAGGTGGAAGTTGATCCAAATACCTGGTTTATCAATATAGAAAGGATTAAAAAGACTCAAGAAAAAGCTGCTGCTTTAGAGGCTAGGAAACAACTACAGAAGCCAGAAATTGAGGCTAAAAATGCAGCAGCAGCAGCTTTAGCAGCAGGTCTGGAAGCCTGCATGTTTGAATGGTAATTAGATTGAATTTGCAGTTAAATATTTACCCAAATAGGAAGAGTGATTACTTTGAATAGAGTGGTCGAAAAAGAGTCTGGTCGAAATATAGACCGGTTAGCTTAGTCTGTATAATAGCTAATCATGCCGCTGCGTAACCCACATCTTGTGTGGATATGTCACACCAAAATGATAAAAATACTGAAATGATAAAAATCTTGTAATTTCATCATCTTCATCATCTTCATCAATTAATAACTCACTATAATGTTAAATAAGAATAAAAATATTGAAAACTATATTCAAAAAGCTATCACTTATCATCAAAAAAACTCAAATTCCAAAATACTGCCTCTGTCATGAGAATTTAAGATTCCTTATCAATATCTCTAAGTATGTATCAATGGAAGGAATCTGAATACTGTAAAGATTCCAGTTAACAAGAAATTAAATGAGAGTCAGAAGGATACAATTAAATGATAAGTCAAGCTGTTTGATAAAAAGAATTGTTCTCCTACAGCTGAACACATTAAAGATTTCACAAATTCAATACTTAGATGTCAGCACATAGATTCTACTACCTCTCCTTCAAAAGTCAGCAAGATATAGGTTTATTGAACATCTACCTGAGTATAAGAGGGTGAAACAGAAGCCAATGAATCTAAAGAGAGTAGTAGTTGAAGATATTGAATATATCAATACATGATTTGAATATCTTTGAATTCTATTTGAGCAGTATCAATTTCATGCCTGTGACACATACAACTTTGACGAGATTGGATTTCAAGAAGGACAAGGATGTGGAGAATAAGTTATAACTGCTTTTAAAGAAGCTAATTCCATCATTTCTTCATCTTTTTCAAAAGGTTTGATTACAGTCATTAAATATGTATCTATGAATAATCATATTATTCTGCTATTGATAATCTTAGTCTCCAAAATATATTTAAAGAATTGATATACACAGACAGATTTGCTTAGCAATTATAAAATTGCTATATCAGATACTAAATTCACAAATAATGAGATTGAATTTGAATGACTCAAACATTTCAATACTGCTACAGAAAAGAGACAGAAAGAAAGTCATCAATTGCTTTTAATGAATAATTATGAATCTCATATTACTGAGAAGTTCATACAATATACAGATCTTCATAAGATAATTCTATATGAATTTCTATTGCATGCTAGTTATTTGCTACAATCTCTGAATAGTCTACCATTTCAGTAATATAAGTATTACCATTCAAAAGCAGTCAACTATGCTGCATACCATGGTTTTGTTAAGTATGAAAAATGACAGTTTCTACAAGACCTCTCAGCTATGCAAAAGCAGATCTTTAAATCTGATACAATAGCTACAGAATGGGCTCAATGTGGCATATATCTATGGAATTCTGACTGAGTTCTTGACACTCTTAAGCAGTGAATCTCATCACCTCCTTCACTGCAGATTTATGAAGATGAGAATGATTCAGATCATATATCTATCTCTTTCTCTTAGCTATTCTCATCAAAGACAATTCAAAAGCTGAAATGCTATATTAATATTGTAGAAAACACCATCAAAGTATTAGAGATACTCTTGATTTGAAATCACTCACCTTGACATGTTGTTTGAACAAGATATTCAAAGTAAGTCTAATCAATGTGGAATTTAATGAGCAACAGATCACTGAATTATAGAACTTTCTTAACATCAGTAAACACTGCAGAGCTAAAACAATCCATCACCAGGTTCAAGTAGAGGAAGTCCTCACTATTAAAGATGTCAATAGAAAAATCAAGTAGTGTAAGGATAATGAAGCTGAAAAAGAGCAGAATAAGAAGTGACAAAGACTTGGAGTTGATCTCATGAAAATTGACAATAATCTACTTACACCACTGACAGAAGAGGAATTAAATCAATTTAGAGATGGCACACATACTGGGAATGATGTAGATAATCTTTTTATTATAGATTAGCTACTGGTTGTTGATATAGAGTACAATAATAAGGATGTGATTCAAGATTTTTATTGTTTTGGTGTTTTTATCATTTTGGTGTGGCACACCCACACGAGGTGTGGGTTGCGCAGCGGCACGATTAGTCTGTACAGTAGCTAGTCTAAGGGGAGGTGTTGGAGCCTTGGCTTCCTATTGTGGACTAGCGCACCGCACAATAGTATATAGCATCCCTGAGATAGGCTGGCTACCAATACAACCACTTTAGACGTCCAACAGTTTATACTGCAGATTAGGGAAGTATACTTCCCCCGAGTCACTCAACTTCTTTTATCTGCTCCTGTTTTCCCTCTTCAGGCATTCCCCGTAGTGACAAAAGCTTTGATCAAGCATTTACAACCTTCCCATCACGTTTAACCAGGGTTCCCACAGAGTAGCATCCAAGAACCCCCCCAACCCTGTCAAAAGACATCCTGTATCCACGTAAACCGGCAATGCATCCCTCCTTTTAATCACTGTTCCTTTACTCCCCTTACATTTCTCCCTCATCCTCACCCCAGTTCAACTCCAACACATCCTAGCTACTTCCGCGGCATGTGATCGTTGGCCCACTCTGAACATCCGGGGAAACCGTTCGAGAATACATGGTAAATACCAAAAAAAAGAAAGAAAAAAAACCATATGAACCCAGCCATCCCCAGAGATTAATCTAAGCTTTTTCACGAGCTTCAGTTTAAGCAGGGATGTAACGGATGTAGCTAAATTGGCCAGCCTGTCCATGAAGGTGCACGCGCCCTACTCTGGACTACAACAGAAATCCGCTGTAACCGTGACCCATATAGTTAGTTATCCACTACTTCACCGTGCCTGCCAGCAAATAGACAGCACCATCTTCGTGGCCTCACAAGGGTCCTTAGCAGTTAGCTCATGGCGCAACACCGACAGTCAAGACATAACCTTCATCGATAAACTGGCGATTGCCATCACAAAAATGCAATTTACATCAACGAAAAAAAAAAAAAAACTCTATTTCACTTTGCTGTGGGCTTCAGTTATGGGCAGTGGATTGATGTACGCGGTTGTTTGTCTGTTCGAATTCGGTGTAATTGGTGGTGGGGCGAATTTGGTCTCCTCCCCGGGGTGTTATGGTTAGGCATGGGGCGAGGGATCACCTCATTTCCCTTCGCCACCCACTGGCCCACATGATGTGCGACAGATTCGTGAGGAATGATGGGAGTGCAACAAAAGCCGTAGCAGGGAGGGCTGTGTAGGGAGAAAGGAGGAAGATGGATTAGAGTTGGCGCAGAGGATTGTGGGCGGGAGTCTTTTTATGCGGATTGAGTTTCATGAGAAGCATATTCAGGCGGGGCGGGGCGGGGCGGGGCGGGGCGGGGCGGGTGTCTGGTCAGAAGCTGATCATCATATGTTGCGCGCTAGATTTGGGTTTTTTTTCGAGAAGTTTGGGTAATTTGGGGTTGTTAAAGCAAGGTAGGTTCATTGCTGTGTACGGAGGTACAGGACGTCTTTTCATGGTCATCCTTCTGTTCACAGAGGGTGGTCAATAGTTGCTCTAGAGAAAATGGATGGATAATTACCAGTCTTGCATACGCGGCGCGACATCCCCCTAGATATTTTATCTTAATGAACAGTCTACTTATGTGTCTACTGCTTCTTGTTTTGTGACATTTCGTGTTACAAAGGGGGCAAGGGGGCAAAAGGAGTAATGAGTGGGACGGTTAGGATATGTATGGCAGGGAGAGATTGAACAGAATAGTCCACGATCTAAGCTAACTACGGAACGTATGTAGCTACCAATGAAATGCACAGCAAGCCGCGGGTCTCTATGCAAGCTTGGGTAATGAGATTAAGAGATTCCAAGGTTGATTTCTTCATGCTAGAACTGACGGTAACTTAGGTGAAGTCTTTAATTAATATTTGAGGGGTCTTCACCTAGAGTTTCGGGGGTCCCAGGCATTCCACCAACTTCCTGCCAATTGTTCTGAGTGCCACTCCCGTCACAAAACCCAATCTGCCACTGTAGAGGATCGAATCAACAGAGCTAATGAACGAATGCATTGCTATATCTAACTAACTGATCCAACGCACTCTCTCTCTGATTGTAATGAACGAACTGTGAGCCGAATACCCTCAAATGAATGGAGGTTGTGCCAAGCCGGAAGTAGCTATTCCGACTCCGGATAGAACGGCTTGGCTATATAAAAGGGCTATTATCAAGGGGCCACCAAACTGTTGGGTGCCCTCTGTATGCTGTCCTGTGCTGCCCTTTGTTTTCATCCATAGATATGTCATGACGTTATTTTTGGTCTCACTCCTGAATGCTCCAGTTGTCACAAGCATCACATCGTTCGTATTGCCTCATACCGCTCGTATGCCTCGGATTGCTCGTACGTCTCGGATCCCTGCCGACCGCCATAGCCGTATGCCCCGCTTATGAACAAGCTCGCGTACGCGCGCGGACACATATATCATTCTTTTCTCGCTGTTTTTCTCTTCTTCTTCATATAGATGATCATATAGATTAGCTAGTTACTACTACGACTACTACTATCTTATGCCTACTACGTTCTGACTATCGTCACAACGGTTGAGTCATGAGTGATACCTGTTCGGCGTGCAAGCTGATTGGCCCCTCATTAACCCCGCAATTCGGATGTACCCGCCAAGGCTGGAAGATCCCGATACATGTTTCCATGGGAGGAGTGTATTCGTATTGCATCTAGATTATGACATAAAGGAGACATTCATTCATGGATCGGGCTACATCAACCTTGCAAGAAAGCTGTTATCAGAATGCTGGATTGAATGCCGGATCACTCAACGCTTCAAGCCACTCAATACTTCAATTTTTTCCGCTCATCACAGTCAAATTCTTCAACTTTTCACATGGTCTCCCATGCCAAACAAGGATTTAATTAAACTTTCAATTGAAGATTTAAAAGTACCAAAGATCAAAAATTATTGTGCCACTGCTAAAAAAAAATATTCAATTAGCAGAGATACACTGTGCTGATAATAAAAAGACATTCAACTCTCACATAATGAAGCCATTTCTCAATATAAAAAGAAGATCACAAATATGCAAGAAGAGCAGCTTCTGCTTCATATAGAGAAACTTGCAACTCACAGCTTGCTTCTATGCCTCAACTTATTCAAAATCTAATAAAAGAGTTTACTTTTTTCTGTAGTAGAAAAGTCAATGAGCTACTTTATCAAACACTACAAGAATCAAGTTAAATCTCTGCATGATCATTTAATTGATTAAAAATACAAGATTGCAGGTCATTTTGAGCATTTTAAATATTATTTTAAATATATAATTTTGTGATTTTATTAATTTTACTGCTTAGTTGTACTTATAATCTTTTGTTAATAATTTTGATGCTTAATCATATAATTAAATAAGAAAATTGAAAAATATAATATCAGGTCTTTAAATATTTACAACTTTAATGAAAAGAACTTTCTAATTAATATTGATTAGACTATATAATGAATTGTATCAGGTAAGCAGTTCAAAATAAAAAAGATTATTATAATATAAGTTGACAGCTGTGAATTCATTTTATCACTTGCTGAATATATGTAGATGACATATCTCTTTCATTGTTTTAATTTATTGAAAAACTAAGATATTAAATATATAACTGAAGAATTTAAATGAGAAAAATTCAACTTATTTTGCAATTTTCACAAAGAGCTAAAGTAATAATGATTATAATTTTAACAAATTTAAATAAGTATTTGATTATCATATTAAGATCAACATTGATCATAGAAAATATTTTCTTATTTTAAATTATTATTTTTTATATATAAATATATAATTTATTAAATATATAGATAAATAATAAATTCTTCTTATAGTTTTATCTTTACATATCATATATTAATTACAGTTTATGAATATTAGAATATTGATCTCTCTGATAATTGTTAGGGAGCGAATGCGAGCTGCATAAGAAGAAAAACTCTCTGCGTTGCTAACTGCTATATAACAAAATACTAAGCTTGATGGGATGAAAGGGGGTTGCTAGGGCCTGCCTCGATTATAACACCCGCATGTTCGAGTGGTCACGTGATGAGGATTAGGCCTAATCGGGCGCCGAGCTCAATCCGACGTCTAGTCTAACCGGGCGCCGGGCCTCGGTCGGGCGCTGAGCCTAACAATAATTGTATATTCTTATAAAGTCAACAATTGCTTAGCAGTAAATTAAAATTTATTAAAATGATAAATGAAGCTTTCTCAAAGTTTTCAACTCTGTATTGGAGCAATATCTTATAGATAAAAATATTTAATCTATATTTGATGTTATTATTATTCAATCTTTTGCATTTAAGTATATTCTTCATCTATTTTAAAAATAATTACTATTTTCTATTAAATCAAATTCTAATAAGATCTCTACTTCTATGACTTTTTATGCTGTATACTACAATAATAATAAAAATTCAACTTCAGCAGGGCTTACTCTACAACAATATGAGAAACTTATTGTTAGGCTCAGCGCCCGACCGAGCCCGACCGAGCCCGACCGAGGCCCGGCGCCCGATTAGACTCGACGTCGGATTGAGCTCAGCGCCCGATTAGGCCTAACCCTTGTCACGTGATCAAGTTAATGAGAAAGACATCTCTCAATAAAAAACTATCAATAAAAAATAAATTCTTTAAGAATATTTATTAATAAAAAAATATTTAAAAAGATAAATACTTTGAGAATCAATAAAAAACAATTAATGAAAAGCAAATACTTCAGATATATTTATCAATAAAAAAATTATTTAAAAAAAATTAAAATCTTTGAGATAAAAACAACTAATAAGTTATATATAAATACTGTATATTAAAATCATGATATAGTTCACTACAGATATGAGATATCTACCACTACACCTATATCATCATATCTATTTGGTTAATTTAACCTTTCTTATAGACCTGCTTCTATTGTTACTTTGATACAAGTATATTCTTACTATTCAATTTGAATATAAGTTTATTTCTTCTTCTCAATCTGCTTCTATATTTTTCTAGTCTGGTTCTGCATTCTAGTCTGATTCTGCATTCTAGTCTGGTTCTGCATCTTTTTAGTCTCTTATACAGCTCTCTTAGTCTCACATTGCTTTAAGTTTTAAGTTTTTATATCTTTTGATCTTCTCAGTAGTAGTTTGAGTAATCTTTTACTTATATTTTTATTTATACTTTCTTGATAGCATAAGTTTTTCTAAAACTATAATGAAGTTGTTCTTATACTTATTGAGTAGTTTTATTTTTTCTGAATTGATAGTTTGATGTTACTCATAGATTTGTTAAATCTTATATGATGAGAAGAATTGTATTCAATTAGTACACTTAAAATTAAATAAATATAAATTCTTTTTATATTATTTATACTTCTTCTCATCTTATAAAGTCTTAGTTGAGGTCTTATTTTCATGTATGAGAATCTTATTATCAAATGAAAATATCTCACTGGCATATATCAGTGTTAGGGTGCGAATGCGAGCTGCATAAGAAGGAAACTCTCTGCGTTGCTAACTGCTATATAACGGAATACTAAGCTTGATTGGATAAAAGGGGCCTGCTGGATTATAACAACCTGCATGGTTGCATGGTCACATGATGAGGATTAGGCCTAATCGAGCGACCCGCATGGTCACTTGATCACGTGATGAGGGCTAGGCCTAATCGGGAGCCGAGCTTAATCCGACGTCGAGTGGGCGCCGGGCCTCGGTCGGGCTCGGTCGGGCTCGGTCGGGCGCTGAGCCCAACAACTTATTCAATTCTATACAATCTTTCAATCTAAGAAATGAGATCAGTCTTAATTCATCAAGTCATTCAGAATCTATTTCTACTACAAACTCAGAGTTTGACACTTTTCTGAATAATTTCCTAACCTCATGCTGGGTGTTAACTATGGCTTCAATCTAGGCGCAGATAAACAGATGTTTGATTGCCAGCGAGGTACGCTACTTCAACGAAATACTAAGATGCTCTACAAAACATGGCCCCGGGGAAGCCACTGTTTATATACCCCTTTTCCACTAGCGGTTGCTAGGAAGTTTCTGTGGGGTAGTTGCTTGCGGGGTGGGTGCTAGGCCGTAGGCAGTTGCTATTACTCTTTTTGGAACGATGTCAGTTTGTCACGATATCGCTCGGATGCCTCGGACCGCTCGTATGCCTCGGACCGCTCGTATGCCTCGGACCGCTCGTATGCCTCGGACCGCTCTACGTCTCGGATCCCTGCCGATGGCCGCCACGGGGGCCGTATGCCTTGCTTATGAACAAGCTCGCGTACGCCCGCGGACACACATCTTTTATTCATTTCTCACTGTTTTTCTCTTCTTCTTTTCATAAAGATGATCATATAGATTAGCTAGTTATTATTATGAACGAACACTACTATCTTATGCCTACTACATTCTGACTATCGCCATAGTTCTGAGCCTGGTGTAATACTATGTAAAACAAGCTTTGATGATATTCTTTTCCTCCTTTCATTCAGTTTGATGTGAACTGACTGACTGAAAGAACTGATATTTGGATCTCTGCAACTGTTTTTGCAGATCCTACATCTGGCTATCTTAAACTGTATTATCAAGATTCCGCCAATCTTGATCTGAAGATTTGAGATCTGCCATGGCAGCTGATCAAGATACTGGGGGAACCACTAAGACCCTCAACACATTCAAAGATTGGACCATGTAACGGGCTAGTCACTGAAAACAGCTAATAACTAACCCGTATGAAAACAGAAAGGAATCGTTAAGGAAGAAAAAGAAAAGATAGATCATGGAGGAATCAGGCTTCTTTTATATAGGGCAGGCTTCGGGTATTAAGGGGCTAGCTCTACACGAGGATGACTGAGGCATTGCCTCGGTGGTAGAGGCGCCGCCTCGGTAGTATACGAATAGGGTGGAGGCATAATCGTGCCGCTGCGCAACCCACACCTCATGTGGGTGCGCCAAACCAAAATGATAAAAACACTGAAATGATAAAAATCTTGCAATTTCATTATCTTCATCATCTTCATCAATTAATAACTCACCACAATGTCAAATAAGGATAAAAATATTGAAGACTGTATTCAAAAAGCTATCACTTATCATCAAGAAAACTCAAATTTCAAAATACTACCTCTGTCATGAGAATTTGAGATTTCTTATCAATATCTCTGAGTGCATATTAATGGAAGAAATCTGAATACTGCAAAGATTCCAGTTAACAAGAGATTAAATGAGAGTTAGAAGAATGCAATTAAATGATGAGTTAAGCTGTTTAATGAAAAGAATTATTCTCTCATAGCTAAACACATTGAAAATTTTGCAAATTCAATATTTAGATGTCAGCACATAGATTCTACTACCTCTTCTTCAAAAGTCAGCAAGATGTGAACTTATAGATTCATTGAATGCCTATCTGAGTATAAGAGGGTGAAACAAAAGTCAATGAATTCAAAGAGAGTGGCAGTTGAAGATATTGAATATATCAATATATGATTTAAACATCTTCAAATTCTATTTGAGTAGTATCAATTTCACACCTGTGATATATACAACTTCAATGAGATTGGATTTCAAGAAGGATAAAGGTGTGGAGGATGGGTTATAACTGCTTTTAAAAAAGCTAATTCCATCATTTCTTTATTCTTCTCAAGAGATTTGATTACAGTCATTAAATATGTATCTATGAATAATCATATCATTTTACTATTGATAATCTTGATCTTCAAAACACACTTGAAGAATTGATATACACAGATAAATTTATTCAGCAATTGTAGAATTGCTATATTAGATACTGAATTTATAAATAATGAGATTGAATTTGAATAGCTCAAATATATCACTACTGCTACTGAAAAGAGACAGAAAAGAAGTTATCAATTGCTTTTAATAAATAATAATGAATCTCATATCACTGAGAAGTTCATACAATACATGAATCTTCATAAGATAATTTTATATAAATTTTCATTGCATGTTGCTTATTTGCTACAATCTCTGAATAGTTTATCATTTTAGCAATATAAGCATTATTATTTAAAAGCAGTCAACTATGCTGCATGTCATAGTCTTATTAAGTATAAAAAATAGTAATTTCTTCATGATCTCTCAGCTATGCAAAAGCAGATCTTTAAAACTGATATAATAGCTGCAAAATGAGCTCAACATGATATATATTCATGAAATTCTGACTGAGTTCTTGATACTCTTAAGTAGTGAATCTCATCATCTCTAATGTAGATTTATGAATATGAGAATGATTCAAATCACATATCTATCTCTTTCTCTCAGCTATCCTCATCAAAGACAATTCAAAAGCTAAAATATCATATTAATATTGCTGAAAACACCATACAAAGTATTATAGATACTCTTGATTTAAAATCACTCATTTTGACATGTTGTTTGAACAAGATATTCAAAGCAAGTTTAATTCAAGTAGAACTTAAATGAGTAATAGAACACTGAATTAGAGAACTTTCTTAACATCAGTAAACATCACAGAGTTAAAACAATCCATTGCCAGGTTCAAGTAGAGGGAGTCCTCACTATTAAAGATGTCAATAGAAAAATCAAGTAGTATAAAAATAATGAAGCTGAAAATGAGCAGAATAAGAAGTGATGAAGACTTGAAGTTGATCCCATGAAAATTGACAATAACTCACTCACACCACTGACAGAAGAGGAATTAAATCAATTTAGAGATGGCACACATACTGAGAATGATGTAGATAATCTTTTTATTATAGATTAGCTACTGATTGTTGATATAGAGTGCAATAATGAGGATGTGATTCAAGATTTTTATTGTTTTGGTGTTTTTATCATTTTGGTGTGGTGCACACACACGAGGTGTGGGTTGCGCAGCGGCACGATTAGTACGAAGGCCTCAATGGTGGAGGCATCGCATGAAGGTAGACTGCTTAATAGCACTGCTCTGATAGCGCCGAAGGCTCGGTCGTTCGTTCCGTAAGTTCTTGCTCAATTAGCGCGGTTTCAATTTGTGTATATTATACAGTTTCTCATCGAATTATTAAGGTAACTTTCGTATTACCGTGTATTAAGGTGTCACTACTAGATTGGGTAATCGCATAGAATTCCTCCTAACACCAAGTATTCAAACAGAGAGGTATATTTTGACATGCTAAGCAACCAGAATATGATCTTAGTATCTATTTATTTTGTTACCAACATTTATACTGACACCAGGCACAAACCGATTGCTTTGAAAAAACAATTCATTGATGATTTAGATTAGAGTTCAATTAATAAGATTGAAGAGAATTAGCAGATAATAAGTGATTTTATTTATGAAACAGTAAATATGATGCTACTTGAAGCTAACTAAGATTTGATATCAACACTTTTACTGACTGTACTACCACTCTGAATGATCTTTTAAACATTTGTATCTTGATATTATACAAAGATTTAAGATCATCTGAAGAAGTATAAGATGATTAATTTATTTTATATATGAATTTTTACAGTTTTATAATACATTTAAAGCTTATTGAAAATCTGACTTGTAACAATATTTATTTAATATTATTGCTTAAATTAACTATGAATTTGAATATGATGTTAAGATATTAATGGTTAATAATAAAATCAATATAAATACTAGTATTATATTTGAATAAATTAATAAAAAAGATATTAAATTTGAGTTATAATCTGAATATATCAAAGTAGAATAAAGTGATAGAATGAGTAAATACTTTAATAATTAAAAAATACATTGTCTATAAATATAGATTTACTTGTCTGAATTTTTAATCTCTGATATTCATAGTTAATGTCTATATTTTTAATTATATATATTTATATAATTATTAAAGTGAAAATTTTTACTATAGATTCTATAAAAATTTCTTTATCTATTTGATAAGCTAGTTATTTATTTTGTTGTTTATAATTACTGCAGATGTATCAAATTTATGATAAAGTTCTCAGCTATATAAGATTAAATAAACTCTTTACTCATATTTATATTAATTTTTTAATTATTTATAACTATATAAATATCTTTCAAATATAAATTCTATATTTTAAATATATTATTTAGTATTAAAATATTATTTTTAATGAGAATCTTCTGTATAACTTAGATAAATTTAATATTAAAGATTAATTATATGTGAAAGTTATATAGACTATTGATTTACTTGATCTACTAATTTATAAATTAATAATTATTAAAAAAAAATAATAAAAAGTGAGATCAATTGATTATAAATTTTAAAAATATCTATAAAATTTATGATATAAGTGAATATTACTACTTTTTAAATATATATATTTTCTATAATCATATCAATCTAAAGTTGTAAGTTTATATTAATATCTTTATTAATGAACTAATCAATATGTATAATTTTATATATACCAATTACTGATTTTATTATATATTCCTTAAATTTATATATTGAAACATTAATTAAATAATCTTTAAACAAATATATTACTACTAATTCTATGTTAATTTTTTATCTATTAGCTATTATTGAATAGTCTGATATAATTTATACTACTGAGAAGCTTGCAATATATATACAAAATTCATCAAACTATTATTTAGTAAAAATAAATAATATAATCATTTATTTTTAAAATATTTATAACTTAATCATTTAATATAATGAATTATAATATTATAATCAATATTACTAAATAATTAAATATAGCTATTTTATTTATTAAAATAGTTGAAGTATTAAATAATATCAGCTTCACTAATAACATAAACTATAAATCTAAAATATTTTTTAGACTTTATAATAGTTTGATAGTTTAAAATTTTCTTGTCAGTCAACAATAATAACATATACTACTGAAGCTAAACTTCTTCATAATTTTATATATAGATTATGAAGTAGTTTAATAATAGTATTTCATTACTTAAATTTAAATTGACTGAAAATATAGAATTTATATTCTCTGTAATAACTATTAAATCATAAATATATTCATCTACTTTAATTTAAATACCTTTAATATATTAATATTCATTATTATTAACTTAAAGAATATGTTCAATATAAATTTATTAATGCTGAATAAACAAGAACTAAAGATATATCAGCAGATAGATTTACAAAACTATTGAAGTAATAAAAACACATCTTTTTTATGCATTAACTTGACTTGATGGATGTTATAAATCTTATCATTCACTAGTAAATTTATTTTATAACTAGTTTTAGTTGGGTTTTTTTTTTGCTTACTCATTTACTTGCTTGTTTTCTTGTTTTATGCCTTCAACAGACACTCATGATTTATAAGTGAATTCAACACTTACATCTTCTGTTCATTGCCTATTTGGATAATCTCTTCAGCTTCATGCCTGACAGCGCTCAGCTGGGGGTATGTGGCACAAGCATTATATCACTCATATGCCTTAGATTGTTCATATGCCTCAGATCACTTGTATTCCTCGGATCCCTGCGGACTGCCACAGCCGTATGCCTCACTTATGACCAATGCTACTATCTTATGCCTGCTACGTTCTGACTATCGCCACTCAGTTTCCGTAGCCGTAACTTGCCCAGTAGCCATACGCCGTCAGAGCACACCATCACACTGGGTTTCTCACCATGACTGCATAATCAGATTATCTACACATCTATTTCATTAAATCACTCATTTAATATGTAATTAAAAGAATACCCCTATTAATATCTCTAATTCAATTCAATTTAGTTTCATGGCTGTGAAAATATTTGAATTTGTAGGCAGAGCAGCAAAATTTTGTTGCTTGAAGCATTGAGTTTACCGGTCACGGTAGTTACCCGGATCGGAATGCCGGATCGGAATGCCGGATCGGAATGCCGGATTGAATGCCGGATCGAACGCTTGTATCAGAATACCCGGGATGCTGCTTCGGCGGGCCCTGCCATCGCCCCCAACCCTCGCGAGTGCAGCATGCTGTGGCGATAGTCAAACGTAGAAGGCATAAGATAGTAGTATTCATAATAATAACTAGCTAATCTATATGATCATCTATATCAAAAGAAGAAAAGAAAAACAGCGAGAAAAGAACGAAATATATGTCTGCGGGCGTACGCGAGCTTAGTCATAAGTGAGGCATACGGCCGTACCAGTCCGCAATGGATCCGAGGCAACAGAGCAATCCGAGGCATACGAGAGATATGATGCTCGTGACATTTGCCTCTTAGGAATTAATGAGAGATATTGTGGATCTAAATTGTGCAGCGAGTACTTGAGCCCTGGGGTTGGGGTATAAATTCAGGTGTCAAGCCCAGAATTTCAAGATGGCATTGGTTCACAGTCAATCGAAATAATCAACTTAAAGTACCCTCTTGTTAAATCTTTTGAGAATAGCAACTTACTTCCTTTTGCCGTAGTTGCACCAATCCTCATGAGACATCTCTCTTTGATCACTTCACTTGGGCTCTTCGCTCTTGTTGCCAGCGGAATCCCGGCATTGGCAAGTTCACACTTAAACCATATCCCAAAACATAGCATGTGGACCCAATACGCTGACCATAAGAAAGAGATCGAGAGATGACAGATTTGGCTCCACCGACGATGGACAGAGAGATCCCAATGGATTCAGACACGTAGGCGACGATGGAATCTTGCGATACTTCAACGGCAATGGAGAAGTGCTTAATTACAAGAGGTTAGATAAAGAGCAGTTGTCTAACCTGGCATCAACGTATCCGGAGCCCGAGCATCGGGATCACTTGCACGATGTATGGAAGGACGTTAATAGCTCGACGGTTTCCTCTGAGCAAATCTGGAACCCGTCCAAAGAGTTACTTCCAGTTGTGCTGAAACAGCCAGAACTGCTTCAAGAGACGGGAGTCTCCAAGAAACCAAAAGCTCCGGATGTATTGAAACGCTCAGATGGCGGCGAAAATGTTAACTGCCTCGTTATCTCCTGTTATACTGACGGTGAATGCGCTGTGTGGGACTGCTGGTATTGTCTACATCACGACGAATTCATAAGTGGCATTTGCATGCAATGATACGTGTGGATGTCATTTTAAGAGAATGACCTGCACTCCAATAAATTCTGATATGCAAGAGCAATAGAATATTTCAAACTTTTAGAATCTCCCTTCGACATACCTTCACATTCTTCCTTGGCACGTAACTTTGTTGTATGTTATACCAAATGTAATCGCTTTAAGGACGACAGGGTAGTAGGCCACGCAACGGTTTTGGGTGTAGTATACGAACGTAGCATATTAAAGCCCATGACTCGAAGAGCTTTGTTTTGGTCTACGTTTGTTTATCAGAGAGAGCAGCAGGCGCAAGGGTATTTTCAATTTTCATGTTAGATTGGATGATATCATTTTTGAGGGCAAAAACTGGGAGTAGCCATTTTATTCAGCTAGTTTACATACAAATCAAAAAATGAAAGAGGAAATGGAGAATAAAAGCGCAAAAGAATCGTCTGACAATGAATGATTAGGGGTGTCTCACATAAACCGAACATTGCTTGATCGCCCTGGTCAATGAATTCAGTGGCGGCCATTAGTCTCCTGGATAGCTTCTAGCCGGAGAGACCTCTTTTCTCACTTTCCGAGAAGAAGATAATCATCCGCCAAAGTTTCTTGACCAGTACTTCTGCTTCCTCGTCTAGAGCCTATTTAGGTGAAAGGAAGTAATAATTAGCATTCGGTTACATATAACGTAATAAGACCATGGATATATCACATCAAATTTCGCTACGATGTTAAAAAAAGGGAAAGCACTTACCCCTTCCAACTGCTCCACTAATTCTTGAGGAGGTCCCCGTTTCCGGACATGCTCCTCCACTACGTCAACCAGCATTTGCTCCTGGACACCAAGGTACTCCATAATTTTCTTCTCGACGAACGGTTTCAGCTGTTCTCCCAACACGGACTCATCTACAAACTCCCAGTTGACTTGCCAGTTCCAGAGGCCCTCTTTGTCTGAGGGAATATCAGCAGCTAATTGCCGTGCTGCCTGGGCGCGCTCTTCATCCGTAAGACCAGCAGACTCAGCCGCAGTGTCGAACTTGATAGATGTAAGTGGTCGCTTGGTGGCAGCTCCCGTATCCTCCTCGTCTTCAAGGAGGCCCTCAACCTCTGCCACCGTTCTCCGGACGGTAGCTTGCGCCTTCTGTGCCGCGGCACCCAATGAGAGTTTGAAGCGTTGGGGTTCCCTTGGTACCTGGTTCCGGGTCTCCAACTCTTCGGCTTGCCGGGCGAGGAAGTCATCAGCCATTCCACGTACTTGGTCTCGTTGCTGTTGGGTCCTAGCCATCTCACGTTCTTCTGCAGCACGGTCCGCTTCATCCATGCTGACCTCTCTGTTCCTAAACGCTGCCCGATTCCGTATCCAGACTCCACGATCGGCATAGTACTCTTCCACTTTTCGACTAGCTTCAATGTCGTCATTCCATTCCCGCAGACGTTTAGCCATAATTTGTTTTTCCTCCTGTAATCGGATATCTTCTTCCCGATCACGATTCTTCTCCCGCTCCACGGCAGCTGTTCTACTACGTTCACGGTTTAGCCAACGCCTTTCTTGGTCCAGATATTGCTTTTCTGCTTCGACGGCCCTCTTCTCCTTCCGCCTTCTTTCAAGCTCTTCATCGCTTGCATCGGTGTCCTCGTCTTCATTGGCGCCATTGATTCCGCTTCCATTCACGAAGGATACTCCCTTCTGATAATCCCGTGGAATATGATGACCGAACCCTTTGGGAGCTGAGGGAGCATTTGGAATACCCCTATCCCGAGGCCCCAAAGGAATGCCATTCGCACCACCAGCAGGGCCACTTGGCGCCGTGGGAGGTGGTGATGTTAATCTGTTTGGCCTAGATCCCCCGGCCCTTGCCCGTTCTAGAGATTCGAGTTCTTCTTCTCTCTTCAATCGTTCAAGGTCCCGACGATTGCTTCTTTCACGGAAAGCTGCAATTTCCTTGGCGACAGTTTCTCGCATTTCAGCAGGAATATCCGACAACTCATCCTCTACAGTGATTGGAATCGTCACAACTTCTGCGGGAGTACCATCCTTTTCAGCCTCCCCGTCTTTCATTTCCGAGTCTCCCTCGCTATCAACCACTTGTGCAAGGGCATCTACTTTGGCAGGTGATGGTGGGTGGGTAAGGTCAGCCAGAACTTTGGCGAGAGCTGCTCTGGCCCCATCAAGCCGCGCTTGCTCGGCTTCGGGATTTCGCTCCGTCGTCGACTCGAACTGTTCTATGTACTTAAGAGAGCTATCATCGATAATAACCTAGAATATGTCAGTATCTTCCAAAATGATTATTCGAAATAATAAAATATACCAGAAGTTTGCTTTTATCAGGATCTTCTTCAACTTTCCCAACCTCCTTAGCCGGAACCGGCTTCTTCACCGGCACCTCGACATCTTTTAACACTTCTACTGCTGTGCTTAAGCTTTCAGGGTCCTCGTATTCTGCAAAACCAAACTTGCATGGCTTATCATCCGCATCAGTGGCCCGAATCCAACGTTTCAAATTTCCTGCCGTTCGAAGTATCAACTCGATTTCTTCGTCACTGCTGAGCCCTTCCGTTATGCCTCCAATAAATATGGTCCTCACAATCTCATCTTTCGTAGGTGGTTGAAGTTGTAGCATCGCATCTCGTAAATTCTGGCGTTGTGATTCCAAGGAATGTCCCCCGGGACCTCCACGCCTTCCACCAGATTCTCCTCCACGTTCTCGGCCGCTTTCCACAGGAGTAGCAGATTTTGGTGTGCCAGATGTACCGAGACGAATAACAGGCGCAGAGAAATTAATATTAGGCATATTTGGTGGCGGTTGAAAGTTTGGGGGGAATCCGCCAGGTCTGCCAGGTTGTTGCGCATTCGACTGCTGTGCGGCTGGTGGAGGGCCAGTCCCTGGCGCTGACATTCCGGGAGGAGGAGCTGGAAAGTAAGTTAGCCCAGATACGAAATAGAAAAAAGGAATACTTTATCATACCCATGCCTGGTGGTGCTCCAGGGAAGCCACCAAACTCCGGTGGCCTTCCGAATGGAGACGGTGCTAGAAATTATCAGCGTCATAGGATTTATAAGGGGGAAAGATGCCATTGACCGGACATGCCAAGCCATGAACTTACGTTGATATGGGTTGTACATCCTGTCCTGCACTTGAATCGCAAAGCGATAGAACAGGTAGGCGGTAAAGCACGGGGATTCAAATCCTAAACTTGTGATTCCGACGGTCAACAAGGAAAGGAAAGTATGGAAACGAATAAATGACTACACAAGCAGATGGTTCAGGTAATATGGGTAGATCGATTGTAATATACAAAGATAAATGCAGTTCCAGACGTGCTTGATTCGCAAACGTTGGTGGTTTTTCCAAAAAGAGATATGAAGGCGCTTAATATCACGTGATGTGGCGCTTAACTAGCGCCCAGTTCTCATCCCTTCAAAGGTACCACTAAGTTCTCGACAGCTGTTGGGTAAGTAATAGTAAACAGTTCATGTATGTAGCTATTAACTGAACACAAAGTTGATTACTGGCCCGGAATCTGTTGGCGAATTTGCTGTCCGTTGGCGTGCTACGAGGATTTTCCAACAACTCATCCTGGTAGACTCAACTACAACGGTTCATGAATTGCCATCAGCAGTTTAGCAATGCGATTTGTGTCCTTGTGCCAATAACAGTAAATGTGTAGTATAATCACCTCCAAGTATATGAGGTAATCCCTGGTAAGTAAGCTGCCAACCTACAAAGAGTCTGGAGGAGGATGCAGCAGCACAATACTCTACGTCACGGATTTGCGGACTGGCAGAAATACGCACAGGCTGATCTTGACAGAAAGCACCCAACCAGATCTTCTGCCTTTGAACAGAGACTCTATATGGTGAAACGCGCATCGAAGAGGAGTTTCTATCACACCAAAACCGCCACTTTGCTTATGGGCTGGGCAGCCGATGCTTCTCGGATTTGTCTAGATATCCACAAAAATTCGTAGAATTATTCTCAAAGGTTGTTCCAGCAATCCTATGGTGGCTTATTTTTGGGACGTACAGATGGATAGGAAGTGTGAATTGCAAAAACGAAATATCCCCCCCCCCGCGCATCTGTCGTTGAAATTTCCACAATTCTACCCATCTAGAATTTTCGGAAAAATGTTGCGACTGCTCATAGCAATAATGAATGATATGGCGCTAAATCCTCAGTTCGAAATGTCGAATTTTGTTTGCGAACACATTTGTGTTCTGCAAGGTGAGATCAGCTCGCGTTACATATGCGTTATCCGCCCAGGTACTCCGTTGTAGGGTAGGTAGTTACAATTCAAGGACACACTTCTTGCTGCTTACTGACTCCAACTTCGATCAGGAAACTGGATTCAAATCGCGCAAAAGTCCCTATGCTGCTCCCAAAAGTCAAAGGTGCTATGCTGTCACCCGAGAAGCTTCTGCCTCACCTCTGCGGCTTGCACCAAAGGAAATCTAACTTTCAGACTCCTCAATCCATAGTAATAATAATCATTATTATTGGGATGGAATGTTGAAGTGCCAAACGGCTTCGCTACTCGTTGGACATACCTCCTGGTTTATTTAAGCCTTCACACATTAGTTATGCTCATGATAACAATCTGACCAAGTTAGCGTCAGAACTTGCCAAAACACATATCATCGGGAAGGCTTGAAAATGGCCAATCAAACTCAAGAACCCCTCATTCATCTTGCATAACAGCATGGGTGACATGACTTAAACATGAAACGTTCTTTGACAGATATGGCTCACATGGTGTGACATGATTGGTCCTTTTTTCAGTCAGCAAAAGGAGGAAATTGCTTTGTTTTCGCTTTGGATGGTCATTGGACAGGACAACATTATAGACGGTTGGTAGGGTTATCAACATTTTACAGCTCCGGTCCCTCGATAATTAAAACAGGGCCCTAGATTGGTGGGTATTGATTAGACTTCAACCTACATCACCTTGTTTAGATGATGGACTGATGGGAATAATTTACAGGCCTCTGAAATTTGCGCAGGCTATGTCCGGTGCAGTCATATAAAATGGTTGTTCCTAATGGAAATGTAACTATCTTCGGGTTCACAAGCTGGCGCCATCCTGATCTCCCACCTTTGTATACCTAATTATCTGGGTACCTCCAAAATCGAACATGAAGGTTTATAGCTCGAGAACGCGAAATCCCTCAGTTCATTCGGCTATTCTGTAATGGAACTAGGCCCTCTCCAATAATGCTTAACTCTCCAGTTCCTGCTATGAATTAGATTAACACACACCCTTGCAGGGGCTTACAAGGTTGGTTCTACGTATTTCCGTGTTGCATCCCCCGATGTTTGGACAAGGGAGCCAGTGTGCCTTTATATAGGCGCAGTCCCTCGATTGTTTCCGTTGTTTCCTTTCCCTCTCAACATTTGATTCTCTTTTGGCAGAGCCACTATATTCTTGTGCCCCTGCTTTTTATCTTATATCCAGACACTCGTTCAACCCCTACGTTCATTATTTATTCCCAGGAGAAGTAAATCATCGTATCCCATTTTTGCTTCCTCGTCTTCGTTTCTTCACTCATTCAATATGCGAAATCAACTCCTTGCCTTTGTCTCCCTGCTTGCAACTAGCGCATTTGCTAACGATTGGACCCGCATCGGCACTGCTGTTCACGCCGTCCACCCCCTGAGAGCGCGCCAGGAGGGCGGAGGCTCGTTTAAACCTGACCAGTCCAGCGGCTTTGGGGATAGCTGCTCATCCGCCTTCGGAAAAGACTACGTTCAGTGTGCAGCGACGGTTTGTTACAATCCCAAAGCAGGGCATACTTGCTGCTCTGGAGAATGTATGTGATAATCGCGTAGTAAACTCTCTGTACTACGACGAACTGCTAACATGTAATTTCCAGATGCCTGCCCAGGAAATTCCTTCTGTCTTACTGCCGGCTACTGTTGTCCCAATGTGAGCCTGTAGATGCAAGAGAGTAAAAGGAAAGTAAAGTAACTCATCATCTTCTAGGGCCTTGACCGCGAGAGCTGCGCTAAGAAACTTGGTTTGTCCGCTCTACCTACCACTGTTGCTCCCACGAAGACCGCCTCCTCGACTACCGCTTACCCGACGACTCCTCTGCCAATAACTACTCCTTCGCCCACCAAGATCCCAGTTAAGAGCCCAGTTTCAACTAAGCCCAAATCCGCATGTTACCCCGTTTACCATCCCCACCCGAGCAAAGGATTTAACCACACGGTTATTCCCACAACCGGCACTTACCCAACCGCAACACCCCCGCCGTTCACTGGAGCCGCCAATCCACAAAACGTTGCTACCGGTGCTGTCGCAATCCTTGGTTTTCTTAGTTTTCTTCAGAGCCTGTTGTAAGCACCCACAGTAAAGTAACGTCTTTGCTGACCACTCTTTGTCTGCATAACACTGTGTGGGCAGATGTGGGCAGATCGTCGACACATCTTGGTTTTTATTTCATTTTTGTTTCTTTTTCTTTTTCTTTTTTTTTCCCGGATACTTAATTTCCGCAGGTGGAAATAGCATGAATTTCATAAATGTCTCTTCTCTATGTTCCCCCCCCTTACTATTCTCCTGTTGCAAATACTTGATGTAACACCAGATTATTCTGATCCTACTTCACTCTACCCTGCTCCTTCAACTTGGGTAAAACATATCAGGCCTCTCGTATTTGAGTTTTGATCACAATAGCTTTTGTGGGAATACTGGGCTTAGGTGAAGATGCTCACCACAGGACGAAACTTGCTGGGGAAGACAAATTTATCTGGAATTATTTATTTTTTATTTTTTAATTTTTTAATTTTTTTAATTTTTATTTTAAGGAAAAATAGATGGAAAAATGAAAGAAATATAAATTTCTTCACCCTAGGGACTTCCCATCAATCCAGGGATGGAAGTCTCCCCAGGTTCGGGCCGATTAGGTTCGGTTTCAGGTTAGCGGCTTCGGCCCGATAGAGTGCCAAGATTGCTGCTGTAAGCTAACCCAAAATGGGACTTCAGCGTGATTTAACTCCCTGCCATCAAGATCGGTCCAACATCATCATCTTTCAAGTATTGTTGTTCTAGTGATTGTACAAAGGCAACTTCTATACTCCAAGCGAGAGCAATATATTTTCTTCCCCCCTATCGGTGTATTAAGTTCTCCTTCCAGTGCAATCGAAACCGTATCAGCCAGCTCCGAACATCGCCGCTTCAAGATATGATTGAGCCGGCTTTTAACAATATCATGGCCTGTACCGACTCTATGGATTAATGGCATCAGGCGTACACAGCCCCTTCTTGAGACACAATCATAGTACTGGTCGTCCTGGAGTCTGGGTACGATTCCATCCTATCCACTCTACAAATCCGATGAGAAACTAGTTACCGCGTTTCACTGTCTCCCGAGACCGGACATGAGATGAGACATGACGATAAGACATGCTTCGTGAGCTCATAGAGGATCACTACTCACTCTGTGAACTCATACCAGGGCATTCATATATAGCCAATGCTCCCTCAATTTCCGGGCAGGGCCTGAAACGTCTACCTGTCAGCTTGTCCTTGGGGTGATGGGTGTAAGGAAGACCTTTGCGCACAGGAATTCACTCATGAACGTGCCTGGGTATATACCATATCAGTGGCACTGATATACATGTTTTACCAACCAAGCTCAACTAATCTCCATTGTGCCTGGGATGGACCTCAATCAGTCAGAAAACAGACTTCTGAACATTATTTCAGTTGAAGGTTAATCATACTTTCGCAATTTCACTTTGAGATCTTAGTCGACTGCAGGGTTTTATGCTATTAGGGATATTACAACCCTGATCATGGTCCTCTCCATATTCTATGAAGTAAGACCAAAAGAATTCACAAGAAAGCAGATAGATAACTCAGGAAACGAAATTAAAATGCTGCTTTTAAAGTCCTTCTTGAGTTACTATTTTAGTCCCGATAGTTAGCCAATTAAGGTCGAAAAGACGAGGAGCTTAGCTACAACTATTTTCTTTGAGAACCTCAGGAAGGCCCGCCACAGGAACCCTAGACTCCACAGTTAGCGACCAGATAACGATCGCTATGTGCCCCATCCTTTGGTCGCCAACGGGTATCCACGTTCAGTGGATTCCCTATTAGGGCTGTACAGCACTCAGCGACGCAGAGAAATTCCTCGTATTAGTTATTAGGTTCTCTTCTTTCAGGATTTGCAGCTTTCAACCATCCATGCATTGGTCAATGTAATGGCTGATATAGATATGGAGAAGGAAGTTTACAAGAATGATGACAGCAATGCTAGGTCAACCTCTGGGAACATCGAAGTTGTCCCCAGTAGCATGACCTATTCCCCAGATTTGCTGTGAGTCATTTTAGTTTTGGAATAGTTTAATCATCAGAAAATCGGCATTGCAAATTTTGTCCAGCTCGCTACCTATGTCAGCACTTCTTCTACTCTATATAACATCTGTGGAAACAGACATTCCAACCAAATATGCTTTTTGTCTCATTTTCCTCGGAGCTCTCTCCTCTGAAACATGAAGCCCTAAATTTGCCACTTGTACTTTGTTATGCGTGAGCACAGAGGATACAGGGTTTTGGCTATACATATGAAGAAGGTTTGGTGAATATAATTTTGGTAGTTAACTAATGACTAGCAACCTTGGACTCGGTGGGATGGTTTGCATGCTCTGAACACAGAATATTAGCCTGTGCAAGAAGTGGATAGAGTAAAGCAAAATGAGGGAACGTTTCTCCATGAATCGTCCGACGAATGACTTCATCATGTCTTATCATTCCTACCTAAATATCCCCTGTTGGTAGAAAATTAGTAGCCCAGGGTGAGTAAGTTAAAACCATTGTTGCGTGAGGATGATACAAATAAACATAGTGACTAGTAGTCTTGATTGGCTCTAGACGTGGGTCAGTCATTATTATTAAACTGACTGTGAAGAGAACTGGGGCATTGCCTTACCCCGAGTGGCTCCCCCCAACACACTCAACAGACATCACCCACATCTTGAATCTCACTAACCTCACTTTACACACAGGAAATCTCCCAACATAAATCAAATAGCGGGCAGACCTCTCTTACCTTAGTGAATTCCTCTTTGCCTACCTTTGCGACTGTACTGTGCTCGATTGAGTTTCCTGATCGCCAGAAACCTTCCTGCTATCCCCCACCCAATCCCACCGATTCTTTTCAAACCCCGCCCAACACCGTCAACACCGTCAACACCGTCACCCGCAAACACATTCAAACGATGGCGAGCTTTCCGGAAGCCAGCAATCTCAATGCCTGGAAGGCTCTTCAGGAGCATTACAATTCTACAGGCCGAAACATTACTCTAAAGGATGAATTCAAAAAAGATGATCTACGCTTCCAGAAGTTCTCCCATACCTTCGTCAACACCGCCGACAAGTCCGAAATCCTCTTCGATTTCTCGAAGAATCTCATCACAGAAGAGTCCATTACCCTGCTGATACAGCTCGCAAAGGAGGCAGGTGTAGAGAAACTCCGCGATCAAATGTTTAATGGCGAGCCTATCAATTTCACCGAGGATCGGGCCGTATATCATGTTGCCCTGCGCAATGTAAGCAACCAGGAGATGCGGGTCAAAGGGAAGAGCGTGGTCGAGGAAGTCAATTCTGTCCTGAACCATATGAAGGAGTTCTCTGAGCAGGTTAGGAGTGGAGAATGGAAGGGATATACAGGAAAGAAGATCAATACCATCATCAACGTTGGTATTGGAGGTTCAGATCTGTAGGTTATCGGATGCGTATTTTATTATCACCTCCATAGAAAATCGTCAGCATGAAGTTAATGTATTTGCTAACCACTCTACAGTGGCCCTGTTATGGTAACTGAGGCATTGAAGCCCTATTCCGATAGGAACCTGACCCTCCATTTCGTCTCAAACATTGATGGCACCCACGCCGCTGAGGCTCTGAGGGATTCTGACCCTGAGACCACCCTCTTCCTGATCGCTTCAAAAACATTCACCACAGCCGAAACAATCACCAACGCCAACACTGCCAAAGCCTGGTTCCTTCAAAAAGCCAAGGACACCGCCCATATTGCAAAACATTTCGTTGCTCTCTCCACCAACGAAGCTGAAGTCACCAAGTTCGGCATCGACAAGAAGAACATGTTCGGCTTCGAATCATGGGTTGGCGGTCGATATTCCGTCTGGAGCGCAATCGGCCTATCCATCGCTCTCTCGATTGGCTTCGATAACTTCCACGAATTCCTTGCTGGAGCGCATGCCATGGATAAACACTTCCGCGAGACCCCACTGGAGAAGAACATCCCCATCATCGGAGGCCTCCTGAGCGTCTGGTACAGCGACTTCTTTGGTTCCCAGACTCACCTCGTCTCCCCCTTCGATCAATACCTGCACCGCTTTCCCGCCTACCTCCAACAACTCTCAATGGAAAGTAACGGGAAAGCCGTCACCCGCACAGGAGACTATGTCCGATACAGCACGGGACCCATCGTATTCGGTGAGCCGGCAACCAATGCTCAGCACAGTTTCTACCAGCTCCTCCATCAAGGCACAAAGCTCATCCCGACCGACTTCATTCTGGCGGCGCAGTCTCACAACCCCATCGAGGGCGGGAAGCACCAGACCATGCTCGCATCCAATTTCTTCGCCCAAGCCGAAGCGCTCATGATAGGCAAGACGCCAGAGCAAGTCAGGGCTGAGGGTGCGCTCGGGAATCTAGTTCCACACAAGACCTTCCTTGGAAACAGGCCCACGACATCGATACTTGCACAGAAGATTACGCCAGGTACACTTGGGGCGCTGATTGCTTACTATGAGCATGTTACTTTTACGGAGGGGGCGGTGTGGAATATCAACTCGTTTGATCAGTGGGGGGTGGAGTTGGGGAAGGTTCTGGCGAAGAAGATTGAAAAGGAATTGGAGACTGAGGGCGAAGGGGGTGGGCATGATGGCTCGACTAGCGGGTTGATTGCTGCTTATAAGAAAAAGGCTTCTCTGTTGAGGGAGGTCGAAAAATTGACCTGCAGGTTAACCATTGAGAGGAAATGAAACATGAAAAATGAAGAATTAAGGAGAGAAGGTTTGCTTTTCTGTTCACCCTTATATAACTGTATATTTAAGTAACTATATATCAAGAAAAGCAAGTTACTTGAGTTCAGTTCCCTGTCTTCCCAAGGTTTTTCGCCGGCTTAAAAGCTGCAGGCTTCTGTGTCTCCTGCTCGATGCCGTAACTAGTCATTAACCGCTTCCCATCCATCTTATGGTGAGTATGTTAGCAAAATAATAATTAATAAAAGATGAAGTGATTAAAATGACCTACATCCATCCCTTTCCCCCAATCTGAACTCTGTAGTATGAATTAAGTCTCAATATTCAACAAACATTTCTTGTGCCTCTTACATTCTTGTGCCAGGTCCGCTAACCTACCGCTACGACACATCCACCAAACCAATTAGACACCGCACCCCTCAGATTTATTTACACGTATAGATTTTTATCTTCCTCTCCACACATTTACTCTCCCTCCCCCACGGCCCTTACATTCCACATCAGAGCATATGTACATATAATGTCGTCGCAGCCACCGGGCATTCCCTCACTTTGCCGCAAATATGTCCTTCCTTTGATTCTGGTGAGCAATGCAGTTGTGAGCGGCCGCGTTGGCGCTGCAGCGAAATCAACGTTGGGCTATGTGCAAGGCCAGAGTATCCCAGTTAGTTGTTTGAATAGAGATATGTGGGTGATAATTCTTTTATTAGAAAGGGAGGAGTTTGCCTCAGGGGGAGACTGAGATTTTTTGCTAATCAGAGGTTAATTAATATATAGATCAACGGGAGAACATGTATGTGCAGAAGCACCTGATAACAAGTCTTTTCAAAATCAGATAACTATCTAGCCAGCTCCACAATACATACGTGCTTTCATATATAGTCCATCACTGATCCCGCTGCCAAACACAAATAATAAAACCAGATCACAGACCCGTCTGGAAAACTCCAATACATTCCCTTTCCAACCTGCAACGAGACCGCTGCCCCACTCTCCTTCCGCTACGGCGTCTCCGAAACAATAACCTGCACCATCAATTCGCTCTCCGACTCTCTCTACCACCTGCTAGAATACTACGTCCACTATGACGTACCGCTGACATGCCGAATACCCACCTTTCCGCTATCCTCGCTGCGCTATCAAAACAAGATCGCTGGAAGTAGCGGCGAAGAGAAACATGACGATGTTGTGAATAATAGCCTGCCATTCTCCTCCCAAACGCCTTTTACGCCTCTGACGATTGCGCTGCAGGGGACACTGCAACTGTCCCACTTACATATCTGGACGGAGATGAATGTGCTCATGCATAAGACTGCGCAGTTATCGCCTGGTTTTATATCTGGCTGGAAGAAGTCAAAGAAATCAAAGAAAGATACGAAGAAGAAAGTGAAGGGAAGCAAAAGGGATAAAATATCACCCCCTCAAGGACAGATTGTGGCCGGTTCGGCCTATTCTGTGCCATTGGTTCTACCCGCTGCTGCTGATGAGGAGGATGACGTTGATAGCGCAAATGACAAGAAGACCAGGAATAAGAAGGACATGATGGATCCCTGGACTACAGAGGGAGGCACGAAGGTAATTTGCGGCGAGCCTCTTGTCTTTACCTTTCGGGTTGGGTGGGTATCTCACGGCGATGTGCTTGGGTTGGTTGGTGCAGAATCCTCATCGTCTTCTCCTTCGTCGACTTCAGGAAGCGGATTATTCATTCAGGTGATGACTATCTGCTTTTGGGTTGGGGTTGTATTTGGGCTGGCAGTTGCTGTGGAGAGGGTTAGGCAGAGGAAGAGGGGTAGATATAAGGGGGATGGGATTTTGGGGCATAGACCGTTCTTTGGTGGCCTTGGTGCGGCAGGCGTTGGGGGGAGCGGGGTAGTTGGCTTTGGGGGGGATAAGGGGAGGATGAATGGGTATGGGTATGTGTTAGGGTTGAATGGTGGTGGGAATGGTAGTGGAGGGGTATATGGGGGATATGGAGGATATGGTGTTGGGAAGAATGACTGAATGTTTTTTTTTTTTGTGGGTGGGGGCAGCCATTTTAGGTATATTTTGTTGGGTTGCCTTTTTGCTATATACTTTAGATGTTACGTCTTTTTAGCATTTGCATATGATGGGTAAATGAACTGAAGATATATCTCAAGGTGGAGCTATATACATCCATGAATTTGGAATGAATGTTACGGCGGGCTGCGGATGATTCAACCCTGATATATAAATTCCTAAAAAAAATGTTCAAAGTTACATGAAACCAAAGGGAAGTATTGCAATTAAATGTCAATTTCGAAATCCTAATACATCAGAAGAGTGTGTAGAACATATCTATACATACCAAGATAATGTACCCTGTATAAGAAAAAGTCACCAAACTCGTATTAACATAACGAAAGGAAAAGGAGACAACATATTCTCCCTTACCATCAACGATGTTGTATGCCGACGGCAATCATAAACCGGAAAACAACCTCCATTGGCTACCACCCCTGCTTCCTCAATTGCTCACACCTCCTCAACGTATGCTGAAACGACATCTTAAACAATCTCCGCCACCTCTCCCTTCTCAACTCCTTCTTCAACTGACCCCTCCTCACATGAAACCGCTGCTTCATCATCATAGACTTAACCCTATTCCTCCGAACTCTCGTCTCCATCATCTGGAACGCCGCCGCGACATCGATACCGGCGTTCGGATCCACAGACACCGAACGGCCCAGCTCTGGACCTAGGCGCAAGTTGATGGTGGGCACGCGTGACTTCTGCGATTGGCCGAGGCCCTCGCGCACCTGTCTGTACATGGCTTCATCTTGAGATGTTCGCGGTTCGAAAGGGTTGGTGGATTGTCGGGGTTGGTTGGAGCGTGGTATGAAGTTTTCTAGGACTTCTGTGACAAGGGTAAGTTTGTCATCGTTGCTGCTGCTGCTGGTGGAGCTTTTTGATTCTACAACTCCCGGCGGCCAGGGTTTAATGGGAATATTAAAGCGTTCTTGCAATTGGGGTTGTTTGTGGGAGGAGGTTGATTTGTTTTCAGATATCTCTTCGGATTCTGCAATCGAGGCTGGGGTGGCCTGTCCGGAGGCATTACGGGGTGGTGAGGTGCTGAGCGGTCTTGCGACGGAGGTAATTGATGCGGAGGAGCAGGAGAAATGACTGGGGCGGAGGAGATAGCGGCGGGAGGAGGACAGGTGAATTATGGACCGAATGATTTGGCGAGTCTCCATGTTGGGTGTGCCACTAAGAAAACAATTGGCAAAGTTGGGAGCTTAGCTGTTTGTTTATCCCCGTTGGATATTGAAAAGTCGAGATAATTTTTGAAGATATTTTTTGACAGGTCACGTGATATAACTAATGGTTTGGTCCAACAGTCAATTGTCGCGCAGGTAGTCCTGAAAGCAATAGAAACTTCATTTACGAGAAATATAAAGAGAGAAACGTTATCCTGCGTCTAGTGTTAAGTGTCTTTCTTTTGGCTTTACTTTTCCATTTCCGTTTTTTTGCTCCCGTCCATAACTTAAATCATGTCGACAATCACCATCGCGAACCTCAATCGAATGGACCGCGATACCCTCGCCGGCATGCTCCTCTCCCCAAGCAATCCTTCAAAGCTTGCAATAGTGGATGTTCGTGATTCAGGTGAGGGTTATTTTTTTTATTTTTTTTAATTTTTTTTTTTTTTTAGTTATGCGCTGAATTCTTCCATTTGCATAAATGCAAGTGATGACCTAGCAAATCCATTACCCTTCTGAAGCCCCAAACCCTCTCCACTTCCTCTACCAGCACTGCAAACCCTCACTGCTTGCACATCAATAACGTTGTCATAGATCACATCGGAGGTCATATCTTCTCTTCAATCTGGTGTCCCAGCTCAACATTAAGCCTCCACATGGCAAATCTCATAAATAAGCTGCGCGACAAAGAGAAAGTCGTGTTTTATTGCGCACTAAGCCAGGAGCGGGGTCCCTCCGCGGCGCTCAGGTATCTGCGAGAACGGGAGCAGGTTCTCAATAAAGAAGAGTGTAATAAGCAGACCGTGTATGTCTTAGACGGCGGCTTTGTTAAGTGGCAGGAGAAACATGGGGATGATAAAAGGTTGACGGCGGACTATGTTAAGGATCTCTGGGATGACTAGTGAGGGTTGGATCAATGGATTGGGGGAGTGCATATTATGCGCTAAAAGTCTTTTTTTAATAACTTATAGGTGCTTCGGTTTGACTTGGGCTGCATGATATATGAGATATGGGTCAGACAAATGGACAATGGGTTAGAAAGATATACGCATGGAAGGTCGATGGACATCCATCTGGGCAGGAGTTTCTTGGAATATGCTAAGTATCCTTGGAGACAACGAATAGGGTCTCGGGAGCTTAGTGATTTTCAAGGGTGACTCCAGCTTCAATCCAACAGCTTGGGGGGAGAATAGTCATGGCTGGAACCCCCGAGGATTAATTTCTCCGAACCCTTTTTCTTTTCTCTTTCTTTTTTTCGAAACTAACGGAAAAAAATCAAAAAACGCCTTATTAAGAAGCGCACCAATTTATAGCAGCTGGCTTGTTTTTAATATAAGCTGATTTCGATAGCGAGCCTCTAGACAATTTATATATGCTCCATACGCCGTTCCGGGCGAAGAAGACATTCAACTGGAATGGAAGTTAAACAATGGTAGCTGGTGCAAAGGATATATAATTTACAGCGGATGTAAATACAGATACAATCTAACCCCTCCCCACCCTCACATCCATACCAACAACTACCCCAAAACACTCACCCCAAATCCAACGGGCCTCCTCCTCCCCCCACTCTCCGGCACGATAGCCAGAGCTTTATACAACTTGCCCATCCCCCCACCTCCCCTCTCCACCAACCTCTTCCACCCGCTCTCAATCCTCTTCCTCTTCTCCTCCCCCCCCTCCCCCTCAACTTTCGTCAACAACTGCGACGCTCTCTTCGAAATCCCCAACGCCTCCAAAAACTGACACTGCTCCACTGGCCCATACACCTCCACACCAGGACTAGCGTCAATAGCTGCCTCCGCTAGCGCGGTAAAATCTACATTAGCGCTGATGTCGACCTGCCCCGGTACGGCGAAGGGAGAAACGAGTTGGTGTTTCCGGATACCACGGAGGGAGTTTATGGGGATTGTTGATGTGGTACCGTAATCGAGGATTAGAGCGGCTCCGGATGGGACACGTTTCTTGTTTGATTGTTCTGAAGAGGAGGAGGAAAAGGAGCCCCCTATTCGCCGTGCGATATCTTGGGCGCACGTCTGGCCTTCCGGGCTTATTTCTATAGTTGACCCAGGAGTGGATTTCATAGCTTTATAGCGCGGAGACATTTCGGGGAGGACGAGGGAAGATGGTGTAGGTGATTTAGCAAGTGAGAGGTGGAATTCGGGCTCATTTCCGCTTTTCAGTTCGGGGATCTCGGGGTTGGGGGAAACGACGAGCTCTCTCCATTGAGTGGCGGGAGAGCTAGAGGTGGCTGGCGGGTTGTGAAGGGTAGCAGGACCGGTAGGTGTGTTTATGGTCTGCGAGCGGGGTGGTGTCTCTATAGACTGGAATGCATGGATGGGGAGCGCATCGAAAAACTCGTGGGCAAATATGAAGGGGGTTTTATCTGGTTCTGGATGGAGGGGTAAGGGTTAGTTATCATATATCACGGACAAAAGAATAGGTCAAGATGGCAGGATCTTCACCGTCGGGGAGTAGCTTAATATGCTCGGTCCAAATTACTGGAACACCCAGGTGGACACTTGTACTTTTATATCCAACCTCTATCTCTTCCGTTGGAGCGTCTCCGCAGAGAAGTTTATGCTGAACCTCTCGCAGAACGGTACTAGCTTCAACCAGATAAACAGCCTCAATCGCCGACGCAAAGGTCTTGAAATTGCGAATAGACTACCAGTCACCACATTGTATCAGCGAGATTTCCTGCAAAATCTCCTCTCTGGGAAAAGGAAACAGAGCACCCACCCTCAGCATATCCGCCATAAGCGTCCCCTTCCCCGGCCCCAGCTCAATAATCTGCACCCCGCCTTTCCTTCTCCCTTGTCCCATCCACTCCGCCACAGTCCAAATGCCCAGCAACTCGCCAAAAATCTGCGAAATCTCTGGTGATGTGACGAAGTCTCCCTTTGCACCAAAAACTTCCGTGCCCTCCGCCTCCTGGCCGCGGGATGTGTAATATCCGCCGTCCGGGGACGTGAGGCATTGCCGCATATAAGCTGCAATGGAGATAGGGCCCGTAACCTGCGGGATTGTTCGAATTTGGTTAGAACACAATAAAACTATTTTCTGGTAAATTACGGCAAGGTGAGGTATGCGCACGCTTATAGCTTCAGCAATGGTTTTTGCGAGCGGGGTGGACCATTGCCGCGGAGCGGAGTCTGGGGCGGAGGTGGATGACCACCGGACCAGATGAATTTTTGCATTGACACCTCCCAGTCGAGGATACCGGCCTGCTCTCGCTAGGCGTGATAGGAGAAAGCAAATGGATCCATTGCTCATCTTCAATTTAGATGGGCTCACTGTCTTCACTGCAATGAGGATTTGCTGTATTTTCTTGTAATAGATGTTTTGGTGAGGTTGAGATTCGGAGGCAGTTGCTTGCAACGGTTTGCGCTGCGCCAATCAGAATCACCAACAGCTATGCGATGCGAAACAGCATCCTTACCTTTGATATATTAGTATATTGATGATTAAGAAAAAGTATTACGTTCGTTTGAATAATAAGTTGTCGAATGACACTTTATTTTAGGATTTTATTGTCATTGTATGAATTCCTCGAGCAGAGTCAAGCGACAATGTTGGGCCTGCAAAGATTCTGAAGAAAAGGTGTAAATGGTAAAGGAGAGAACAAGCTCTAAAAGGATATGACAACCTTCCATAATATGATACAAAAAAGCGTTCATTCATTAAATCTAGCTACGCGTGGCATGTCTCTTCCATACGCTATTAGAAAGCAACCTTGCACCATTCGCACCACTATCCGTCAAATAACTAGAAGGCTCTTGATCTCCACAGCCTTTTTACTATTTGCTGTGAGACCATATCCATAAATCCAAGCCCATATTGCCCAAATCACATAAGAACCTTGCGGGTTGGGCTACCATCAAGCACAATCATGTTCAAATTGCCCAGTCCCCACCTAATTTCATGTCGAAATAATAAAAACCTAGCGGGGTTTTAAATCATCCCACAGCAACAAACCAATCGCATCTACCTACCCCGTCCCTCACGATTGCGCGATTCGCTACCAGGCTTATCGATAACCATCCGATCACTGTAAAGCCCTGTGTCACCGTTCCCGGAACGTTGACTCCTCCCCAATCCGCCCGTCCCGGCTCCAGACCAGCTTCGATCTCTTCGTCGACCGCCTGCTACACGAGCATCGCTTGCACCTCCTCTGTGCTGCTGCTGACTGAATTCATCAAAGCCATAGCGGCCATCTTGGATCTGCGGATCAGCGCGTCGTTGTTCACGCTCACGGCGTTCGCGGTCCGCTTGTTCGCGCAGATTTTCGAAGTTAGGTTGGGAGCGATGGTGGCGTAGGGGGGTTTGGTCGTTTGTTTCAGTGGGTATTTGGGGAGTGGGTCCTGGCTTTATTCGAACGCTGAGGATTCTTCCATCCGCCTGGAAGAAATTGGGGGATTGTGTTAGTTGCATTTTTGTGCCTTTTTAGGCAAAGTTTGAGACGCGCGATGGAGATAAAATTACCTTTTGATTGTTGAACCGTGCGACTACAGCCTCAGCACCGCTTCTCTCCTCGAAAACCATCTCAGCAACCACAATGGGGTGGGTGGACACAATCCTGCAATTCAGCATTCGCCCTCCTACGGGTTCTAACGCTGACTCGATATCTGCAGCAGTAGTGCCTGGAGCAAAATTGCTTCCAAGAACCATACAGGGTCCCGAAGCGGTTCCCTTGATGCTATAACCTAGTCCCTGATTCTGAACTGAAGCCTGACCGTTTTCTGGAAAGAGATCAGGGACTGTGCGATTTAGCTTGGAGGGGTAGGTAGGTAGGGCACTTGCGAAACTTCTGGTCGCGGGCGCTGCTGATCTCTGTATGTCCTGTTAGCGATTGCGTACTGTAAACACACGCCAGATCTCTTATAAAGGACTGTAGTACCTTTGAAATTCCCGCTCTACTTGCAAGACTACCAGGTGCTGCAGACACTCTATCTGCCAAAGCGCCTGAACCCGAACCTAAACCTGAGCCTGGACCCGGGACTGGTGCACTGGATCGCCTTTTGGTCTCGAAGAATTTGTCTGTCAAGGCCTGTTTCCTGCGTCGCTGGCGAGCTAGTGGCAATAGAATAAAATGATATTAGCTAATTTCCTCTCTAAACATAGCGCAAGCCCTACATGTGTGTACATGCACATACCGGCCTGAATGATCTCATCGAATGAGACAGCTTGTTTTCCCGCAGCCATCGAAGCGTCTTAAAACGTATTCGAAGCTGATATTCTGGAAGCAGTCAGGGAATCCTTAGAAGATGCGTATGAGCCTGCAATGGACAGACTATACTGGCTTGTAATCAATGGTCTTTCCAACCAAACAGATTATTCGTTTGCTGTGTCGTAGAGTGAGTTCAAGGTAACTAATGCGCGTCTAAATAAAATGAAATTCTAGAGCCGCGCGGTTATATATGGAACTATACCTTATATGCTCTAGCGTTTCCATGCAAGGGTTTCGATGTATAATAAGCTACTCGATACAGTTCTCCAAACAACCAAAACATCCAAAATCATAAAACACAACCATCCACGGATTGAAGAGCTCCAGAGAGTCAAAATATACTTCTTTTGATGTCATCCAAAGTATGGTTTTGTCGTCTTTTGGCAAAAAGACGTATCAATGACGTCTTTAAATACTTTTTTTCATTTTTCCTTTGACTGATCCGAAGCTGTTGCCAGACTGTTGCGCAGCGGGAGATCAGTCAGTTTCTAGAGTTCAAGGTACCTAGATGTGCATGCTAATTTTTGCTGACGATAAGGTACCTCCAGCAAAATCAAGGGCGGCTTCCTAACACGGAAATGCCCTTCTACTGCGTACCTTGGGGCTTTGAGCCATCATCCATCTAAATTCAACTTCATCAGAGTTCAGAGTTCATCTTCATGTTCATCCATCTCTGATAATTAACTATCAGTCTCACCAGCTTCTTTAGCTCGTTATACTCACCTGCTTCAGGAACCCCTTTGTTTCCCCTGTCCCCTTTGACGTGTCTGTCGTTGCCCCTTACTTTCCTGCTTCTTGTTCTGCGCAGCATTCCCACCGGATACCAAAGCCTATCTATCCATACTCGTGGACCCTCATTTAGCTTCCTGCATTCTACATTCTAGCTTACCTCTCTACTTCATGTTCATGATACCCCGGATTCGGAACGACTTACACATCTAGTTTTCCACCTTGTAAAACGTGTTCTGTCCCTTGTCTCTGTCGCCAATATGACTTTCATTTGGGGCCGCCAGACCAGCAGTCCGGAGTGTCGACCGGACGAAGGTGTCTCAAGAAGACGGTTCTCGATGAGATCACGACGTGGGAGGAAAGAAACTAGGGTAGAAATATCTACCCAGACCTCACAGTAAGTTTCCACCTAGTCAACTCACGTCTTAGTTATGTTTCTGATATCCTGTGGGGCTTGCAGAATGCGTGAAATAGACTGCTTAGAGATACGCCATTATCCCAAATTTGATCCTAAGGATCCCAGGCACAACTCAGCCCTCTTGGTTAAGAAGAATAAAGGTAAGGGGATCTGGGCCTTCTTTACCCAGTCAGTAAAGCCACGGCTTTACGGCTCCCTCAGACCTAGGAAGCCTGTAACCAAATCTCCAAGTTGCCCACCAAAGCCCCGCCGGAGCATACGGTTAAGTTTTTCAGTGACGGCCTCACGGCTTGTTAAACGTTCGCGCTCATGTAAAGCTCCAAAACCACATCTGAACTCAATTTGGCCCCCTCAAATCACGAGCCACATTGGGCCACACGAGCCAGTGCGCTCCTGTTGGTCAGACCAAATCGACGACTCCCAGGATTTAGATATTCCCGGCCCTTCCGCTGTTCCCGGGCATTTCCTTCTGCCATCTCTGTCATCCATGTCATCAGGGCTGATTTCCCCCTTAGAATTGGAAGCTTGCATGTCCAACGCACATACAGAGCAGGATATTTCTCTCCGTCAAATGAATATTCGTCGATTCCACGCATTCAATCCGACTCACGATCCCTATCTCACTGTGAAGACTGCTCTCTCCCTGGCTGGTGGTCACACCCTAACTCAGTCGTATCAGGGATATGAAAATGTTTCGGATTGCAATGAGCTTTCTGAGGCTCGCGTTCCAGCCGTTCCAAATGAAAGTGCCTGCCATGACCGGGTTTTGAATCCCATATCCGAAAGAGATGGTTCGCCAGGGCCTGTTACTCCAAAACGTTCCCCGTTAATCCGCGAACAAGCTCACGAGGTAAATGGAAGAGATATTGAGAAACTGTCTGCTTCGATAAGCAAACAAATGCATTCTCAGTCGTCCACTCCTACTAACTGGAGAGTAAAGGAACTGAGCACCACGACTGAATCCGAGAAAAGTGGCCCGAAACTCCCCCCTCTCTTAGACCTGGGTGAGAGCTGGCTAGAAATCCGAAATGAACAAGAACAATCGCGCGTAGCAAGTACAGGGATTTCACAACCTAGCACAGCTACTGATTCCGAATTTGGAGAAGATATCTACCGCACGTCTGCGAATCAACAATATACTTCTTCTCCAAGGCGTGATGGTAACCTTATGACCTGGCTATCATCATTGTCAAGCACCACTAACACGCGTGACAATACAGACGTTTCTGGAAGCACCCTATGCCGTTCCGTTTCACCCTCAGCAAGGAACCAGAACTCATGCAAACCAACGGAATCATTCCTAGAATTGAATGTATGTGAAAAGGGTGCAAGCCCTGAGAAGCGTTCTCCCGAATCCGATATACGGCAATATAGTGGATTGATGCTTCGCGATAAAGTTGCCGGTAATAACAGCCAAGATGCGCCCTCTATATCCAACTCTCGATCTGGAGAACCTCTAGAACTCACCAGCAATGGGAAACCTTCCGACATCACATCAGGAACAAGCCCTTTCCCAGAGCTTAGCATGCCTTTTGAGATGCCGAAATCCCACCCTAACCTCCAGAATAACTCAGCAGATACCACAGAACAGCTTTCAATCATCCTAAGAGAACATCTGTGCGAAAGCAATCCTGAAACGTGTCTCGACAAGACAGCTTTCTGGTCCGCATCGATTGACTCATGTATGGAAAACTCTAATCCAAATCATCTTGAACCAGGGAACACCATTATGCCTCGTCAGTGCGTTGATGGATACAACAAAAAAAATTATGAGAACCCCAAGTTGAATACAGAAAGCCAACACACAGCATCCTCTTTCGCAACGATAACCAAAGCTCCCAGTCAAAGTGAAACCGCACAGGCAACAGCTGCTTGCCAAGACACAACAAAAAGTCTCATGACCTCCATCAACAAACCACTTCACCTGTCTGCCAAAACCCAGTCTCCTGACGCCGAAGAACGACCAGTCAACTGTATTTCAAGTGATAGCGATTCCAAAACCTTCCCCAGTCGCAAAGATGGATCAAGCAGTGGATCCGGATCCGGATCCGGATCTGGATCAGGCTCTGGCGGATCAGGTCAAAGCGATCCTCTGACGAATAGTACGGCTGCGACCAGCGTTGTTGATCTTGAAGGCGATCAGAGTGTTATTTTAAAGGCGAAACCCGAGGGGACACCTTTTATTTCCGAATTAGGCGGAGTTACTGTGGAAATCGGTGCTGTGGTATCATAGAGTCCTCGACTATTGTTTAATGGCGGCCTGGAGAAGTGCGTGTTGGTGGCGTCTTCTTTCCATCTTTGATTGGAACAAAAGTTTTTCGATTTCATCCTTGATTTAATAGTTCTTTACGTATTTCTCTTCTTCCCTGTTCCTGGTTTCCATTTTGCTCTTTTTCTGTTTTTGCTTCCTCTTGTCAACGCCCCGGGGTTATGCAAAGCCCATCCTCGTACCTCTATGGAGTTATATGTTTGTCTTAAATTTATGATGGTTTTACCCCTTATAGCGTACCGATGTTATTGACTCATTCCGCAGGCGTTGAAGAAAGAGATGTGGTGTTTGTGCGGTCTTTGTCGGACTTGGTGTGTAGTCTGGCTGATGTTTGTATGATTACAGCAATGATGAAGGCAAAGGCTAATATGTACTATTGATATTAACAGTTGTAATATGATATAATTCTAACGTAATGACTTAATATAACGTTTGTTGCGTTGTTACATCATCCCATTATCTGCAACCCCGGTGGAACGCAATTAGCGCTAAACCCAATATAGAGGAATACTTACCTAATTAGGGAAATTTATTTCCAAATTTGGTTTAGCACAGCAACCAGCTAGCAGACTTTACTGCGGTGTGTTCCTGTAGTCGCCACAGGATTATTTCGGAACCAAACAAGCTACGGTATGTGCTGGAAATGCAATGGCCAAATTGAGGGCAGAGAAACAAAGAGTAAAGAAGAGGATTTGGAAACAGTGGGGCTGAAGCGAGACAATATGTTCCACCTTCACGGGCACTCCCTTATTGAATGCAAGGCGAAGTCCCGTCCAGATACGTAGCTTCAAGGTGTAAAACAGAAGGGAGTTGAGAGGAACCAACGACGGGAAGGTTTAACATATCCTGGTGAAAGGATATGATTTTAGTTTATAAAATAACCAAACAGGAAAAGGTGAATATGGACTGTTGCTCAAGCAAATCGAGCGCAGTGAAAAAAGGGAGGAGTAATCTTTTTTCCTTTTATCTATCCATTTGATTAGGAGAGGTAAAAAAAGGGGCGGGGTGGGAGAATACGAGTAGAATGGCAAGTGGTTAAATCTGTTCACCTTTTTAAATTTTGATTTTATTAGAAGGGAAGGGAATGAGCAAGGCACAGGAACGGTAATGGAAAACCGTTAGAAAAAAAAATACAGAGTAGAATTATTATAATAAGAACCCCGAAGTACTTCGCAAATATTTAGTTAGACATTTAGAGAAAAGGAACAAGTGACACACGGAGCGAAAGCAATACCTAATAAATAGTGAAGGAAGAGGGATGGAGAAAATGAAGCAGAGGAAAGCAGAAGATAAGTGAAAAACACAATTGAGTTAGCTGTATGGAAACAACTCAAGCAATAACACGAAACATGGGACATGGATACAGACATCGACACGGAATAGAGAGATAGACACAAAAATAATGTATTTTAATCAATTCAACTGAAACGTGAAGGAGGGAAAAAAAGAAAAGAGATGAAAGCAAACCAAGTGAGAGCAAGCAGAGCATCATCGCCATGCAAATGCAAAGCAGTCAGTCAGCAGGGCTAAAAACAGAATGGAAAATAGTGTGGCCCTTTGAAACAACAGTAGAAAAAAGGAGAAAATCAAAAATGGCAACTAAAGAAGAAGAAGAAGAAGAAGAAAAAAGAGAGAAAAAAAAAAGAGGGGTTTAAAATCAGGATTAAAACTTCCCGGGTATTCTTCCTTATTTTTTTCTTTTTCAATTCAAGGTTTGTAAAGAAAAGAAAAAAAAATCAAAGTCAAACACGTGTTATGTTGTCTGCACCATCATCACCAATCCTCGTATTACCCCAGTCCCTCCGCCCCTAGTCCTCCATTCGTTTGTTCTTCGAGATCCCCTCAACTTTTCAAATGTGATGTTTTGCAATCTTGAAAGAGTGATCATCGAGGGGAAAAATTCGCTTTGCTTTTCTTACTTCTCTTCCGCTGTCTTCCTTCTAATTTTCATCACATATATCCCTCCCAATGGAAGAATCCGTTTTTTCTCTTCCTGTTTCCCCCCCCCCCCCCAAAAAAAAAATGAGTAAAAAACCATCGCGCCATGAACTTTTGGGGTTTTTCCTTTCTCGTTGCGGTAAAAGCCAGCATAATACAAGGTTAAGGTGCGTTTTTGTGTGTGTATCGTCTATAATTAGTATTGTTGTCGGAAAAAAAGGTGTGATGTGGGAAAAGGTTCGACGAATTTAAGATGCAGTCTCCTTTGCTGGTGATTTTGACCGTTCAACGGCAGGTTGGGACTTGACCATGGGAGGGGATGACGGATTGGATGGAGGCGATGTAGCCATACTATCTTCAGTATTTAAAGCGGCCAGAGCACTGGGATGGTCGAAAGAAAAGGTGGGAAGAAACAAGTTAGTCATTCCGGTCTGTTATGTGGAATATACGTAAATCCAAATCCAACCAGGAACATAAAAGTCCTAGGGGTGGTGGAGGTGTTCTGTTGGGAGGTTGGGGGGAGAATATCTGGGGATCTGGGGACTGCAATCCTCACCTGAATGCATTTATCGAGGATGCAGCCTCCTTGTCGTCCTTTTTATCTTTTCCGCCTGGCGGTGTGCCGGTTCGGGAACTAGCTCCACTGTCCTCGCTACCACGGACTAAGCTACCACCAGGTCCCAGATTTCTGCGGCCACTGTTACTCCGGGCACCAAACATGCTGGACGGTCCGAAGGATACGGGTTGATTGGTATTCCTGGTCGTCTTTAGGCGGCGGAGATCATCACTGCCAACTTTGCTGGAGGCAAAGTCTGGGGGAGGAGCTTGATTGCCATATCCACCAGAGAAGTTTCGTGAGTCGCCACGACTCATTGGCATTCGTCCGCCTCTGTTTGCTTGTTGGCGCATGCGTTCCATTTCTTGCTCTTGTTGGGCACGGGCAGCCTAATAAATGCGATATTGTCAGCGAGTGAAGCTTCGAATCAAATCGTGTTCAAATGGCGTATACTAACCGCTTCTCTAATCTCAACAATAGTCTTAGGACCCTTGTCACCATCTTTCGACACCCAGCCAGCTTTCCGTAGATCGACAATGTCCTATAAAGTTTATTAGCATTAGACCAAGATAAAAATAAACAAAAAAGGCTGTAGTAGATTTTCCAGATTTAAGACATACCATAAGCATGAACTTCAGCCGGCTAGCCAGCTCAGGGCTCTCCATCATCATATTAATCCGCACAAAATACGCATCCATCATACCATGGCCCTTCTCAGAATTATCAAGACTATACCCAATAGTCCTCAGCAGACTTGTCAAACTCTCCACCTCAGCTTCTTCAGGAACACCATCATAATCCACCAACTTCTTCACGCACTGGTGCATGATGCGCTCAGTCAACATGCCAAGTTTGTACAATTCACCAATAAACTTGACAAGACCGAGACCACGACGTTTCGCGGCAGCGGCAGCATAGTATTCATCAGACAGCATGACAGCTTCCTCTGTGGCACCTTCAGGTTTCTCGGGGAGGTTGATCTTCCAACCCCGTTCGAATTCCTCCTGACAGCGATTGAGCAGGTATTTCCGGAACAAGCTACCACCAGTGACAACATTGCCTTGCTTATCGCGGATATTCTGATCTTTGATTTCGGGACTCATGCTGTCGAGCATACGCTTGCAGAATTTGGCGTACATGGGAGCCCAGTGAGCTTCATCCGTGGCCTTTTCAAAGGTCAGCTGGATGACTTGTCGGAGCGTGCGGCCATCAGATTCATCTTTGGACTGTCCCACAATTTCCAAGATCTGGTCAGAAATCCGATCGAACTTTTCGGGCGTCATCTTGTTCAAGTTGGCTTTGACCTTCCGCTGCACGACGTCGGGAGGCATGTGTCCGTCACCACCAAGAGCAGGGCCGGAAAGATTCTGTCCCACGCTCCGCGGCTTCCAGCCACTCTGAGAAGGAACCAATGGCTTAATATCTAAGCCAGCGGTGAGAGGCATGGCCTTGTTGTGAGTTTCCTCTTCCTTCTTAGATACTTTTTCCCGCTTGCTTCCTGAACGAGTACCACGGTGACTGGCAGTACGCGGGGACGGTATCTGCTGCATGGTCGAAGAGCTGCTACGACTCATGGGCAAGCTACTTATAGGCATCCCACTAGGACCACGGGCGAAGTGTCCAAAGGGGTTCGCCATGGATGGAGCATGGACACTACCCGCCATTGGGAAACCATCCCGACCCATACCCCCAGAAGGTAATGTTTGGGCGCGTCCAGGAGCTTGACCAAATTTACCCATGGGGTTGGGGAAAGCACCTTGAATTCCAGGACGAGATGACGTTCGACCACCACCCACGATAGGAGTTCGTGCAGATCCAGGGCGCGAAGAACTATCCGTACTATCTCCAACGGTCTCTCGAACACGACTGTCCCAGTCTATTGATGGCTTCTCCTTAAAGACAGACTGGAATTGAAGTAGGAATTCTTTGTTGTATTTGAATTTCCGGTCAACCGGAGCGTTGGCGTTGAGAGCGGGATTAGGTGAAACGATAGCAGGTGGGTAGGTAATCTTGCTGGGATCTTCAAGGAACCGAGCGGTTTGGAGTGATTTCATAGCAGCGCTGGGTTGAGGTGGCTCAACCGTCTTGGTAGTCTCTAATTTCAATGCAGCTGGCTTGTTGTCACGCTTTGCACCACTGGCTGGCTTAGGCGGGGGTGGCCCCATCGAGATATCTGATACTGGAGTTGCAGCTCCGCTTTCCGCAGGGGTTCGAATGACGGGGCTCTCAGCTGCGGATGTAGGAGATTGGGCACCTTTCTGCTTGAGGGAGGCAAACAAATCGGTCCGGTCCTTCCTGGAACCGTCCTCTTCACCAAGTTCAAGTTTCTTCATTCGAGCCTCTTCTGCAGCCTCCGCTTCCAGTTCAGCTTTCTTAAGATTGGCGAGGTAAGCCTCCTGCTCCTCTTTCTCCTTGCGGGCCTTCTCCTCTTGTTGCTTCTTCTTCTTTTCTGCGTAGGCCTTCTCAGCTGCAGCTTCTTTCTCAGCTAGCTCTCTTTCGAGAGCATCCCAATCAATCTCATCTTCAGCTGGTACAGCTGGTTCAGCAGGTTTTGGTGCTTCCGCCTTGCTTGTTTCCTTGGCTGCAGATTCCTTCTGCTCTACTTCCTTCGCTTGGGCAGCAGACTTCTCAGCTTCTTCCGCAGCCTTCTTCGCTTCCGACTCCTCACGGGTTTTAGCTTCCGCCTCCTCCTTTTCCTTTCGTAGCTTCTCAGCCTTTTCAGCCTCCTCTCTCTTACGAGCTTCGGCTTCGGCTCGAACCTTCTGAGCAATGGCATCCTGGAAAGATTGCTTCTTTTCCTCTCCTGTCATGGTCTTGGACTCTGTCCGTTCATGATCGGCACGGCTGGCGGTACGGGGAGGTGGGGTTGAAGCTGGGGTCCCACCTAATTTCACAGGTGAGGGAGTTGCACGAGCAGGAGATGCGCTTTGTTTATCGTAATGCATCACATTGCCACTGGTGGGGTCTCGAATAACTACTGTGGTTTTTTTAGTGGGAGGAACAACAAACTGTGATTTAGGAACTGGGCTGCTAGTCGATTGACTAGCACCGTGAGATGGTCCTTGTGCCATTGGTACGGAAGTCTGGGCCGGGCCGAGACTAGAGCCTGGCCGGTCTGGACCCGAAACCTGGGAAGGAGATCGTGAAAGTGGTGTGGCTTGTGGAGGGGCATGACCTTGGTTGCTGTATTGGGGCTGCATATACGGGGCTTGAGGAGGGTGTGGCACGTTCATAGCAGCTCGAGGCGATGGGGGAGCCATGTATTGGTACTGGCCCTGGGGCATGTTATATGGGGGTGGTTGGTAGTAATAATTAGGATCATAGCCCTGAGCAACGAATCCCTGCGTTTTAATAATCGTCAGATACTGTTCAAATTGACCACTCTCTGGCGACAGAGTTATAGGTGGGGTGAAATTAATTTGGGGTTGGGGGGTTAAATGTTGTTGTGGGGGATTTGAGGGTTTAAAACTGGGGCCATTTTGTTTGTGGTATGCATATGAACGACGATTAGAGGAGTTGGGGGGGTAAGAAGATTGTTGCTTTACTTGTTGAGGGCCTATATGAGGAGGATATCCGCTATAATGCTGGGCCTGCATTTGTGTGTTTGCCATGGGTACTTGAGACATCGGGGGAGTCGCTGGGTTCACGTTGGAAAGCGCAGGGCTTCGGGCCGTCTGACGGGGGGAATGCGGGAACGGGCCAAAGGATCGCTGGTTGTGGCCATGGAAACCCATATTGGGTCCGCCCCGAGGTTGGTTAGGAGTGGATCTGTAGGTAGGGCCTGGAGAGTTATATCCCATGGGTTGGTGTGGCTGTCCGTAACTTCTTCCTCTGCCACCGTGACCACCGTACCCTCCACGTGGGGGAACGCCCGGCATACCATGATGGCCCATATCGCCATGTTGTGAGTGGGAAGATTCACGTCGAAGGTGGGTGGACTGGGCGTTTGGACCCATAGGGCCCTGTGGCGGAGGTCGCATACCAGACCGCTAAAAAAACAAATGAAACGGTAAATCAGTATGACTTCTTGGTCGTTAAGTTTTATTATTGACGGCAAAAACTTCAGGCTTCAATCCTGAATAAGATAGCCACGGAAATAAGGGGCGAAAGAGAAGAGTTATATAGAATAATATCCTTACGTTCATATCACCCGGATCACCACCAAAACTGCCAAAATTAAGGTTATTTCCTTGCCCTTGCAGGGATGATGGTGGCCGCCCGCCGCTTGCTATCGGCTGCGGAATAGGTGAGGGTGAAGTCTGGGGAGAGGTAGCGCGGGGATTCACAGATGCATTAACGCCTAGAGTCGACTGAGGTTGGTTTGGAAGAGAGGTTTGGTTGTTCATCTGCGCTCCTTGGGAGTCCATTGAACCAAATCGTAAACTATTTGCGCGTCTTAAAGCACCAGCTGGGCCTCCATTCGGGATTAAGCTCGGGTTGATGGTGACTGAGGTCTTCCGGTCGTGTAGGGAGGAGTTAGGGGCGGAAGTGTTGGGGGCTGTGTTTCCGTTGACGATGGTCAAGCCACCGACGACGGGAGTTGCTTGTTGCTGCATATGTTTGCCGTTCAAAGAGACTGAGGGCGACTTTCCATGCTGATGGGGTTGAGCAGGCGCACTTCCGGCGATTGTGGAGGTTGCCGCTTCACCTGGAACGGTCTGCGGAAAATATTCCTTTGTCATGTCAGTAGAGTTGCGGGGAATTACAAGACTTAAAGAAAGAAAACAGCAGCGCTAGAGCAAGAGGTGCTAGGGTTCTTTAGTGTCTTCCACTCACAGAGGAGGCAGGAGTGTGAGCCTGTGAGACAGCGGTATTGGCACCGTTGTTACTCTGTCCCTGTGGTTTAAGGCCCGGAGTCTGGGAAATCGATGTCATTACACGGTAGTGTGCGCAAAGAGTCGCCGGAACAAGGTGCGAGAAAAATTAATAGGGGCGTAATTTGAGGAGAAACGGAATAAAGAGGTTGTCAAGAAACAGGCTGGGAAGGTGTGCGCCCAGCAGATTCCAGATCTGGCTCGAGACGAGAGAGAAAAGCGTATTAATTAAATCGTCGGATGGACGCGACCGGGAGGGGGGAAAGGCTGCAGACAATAAAACGGTAAAATCAACTCGATTAAGAGGTCGAAAAAAAAGTGGATATTGCCTTTTTCGCAGAATGATGAGGCCAATCAGCAAGAAGGTTTGGCACACAAAAACCTACACAGCAAAGAGAAGAAAAAACAAAAAGTGTCAGTTTTCTTGGGTTTTTGGGTTTTTGAGTTTTTTGTGCACAACGTGGATTGATTGGATCGATTTGTCGTCGCAGTGAAACGAGGGAGCCTTGTAACCAACAGCAACGGAAGTAAGAGGCGAGGGTAGAGGGAGAAGGAGAAATGGGACTGGTAGCAGTGTAGGGAGATGCCGTTACCTGGTGAGATGGATCAACGAGACACCCGATCGAAAGCAGCGGCTGTAATTCCAGACACCACCACAGCGAGAAACGGAAGATATGGGATTTTTGGATGGTAGAAGGGGGAAATAAAAGGCAACGGATGGAACAGAAGAAACTGAACTATCCGCGATCGTCCTGCTTCAGAGAAAGAAGAGGATCCGCCGGTAAATCAAAAGTTGATTTGATGTGTTGATTAAAAAAAGGGGGGGGAGGAGGGGGGGAGGGGGGAGATGAAGGTTGGCAAACAGAAGAAGAGAAGAAAGGAGGAAGAAGAGAAAGAAAAGAAGAAAACGAAGAGACGTCGTTAAAAACGAAAAAGGTTGGAAGTTTTTTTTTTTCCTTCCCGTTACCAGTTACGTATTGAGTATCGCCTTGGTCCGGCGACTCTGCGCTGTACGGTCACCGTACGGGCATGCCCACGGTATGGTCACGCCAAGCTGCAACCAACACCCCAGGATACGGAGTATTCTGGATTGATTTTGTATGGTCGGCGACTGACAAACTACGGTCGATTTATGGTCAGATTAATATGGTGGGCATACCGGTGGACAAGGCAAGTTTGGCTGGCTCCGCCCCCATATTGAAAAGTGGGCACCTTTGAGCCGCACCCCCCAGTGCACCATGACAGTACGCATACAGGCTGTAAGTTACCAGTGACCGCCTCCACGCTTTCCTACCAAATATACTCCGTAGAACCCACCGCCAAATGCGAAAGAGACAGACAGAAAATGGCGACTGCGTAATATTGGATATTTGTACGGTATGGCTTGGTATTGGGCATTACACACTTCGATCACAGCTTCAAGTTGGGTTTTAAAAGTAGAAAAGGGATTTTTTGATATGAAAAAGGCTGTGATGTTGAGAAAAAAGATGAAGAGAAGACAGGTTGTTGAAGGTGTGCTTGGTGTTTGACTTGGTTCTGTCTTTTGCTTGTAGGTACAACCCCGTATGCATACTTTATATAGTAGTGTTATAATTTAACTATGGGTTTGAAGTTGGCAGGGCTTGCAATAGACATATACCGAGTAGAATATATTGCTAGAAACAAAATCAATTCAAACTGTTCCTTTCACATACTATAAGTTTGTCTCTTGTATTTCTCTTGTCAAAATGCATTCATATTCTTAAATGCTGCCAGGGGTGAACAGGGCAGCAAAACAAGCACTCCACACATTCCCTCTGCTTTGCCTCAAACAAGCCCGCGATCTGTAGTTAGTAGTTAACTACAGATTTTCACATATGATCTCCAATAACTAACTAACCTGCCTAACTATCCCCGACATGTCGTCAGTTGTCACCAACAACAGGAATTCCGCCTTCTATTCAGGTAGTTCTAGAATATCTCCCGCTGTACGAATACAGTCCCGAAAAACACTTCCAGGGTCCCAAGAATGACACTTGACAGGCGACATGCGCACACTCCGTACAGTACCCCAGGATATCCCGTTTGCCACGTCTATACATAGTTACACGACCTCCATGTTTAGCGCTGTCAAATTCTTCTCTCTAAGATCTAGTGGATGAGGAGCCAACCAAAAAAGCTTCAAATATAACAAGTTTCTTATGTGACAATAAATAGAACACCGTGAAAAGAAGAGCCATAACTAACAGCCTACCTTTGTAGGTGTTATGATCATATTAAGCATTTTACTCCTCTGTAATTACTCTCTTATCTATTCATTCATTCATTCATTCATTCATTCATTCATACATACATACATACATATCACAGTTGAGGAGTACAGCAGCAACTCTGCGCAAGGCCAACCATTTCTATCCCGCTCATCAAATAATCCTTCTGGAAGTTCCATGCAGCGGCAACCCGCTTTTCAGCAAGGTCTGTCTGGCTAACTATTTTCTCATTTCTCGAACATCCCTCCCATTTTCGCTTGCGAAACTAATGAGCTCCATGAAATCCAAGCCAATCACCAATGCTGGTATTTCGTGTATTTCATCCGTGATTCCACTGGCAGCAGCTATATACAAGCCTTTTCCGAAACGTTCAAGCTCGTACGAGGTAGAGTCCCTCCATCATCATCATCATCATCATCATCATCATCTCTTTCATCTCTTCCCTCCCATTATGGGAAGATGACATTGGCACGCTACTACTTGTTTCATTACTTGGCCGATCAAGCCTACCGTAACGCCAATACATCCGGAGTAACTGCTACTGGGACCCCTTCGCGGGAAAAAATCACCTCCCTGGATCATCTTCAGTTCTCTCTCCTTCACCCTCCTCACTGATTTCCCTGGATGAATTCATCCAGCCTTGCCCTACGAAAATCACATCATCCACCACTACGAGGGGGCAATGCTTTATACTTTCTCCCCCTTTTTCGGGTTGAAACAATATTCTTTCCCCACTTGCCGGACCGAGTTATTAATAAGCAGATGACTAATTAACTAGTTAGTTAACTATTAACAATCCAAGCCAGCTCATGCTGAAAGAGAGAGGAGAAATTAAATCCAATGACGGATATCCTGTGAAAAATTTTAATCTCCCATTAAAAATCTCATTTCGTTGGTTCTTATGCTCCACAATTCAATATCCATTTCTGCTCTTCAGCATTAACGTATTTCACTGCGGGCCTCGAACACTTACCCACGTGATGTATAACTCGATCTAGTAAACCTCTAAACTGCCCTTGCTTGGCTTCATCAGATAGTTATAGGCTAATTGCTACCAAAAGGTAGGGGGTGCAAGCCCTTGTCAATTTCACACAAATTTAGACTTCATTTCCCTTATGCCGCTTCGGAAAACTTGTCACTCCCAACTTAGGTCTGCTAGATTCTGAGTTCCCATCTTCTCAGTTCTTAAGGAGGAGGGTTCGCCAGCGCTTCATACAGTGAAGAAGGTTCAAGGAGAAAAGGCCCATGGATAAGAAGAATTCACTGCACATGAGCAGCTGATAGAAGTTTTTGTTTCTTCAAATCAGCAAATTATGTATGTTCCTACAATCAAATAATACAGTCATGTAAACTCGTAAGAGGAACATCATATAGCCTCGCAGCTGCTTGCCGACCTAGTCTCTGATTTTGAATGGCTTAGAGCAGTCGAAGCAAAAGTTGATCTGTACTTATAATTTGTTGGTGATATACACAAATAGAACGAGTGTACAAAGGTTGAGTTGGAGTTGAGTTAACTATCGTTAGTTAACTGGACTAGTTCGTTGCTCTAGTCAACGATTACTAGACGATACGATACACATTGTTCGCAAGTCGCGGTGTGTTGACGTCGCTGTTCGACCTTGTTCCCAGGCAAAATCTATGACTTGCTGGACGGGTCACCTGACATCCCATGACAATATCCAGGCATATTTCCAATCCACCGTGACAGGTGAATTCCTTAGCTTGTGGTGTTTGAAGGGGGCGAGTCGTGGTGAAGATCCGCGATGGCCGAGTGACTTTTCTCTGAAGCGGTCGATGGTGAAGATGCGATTGGAGTCGACTCACAATGGGTGTATGAAGATGTCCTTGCGCGCGAAGTAGATTGAAAATATCGGGATGTCTCTATCGAGTCTATTTCAGACAGCAGTGTTGATTAGGAGATGGAAGAGAAGAGGGGAGGGACTTGGCTGTTGGACGATCCTGATCCAGATGAGGATGAGTACGCTTTCATTCTTCTTGTTGCTACCAAATATAGGGAGTTGTTGTCGTCCGTGGTTTTAATGATTCCTGTTGTTTTCTTCTTTCACCTTAGACATCGTGTGCCATGACACAATGATTTTCAGAAGTTGTAAAGGGTGTGTTTTCAGCAACTTGGGATCTCTCGACAGAGGAGAAACCCCAACAGTTGATTCCTTTCCTTTCTTCCCTTGCCATCGATAATTCACCCTAGAAGTATAAATTTGGTTATTATCCGGATCGGGAGGTTAAGTTAGCGAATGAATAAGAAAGGTCTCATGTTCCTTGATGTGAGGGAGGTCATTCAACTTCTGCGTTATAGTTTATATTATTTACCCACACAAAAAGCAATTCATATAAACGTTAATCAAATCCCAGATTTCCATCAGGGTTCTCAGGAATACCAATTCCTCTGGCGATTAAAATAAATAAATAAATAAATAAAAACCTTCCGCCCTCGCCGTAAACCAATCCAAACTCGGTATTCTACTACGTGTTTTACTACGGGGCACCAGAATACAACTGCACCCCATCCTTCTTGAACTCAACAATAACCTTCTGCCCAGCGGGACTAGTAATCCACTGAGCAAACTTGTTAGCTATCTCCACGTTCCTCGCCTTCGTTCCAATTAACAAGTGAGCCGGGTTCAGCAGGGGGTCGTTAGCGTCGTCACTGCCGGCTTTGAAGATGGTGACCTTGTCATGGATTTCCTTATCCACAGAGAGGTATGTGCCACGATCGGTGATGGTGTACTCCTTAAGCAGCGCAGCGGCCGTCAGGGCCTGAATGGGATATGCGATGTACTGGTGGTACCAGGTTGAGTATTTGGTTGCCCATGGGACCTTTTTTAGAGGGTTAACTCTTTTAGTAGATGTGACTTAAAGAAGCTGGACTTGATTCATTCTGTTCATTCGGATAAAAAATAAAGGAGAAGAGAGACGAGAAGCAAAAAGAAAAGAGGACAGGCCGAAGCAGGGGACAGAGACAGACTCACCTGCCCAATTGATATAAAAAGTTCCGAGTCCTTAATATTCGTCGCTGATTTATCGAATCTCGTCAGAAACCTGACGGGAGGGTCCGCAATTCCCTTCTCAGCCTCCCTAACGATGGTAGAAAACATCGCTGGGATATCCCACTCTTTCTCCAACTTCGCCGGATTGGAGGAGGGTCCCACAAGCATGAAATGGTCGCGCCAGGCATAGTAGCTTGGACTTGTAGCGATGCCCTGAGCAATGGCAATATTCTCTGCCACGGGGCTATAGGTCAGGGCAACGTCGATATCGCCTGATTTAAGGTAGTTGATGGACTCGGTGGTATCACTTTTGTACCAGGCAACTCGGAAAGGCTCGGAGCCGTCTTCGACGCAATCATGGATGAAGGCATCGGCGAGGTCTTTTAAGAGAATGAAGGGATACTGGTTAGATCGGCCATTCAACTAAAAAAAAAAAAAACAAAAAAAAATTTTGGGAAAAGGATAAAAATGATGGTTTTTCAAAGTTTAGGTCGGGGGGGCAATCATCATGTTTGTACGTTTGATGAATCCACTTTGGCCAGCACCACCATTTCCAATTCTCAAAGCAATTGTCGTATTCTCTTTAAACCCGCCATCGTACACTTGTTCGGGCTCCACGGCTTGGACCACTGTAACTGCGAAATGTAGTAGGTATGTCAGAGAGCGTGTCTTGACGAAGGAACGCATGTTATTCTTCTTGTTCTTCTTCTTCTTCTTTTTCCGTTTCCTCCTCGGGAGCTCAGAAAATAGAAGATAATCAAGCAAAAGGAGAGATAGGAGAGACAGATCAAAATCAGAGAGTAAAAGCGAACGGACGGCGACATCAAGGGAACTGGCGGTAGAGCAGGCTTATACCAGTGCTCAACCCTGGCTAACGTGCTACGGACATTTATTCCTCATCACCATGTTTAGCTCACTCGCGCGCAGCTCCTTCATTAATGAAGCTGAAAAAGAAAATATCGAGAAACGGACTATGTGAAAAAAAAAAGGGCGATCTTTTCTATTTAACGACCTATGAGCGCACTTGATGGAACAGGACCCAAAAAAAGGGCAACCATGGATCGCCTCAGAGCACAAGCAACGTGTTCGGTTAGTACACCTTAACCGCGATAAGTTTCACCGTCAAACATCGAGCTGCCATGCTCGAGAGCATTACTCGAATGACCAGGAGATTTGAGGGAATAATGATCGCAACACCGCAGAAACCTTCCCTGGCCCAGCTTTCCTCCTCCCCCACCCGCCTGGTCTACGTTGTTTATTACTGCCCTCTGTTTCGGCAAAAGGGCCAAAACCGGGAGCCCGGTGCCCCTGCTCCAGCCGGTCCGGCACGCATGTGTGTCTGTGGGACCCCCAGATGGTGCAGCGGCCGCAGATTGCCAGCCGGTCGAGGAATACCAAATCAGCCCTGTGATGTTGTCGGGACTTGAGGCCAACGCGGTGGGGGCGTTTGGATATGGTTGCTTTCAAGGACCCACCCACCGGAAGAGTTGGTTGATAGTTAGATAGTTAGATAAGAAGGACTTTGCGCCAAAGGAAAAATGAACGGCAGCCCCTTCGTGCTAAGCAGTTATAGAGAAATAGCGTCAACCTTCAACTGCTGGAGAGAAAAATAAAACGAAGTCAACATACAATAAATAAACATTTAAATAAAGGTAGAGGGGAAGATGACAGATGATCGCAGCGGGTTGATTCACTTTGTGTTTGTAAGTTCCTTAAAGCAATGCTATACAACGGTTAACTAATATCTCTATTCAAACATTCAAGGGGTTCCTTTATGTTTTCAAAGATATTGAATTTTCACCTGGGATTATAGGAACAGGTATCTTAGCGTCTATCTCTTTTAAGCATCTTTTTGAAACCCCTCTGCTGCGTCTCTGCGTTTCTCCTAACAACGCAGGCATCGCATCACATCTCACAAATGAAGGGGATCTGTCTGAAATGTTGCATGAAATATCTCGAATTCTAGTACATGTACAGAAGATTTGCAAATCAAAAAGCGGTGGATGGCAGTAGGGTAGGAAAAGGGAAAGAAAATAAAAATGGACACGAAATGAAAAAAAGATGCCCACCGACCCACTCACTCCAGCGACAAGGAAAAGCTCCCAAGCCAAACCAAGCCAAAAAAAAAAAAAAAAAAAAAAAAAATAGATTAGAAGAAAACAAATAATCTCCACTTTTAACGATAGACGCCCGACGCCGTGGCAATCTCCCCCACCGAGCTCTGCGAAAAATCCCTCACATCCCCTCCACCACTCGTCCTTCCACCACGCCTTTGATGTTGGCCGTGAGAATGATGATCCTCCCGATTGTCACCCGCGAAGAATAATTCATCACGGTCAATATTCTCAAAGGAAACATCACTCCGATTCTTCCTCAGCCCTCCCTCCTCATATTCATCGAATGCGGTCCCATACGCCAAGTCATCGTTACCGGGCGCATCCATGCGCAGATTCCGCTGCTCACGGTCAAACGCCGACATGAGCATTCCAAGCCTCTCCTTCTGTCTCAAAATATACTCCGCTTGCTCTGCTTTCGAGGCAGAGGCAATGTTATCCGGCATCAGCTTACCGCTTGCGCTCAGTTCTTCAGCTTGCACTTCTCTACTTCCCGATGCAGGTCCTGGCGCCATCGCAGCCGCGAGCAAGGAGAAGAGATCCGAAGCTGGATTGGCCAGTGAGGATGCAGCGGGGATCGAAAAGCGGGATAGAAGTGATTGTGCGAACGCGCCTGCTCCGGCTGATTGCGGGGGTGTCGGAGGAGCCACGGGTGCAATTGGAGGGAGGCCCAGGACCTTGTCGCGCACCAGGTCGACAGCTTTGTAGAAGTATTCGAGACCCACGGCTTTTGCGCTGCGGTGCGCTTGGCTGATGAATTGCTCGATCTCACGCTCGTGGTGGAAGAGGAAAGGGTCGACGTATCGTTGGTACAGCAGTTTGGCGCCTTGGGTTTGTGGGAGGACGAGGTAAGAGAGGGCGAAGAGGCGGATCCAACTGTAGAATGGGAACCTGCAGGGGTGACATGGAGGGGTATGATTTAGCAATGAATTGCGCATGCCTCTAAAGGGAAGGGTAAAATGTATATCACCGTACCATCCTACAATAAAGTAAGTCCATGATTCAGCCAGCAGGATTAGCGACATTACAACCCAGTACATAAGCCATGGCGCTAATTGGGTGGGATCGGAGGCGCGGAGGGCTTTGTAGGATGCGAAGATTGGGAATAGGATGGTGAGGACGGAGCTGTGCAGAAACGGGGAATTCTCAGTCAGCGTTGCAAATTTCAAAAGCCCCAAATTTTAATCCATCCAACCGATGAACGAATGCGAAGCAGCAGCTAACCCCGCAGAACCAGGTCATACATATGTATATATATATATATATATAATAAATATGAACGAAGGATTGTAGATCGTATCAAATCGAAGAGGATACCCACGATAGTAAATCTGCAATTACGCCGAACATTGTCAAGAAGATCGCTGGCGCCCGAAGCAGCCAAACCAACCCGGTCTAAACAAAGAGCCCAGATCTTCTTAACTAGACCAAGCTTGGGGTAGGCTGAGAGTGGAAGTTATACTCGTTGGGCGGAAGAGCTATGGGTTTGCGCTGTCTGGGAGCAGCCTGGTGCCAGGGGACCGGGGCAGAGACGATTGTGGCTGGAGAAAGCCAAAGAAACTTTCCGCTGCAAATATACAAAATGTCTAGGTATTAAATCAACAGATAACCCCTTCTCAGCCTAGTCTGGATATTAATATACAAAAATGTATGTAGCGAAGGACACAGGTGGGGGTGGGAGGACGTTTGACCTCTGGAGGTTGATTTTAAGCTTGTTGGAGATGATTCCAGTCAAGTCGTCATAAACCGGAGCTAACCCTTGGTCCTGCCTGGCCCGATCGGGTAAGCGCGGTTTTGGTCCCTGGAACCGGTCAAGAACCTTGGAAACTTTGAAAGATGCCGTGTTTATATGGCGATCTCAAAAGTCAAGGAGCCAGTATATATCATCGATGGATAAATTGCATGAGGTGGCAGAACTACGGCTCTTATATAAAGTTCATTACATGTCCAGTAGCTGGTCCCTGCTCTTTAATAGTATATACCACATTCAAAAGAGTATTAAAAGTAATAGAACAACAGCGCTATATATGTCCATTCATTCACCTCAGCTCTCCTCGGAAGACGAGACCGACTCCTCAGCATCCTCTAGACTCTGGCTCTTGCCCAGCACAGGGTCACGAAGTGCAAGGGCAAATGCAACCAACAGCACACTCAGGCATATTCCGGTAATGCAGAGGAGTCTCTGGATGCCACGGTAGACATCTACCACACCATCCCGGATTGGCGTTCCGACTGGATGGTCCCCGACAAACTTGAATGGGTTGGCGTAAATAGTGCCGGCGTCGACCTCTTCGCCAACTCGGGACTTGAGAAGGCCCGGAAGAATTTGGTTCCAGATGGTTCCCGAGATGGCGTTTCCAAGCGCGCTGCCAATGTGATAGCAGGCTAGGTATAAGCCGGTGATAACAGCCACGTCTGAAGAAGGAGGTTAGTGGATTTTGTCTAGAGGGACTTTGTTCCCCTGGCTTTAAATAGGAGAAGAAGAAAAAAAGCAAGGGCGATGCTCACGTTCGTGATTGGTTGCAGCTTGGATACTTGCTTGAGCGGGATACGAAAATAAACCAGCAGCTACAATGTGTGAAGTTAGCCACGCCAATATCTTGAGGGGCAGAAAAGACTTCGTGCTATCGGTGGCCTTACCAATTCCTAACAAAACTTGTGCGCCAATAACTCCTGAATGGTTGGCAGGACTTGTCCCGCCACGGTAGTAGATGAGAAGACCAAACGCCACGATGAAAAGAAGTGTTCCGGCAAGGATAATCGTCTTGAGTCGCCGAATTTTAAATACTATTAACCCAGCAATACAACCTGTAATGACAGACGCGAAACTGTACACAGAGGTGATACGGGTAGCGCTTTTGATGGACTCGTCGAAAGCAACGACTAACACAGTGAAGAGGAAGTCTCCCTGGAGGTACCAGGCTGTAAACACAGTATTAGCCTCCTACATCCCGTATTCGTTGATTCAATTTGTGTTGGACATACCAGTGTTTACCATCATAGCAAGTCCGAGGGCACCCCATACTGCGCGATCTTTCAGCAACTAGTTGAGAATGCAGTGCAGTCAGTGATCTGAGCAGTAAGCGTAGAGCAGATTTAGGCAAAGACTTACCCGAAGTGGAATCATAGGATGTTGGCAGGTCTTCTCCCAGAAAACGAAGACGGGAATGCAGAACACCCCAATGACCAGCGGCGCAATAACTTTGCCTGTTTGCCACTGAGGTGTCACTCCACCAGCTAGAGTAAAAGGGACGAGAAGAAGCGCGAAGACTGCAATCAAAAGAATTACGCCAATCGCATCCAATTGCCAGAATAGGGCTATTGCGAGTTGTCTGGCACCCAGCAGCTGATATGGGCTTTTGTACTCCTGGAGAGCCTCAGTCTTCTTTGCTTTTCTGTGGACTATGAATAGAGACGCGATCAAAGGTAAACAGCACACTATGGCCTATCAGTTAGTTTGTTCTGCACCTCCATATAATGTAAGTAAATCATAAATATTGGGTATTACCAGGGAAAATGATTGCCCACATTCCAATTCCTGCCCAAGTTTGGTTAGCAAAAGGCTATGTAACAAGCCATTACTCATGAAACCCAAAACGTACCCCACCGCCATGTAGTAGAAGCGAGAACAGCACTGGTGACATCGCCGCTCACCCAGGTATTGATCTGTGATCGATTAGCTGCCGACTTGGATATAGGAGGAGGGTCTAATAATTTTCGAGCATACAAGGAACGGTGTTGCGGGGATGTAGGAGAAAAGCAGACGGGATCGGAGAGATGTCGTGTCAGCGATAAAGACCTCCACCAGCAGCATGATGCCAGTATACCCAATCTTATAGAATATCGTTAGAATGAGCGATTGGAGATAATCAAATCTTGTGGAGGATCAACTTTTAAATATGCGACCTCACCTGATAAAATATGGCGCCGGTGCAAAATGACTGCACGTTTACTGCGAACGTCTCGATAATCGTGCCTGCAGAAATCGTGAGCTACATCCATAGTGGTAGAGGAGACCTTTTCCTCGTGAGTAATGGCATACCGATGACATAGAATGCAATCGTTATAAAGATAACCTCCGTACGACCAAACACATCTGCGATTTTTGCGATTGTTGGCTACAAAACAAAAATTGCCCGTCAGTATAATCACGGCGAAGATCGAGGGAGTCTGCATAAAAATAAAATACACATACCTGAGCAGCAGCGCCAATAACCCCACGCAGAACACCCACTGTTGCCAACAGGCTGTGTTGAGAATATGATGCAACAGCGAGCGGCTTTCGGTCGTAGTCAGCACTGGAATTTTGACAGATGCTACAAGCTGAAAGCTTACCTGAAAAGAGAGTCGAATTGCGCCGTCTAATCCATAAGCGTAGGCGACAATGAATATTCCCAAAAAGAACAGAATGCGAGTCGACAGAGTGAAATGGCCGGAGATAATCTTGATGCGGGAAACTCCAGGACTTGTCTCTCCCAAGATCGCTAGCGACTGATCTTGGTTTCGTCGATCCCCGTTAGATGCATCGTCCACTTTCTGCTCCTCAAGCTCAATCGGTTGCAGAGGAGCAGCTTTCCTCTTTGCCTCTTCCATAACTCAGGTGAGGATGAATACAAACCCACGGGACAACAACACAGAGTAATTAAAAATTAATGCGACAAAGACAGATTCCAACGGACAGGATGAACTGGGCGGGTTTGACCGAGTGTAAACAGGAGACTCAATCTTCTCAGCAAAGAAGAAAGGCAACCACGGTCGTCGACTCGGGCGAAGGCTTTTTCTCCTTTTGACAAGCTCCTACAGCCCAGGGAAAGAGCAGGTAAAAAGAGAAGAAAAAGAGAAGAAAAAGAGAAGACAAGGGATTATTAGTATTAAGGAATAAGCAGTTGACGATATTATCTTTTGTAAATGCGTGGGAAGAGTTATACAGTCTCCGTTTATTATCAAATCCATGCGATTCCAGGACTATATAATTGAGAGATATCTTTCTTTCGTGTTTGTCTGATGGGACTCTGCAAGGTTGTTGTGATCAGTTAAGAGATCGATAGAACGTAGCCAACTAGATGCGCTCATGAACTAACGTCAAAATTAGCATCTAGTAAGCCCATGGTCGGAGTTCCGCCGCGCTGTGACAATTTGTGGTACTGCTCCTAATATAATGGATTTGAGTTATCATGCCCGGCAATTTGCCTGAGCTAGCCTCGTTTGAGCAGCATGTAATTATATATATATTTTTTAATACCACGGTTATTTCTGCCGAATGGGGAACGATCGACTGGGAGCAGCGAAGCAAGGGATTCACGGAAAGAAACCTTTTCAAAAAGAGAAAGAAGTGGTCTGATTTCTTCAGTGTATCCACTCCGCAAAGACACAGAGGAAGGACTGGCCTCGAGGATATTTGATAACGGGTCCCCTCACGCGTGCGTCGTCTGTCGGGGACTGGAAGCGATCGATGGAACATCTTGAGTCTTGGCTTGATAGCCTGGAGTATATTCATTATGGGACCTTTTTTTTTTTTTTTTTTGGTGGAGTGATTGAATGTTTATGGAGTGAGCCCTGAACATCAGCATTGCAACCTTGGAAACTCTTCAAGATGAATATCATCTATGATCTCTGTGACTTCCATCGCCCGCGAGAATGAAGAAAATTTGCGTCGAGGTTGTTCCACTGCCACGATCTGAATATCATGTGATCGTCGATTCCCCCTATATCTTTTTCTAACCTCCTTCAGTATTAAACCTATTCAAATCCGTCGATCTTTCGAATTGTTGATGAGGGCAATAAGTTAATAGGTGTCCAGCAACGATCCTCTGCTCCAGGAAGCAGAATCTCAGCAAACCAAATTGCTTTGCGAGCAGCCAGCTAGCCTCTTCTGTAGCCAGATAACTTAGTTACCCGGGGACACTTGGACCTCATGCAGTGTGAGCGTAGCATCAAAACTCCAGCCGCATCCAGATAATGATTCTCGTCACCAGATTCGAAAGGGAGACAGGTTATCCGAAGGCTTGCCTTGAAACACTTTGACATATTCTTCACACTAGAGCCAAAGCACAAGCTGCGGTAACAATTCAGCGGTTAAGCAGCAAATTTTTTGGCCCTTCAGCCTTGAAACAGCGCCTGTGAGAGGTGCACAACATCTTTCCTGCATGACGAGAATGTCATGAACACCATCTTCTGCGGGACTAATAAAAAAAATCGAAATAGCATCTCCACATCAAAGTGGCCTGGATAAGTCGAACGTCTGACTCTGACGTCAATCTCATACGTATTCTCTCTCGATGGCACCCGGTGTGTGGAAACCTTCCTTCCAGTGTCAAATGAATCGAGACGCTCTCCCTAAGATCATGACACTACAATTGCTCTGAGGTGGGCATCTACCCGTTATGGTACGGTGGTGCCTTGGACTGATAGCCCCTGAGATTCCATCTTGGCCTTGCTGTTTACCAACAAAATCCAACCATGAAAAGAGCGCTAGATAAAACAAATGGAATTTTGAACTTGAGAAGGTGATATATGTTCGCTCACCATGCAGCTATTGTGCTTTGCAAAAAAACCAAGCGGAAAACGTGATTTTTCAGCCACGCCAGAAAAGCTCACATATTTATTCAGCCGCAACATTGATTTTATCACCAACGTATCCGTCATTTTGTGTGTCCAGAACATGGTGTGTGTGAAACCCGTGGAATTCGTTCATGTATTTGTGTCTTTTCCATCGCTCCCAAGATCAGTATGCCTGACTATTGAATCTCCCGCACTTAAAACATATTTTCCGCGAAACAAATCGTAAGCAGTTAATATATATATATTATTTAAAATTGATTTCCAGGGCTTCTGGAAGATAGAACTAGTCTGTATGTCATTTGTGGTATTTGTGCGCCCGACGCTGCGTACGTAGGGTAAGGTTTTGCGTGCAACTGACGAACGGCACACACCACCCAGGTGTCATAGCTACATGGCTTCTCACCTTTGAAAATCAATATTCGATTGATTTGACATGTTCCCACATTCACTGCCACTAAGGACCTTTCTGAGAAGGCCTCGTTGCTCTGAGGTCAACTGGTATGAAGAATGGTGGTATTGTCACAAGTGTTAGAGTTTGCTTTAAGAATGTTGAATAGGACTTTGTGTAAAATACCTACCTTCATTACGAAGTAATAGTATGGTATGTTTAGAATACCAACAAACTGCAGAGCTATATATAGCAATACATAGCTCTGTATTCGCTTTGATCTGAGTGGTTGTTGGATGCGACATTGGTGCATTAGAGCAACCTTCGCAAATGGCTTTTTTGGCTGCTGCTGTTGTTGTCAGCAAGGCGACAAAGCCCATGGAGGCATCGTAGAAGATGTATTTGTTTGGCTCGGGCTCGGCACAAGCATCACCACCAAACCTCCGCCATTCCCTAAATATTCAACATCCGTACGGAGTACAGGTAGACAAAACTGTGTTGTGCTCAAGAAAACGTGATTTGACTCCTGCTTAAGCTTCTAGATATTGATACTAAGGCAGCTGTCCTATATAAATGTCTCTTTAGCATCCCACTGCCACATCGACTGTTATTTGCACATTCTCTTTCTTCATCGTCGGAAGTTCCACCAAAGTCAAGACCACGCCACTATTCAACCTTGACAACCTCACCCCACTCGTCCCGCTGCTGTAACTTAACTGCGCTGTACCGGGCTTTCTTGGAGGACGTGTTTTACAGCGCATACGTCCCGCCAGTTTTGTTTCAAGTTGTTCCAATCCCCTAGCCGGGCTTAGCCTCCGGTATAGATATATAACCGGGCTTAGCTCCCCTTTTCCACACTCAACAACTAACTAAATGAGAAGTGGCTGTCTGGGAACTTGATATCAAAGTCCAAGTGCTAGAATACGTCAGCTTTGCATGTTCACAGCAGAATATTTATATCTCTAAACCGCTTAGAAAAAAGGACCAAAAGAATCAATAAAATACCCCCCAAGCTTTGGTTTACGGAAGACTCTTTCATATTTCGACGAAGATACCCAGCAAGGCATCTTGCTCAAACAGCTCCAACAATGTGCATAGCTCTGATTTCAACCGCCCACCCTTCCTACCCCCTTATACTAATCGATAACCGAGATGTATGTATATTATCCATTCTAACGGAGGATCCCAAATACAATCCCCCCCAATTACTCCTCGTAACTTCCATTGCATCTTAACAACAAGCCAGGAATTCCTCCACCGCCCAACAGCCCCCGCCGACTGGTGGCCCGAGGACAAATCTCACGTGCTCGCCTCGCGTGACTTAGCACGAGCAGTCCACGGCACCTGGCTAGGCGTCACAAAGCAAGGTCGCATCGCCGTGCTGACAAACTATCGCGACGACACATACAGCCAGATAGTAGGTGTCCGCAGCAGAGGCTCTATCGTCAATTCATACCTCGAGCTACCTCCAGACAGCAAAGTCAGCGCCAAGGAGTATGCCGAGGGTCTTGTTTCGGGCGGTGAAGCGCATCTGGCGGGTGGCTTCAGTCTTGCCTGCGGGACTGTGCGCGGGCCGCTAGCTGTCGTTTCCAACCGAGTTTCCGCAGCAGATGGCATTGAGTGGATTGCGAAGGAGAAGGGACAGACAATTGGGTTGAGCAATACTGCCTTTGGAGACCGCTCGTGGCCAAAGATTGTGGACGGCGAAAGGCTTATGAAAGAGGCTCTTGATATCTCTGTGAAGCTAGAGGAGAGTGAGGAAGCGCTTATTGACCGGCTGCTGGCGGTGCTGAGCAGGGATACATTGCCGAGACTGCACGAGGGCGGGAATTTGGAAACGTATATCAATCTGTTGCGGGAGAGCATATTTATCCCTGTTATTGGGGATGATAGCGAGATTGAACACACTGTCGATGAGGTGTGTACGTCGAAGTTGCATGAGAAGGTTGACTTGGTGGCCAACGGTCCGCAGGATCACCATGCGTATATGAAGGGTTTGTATGGGACGCAGACTCAAACAATTGTTCTGGTGCATGAGTCTGGCCGGGTGAAGTATTTTGAGCGGACGTTGTATAATCATCGGGCGGAGCAGATCCCCATTGGAAAGGGAGATAGAGCATATGAGTTTGTTGTTGAGGAATAACGACTGGGCTATTAATCGAAGTGTCTAGAGAAAAAGAATGTCCAGCTATTTAATGGGTTGATTGTAATAAGTTCTCTGCGGAAATTTTCTTGCATGGGATTTTGATTTTATTTTGGTGCTTTGGGAACATATGCTTTGGAATCGCCAGTTCTGCAGAGCCCTGGCAAAGGTATGAGAAAGAAATTCTCCCTATTCTTCCATATGATCAACCGCAGGCTAATCTTCTATCACGCAGATCCGCTAATAATAATCCCCCTGCTCCAATACAGCACAAACTTCCGCATCCCCAAAGCCTAAACACCAGTTGTCAAAGATAGCAGCGCATTTGAATTGTCGCCAGCTGATACATTTTGCATTTCCGAATCCAGCAAGCGATCTTTTCTACGGGATATCCATCTACAAGCATGAAAATGCACCCTACAACCATGTAATGTACATTTTATATCACGCAACAAGAAATTTCCTGTTCATTCTATTCTCTAGTTGGATAGGCAGATAAAATGCCTAGCATCCGTTATCCATCGTTCCATCGTTTTCGTACGATTATTCATCACCTCTACGCCAGATGGCGGAATGTACTAAGAGAAGGTTCACGACGGTTTCGCGATACCGCTTACATTATTCTATTTAGTTACTATCCTTCTCAGATTAGTCTTTATTTTAAAGTATAAACAGTTGCCACATGATGTCTATCCGTTAACTTTTCCTTCAATAGCTTTCATATCTCCACTCTCTGCCTCCTATGCCTCTCGATTTGTCATATTTGATGATACCTTTTTGCAAACTTAGCTGTTTGGCTTTTCATTTTGGTCATTACTCCCATTTATTCATTGGTTTGAGGGGCAGATGTATACAGATATTGGAAATGCAGTTTACAGATAATAATAAGGAAAGTGAATGGCGAAATTAGTGGTGACTATCTATTCATATTTGCGTATATTTGTCAATAGCATTAACGGACGTAAGAATTTTATATCTTCATTGTGAGGAATCGAGTGACTGTATATAGACATCTATAATTATTGCATCGCAATAACTGCTGGAAGCAGAATCTATTATCAAGAACAATGAGGGGGCTTTAGCAATCAAGACACCGTTTAGGTATCCAGGTAATGCAGTCAGCACATCTCAATCCTCTTATCAAAAGATCTCAGCCCCCCCCCCGGTCAAATCTTCCTCTTAACCAACCCCCGAAAGAAATCAAAACTATTACTATCACTCTGCAACTCCCACCTCTTTCCCGTTGGCTGATCCTCCCACCCCAACTCCTCCGCCACGAGTAATCCATAATCGCTCGTAATCCCCTTGATGCGTGCACGCACCGCATCCTCCGCTTCCAGCGTCACGATCTGATCCATATGCAGCCAGTCGGCATAGTACATGTCGAGGAAATGCTGGTCAAAGCCCGTGCGCAGGAAGCGGATGTAGAGCGATTCGAACTTGGTGAGGATGCTGGCGAGGAGTCTTTCGAGAGATAGAGGGGGGAGGGGCTTGTTGCCATTTTTGGAGGTTTGGGAGGATAGGAGGGAGTTGAGTGAGGTGGTTGGGGAAGTGTTTAGGGCGTTTAAGCCGATGCCGACGACGGCGATGTATTGTGCAGAGGAGTAGTGGGCGTTTACGAGGATGCCGGCTACTTTTGTGTAGGACTTGTTGTCTGGTTGGGTGGGGTCCAGGGCGTCTAATTAGGAGTAATTAGGAGAGAATTGATTTGAAAGTAGTGAGGAGAGATACAGAGGTGAGGGGGTATATTTACAGATATCGTTGGGCCATTTTAGCTTTACTGGCATGTTTTCGTATCCTTTATCGTACCTTTTGATACCCTGGATGATAGCAATGGCGGCAATGTATTGTATAAATACCACGGGAGCGCGGTTCATGTTCTCGACTGAGTGCTTTATGACAGTTGAAAACATCAGTTGGCCAGACGGGGACACCCAGACGTTGGATCCGCGGCCTCGCCCAGCCAATTGGACGGTAGCAGTAGCTACAAATCCCTGTGGGAGTCTTCGTAGTAGTTGCGTATTCCTAGATTTATTTAAGCTTCTGGTATTGGGAGGAGAGGGAGAGGAAAGGGGAAAGGGGAGACCGTGAGATAGTCAAATTCGTACTTCTCTAGAAGGGTGTTTGTGCTGGTGACAACCTCTCCATACAATATATTGGAGCCAAATTCATGAATACCATCTTTAGACTGTGCACGATACTCTTTGAGATTAGCGTAAAATGCATGGTGATTGAAAGAAGGGGTAGCTTTGGATGAAGGAGTGTCGTCGTGGACGACTATTTCTTTAATAACGGAATTATAATCGACATCTCTGTCAGGATCGCCTTCCTGACCATTTTTCTCTTCGGTAACTTTAGGGAGTGATTCAGCTACTTCCTTCATCCCCATGAAAGAAGGTTCCTCCAGGTGAAATGTATCAACGTCATCCTTGATATACTCCTTTCCATCAGTCACTGTAATAATATCCCGTAGTTTTGATATCAAACCAACAGCCCCCTGAGGATCCACAGAGGAAAGATGCAGACGTGATAGCGATGGCACCGTAGACGAGTCTTGGTTAACCCGAAGACCTAGCTTCGTTAGACAAGCCTTCAAGAAATTCACCCTTGATTGATCATCTGCAGCCAACGTATCCACGACATTCCCATAACCTGGTCCATCGGCATTTCTGTCAAGATTCGACGCAGCAAATCTGGGCTTCGTCAGCTCCCAGCTATCAACAGGCTTTGCGGGAAATACGAACTCTGGATGAGGTCCGGTCAGTATTGCTGCGCCCTCGCCCACCTTACAATAGACTACTGCAGCAGCACCCTCTCCGGAATCCACTTTGAGCTTTTCCGTGTAACTCGCAAGAACTGCGACACCTCTGTCTGCATACTTGGGCGCATCAACGAAGACACCCCCACCATTGTGATATGACCTGAAAATCTCAGACACGGATCCAAAAGCCAACGAAGACTTGGATACCTTGAGCTCAGCAGCTCGAGCGCCATTTTCGCTATCGTAGACAAACCCCGGAAAAACGCATCCGCGACATATGCCAGGGTAAAAGGCCAACTCCCTCTCACCAATAACCTCTAGTTTCTTGTTCCCGACCTCAAACTCACATCGTTTGCTGGCATAATAACCCCCCGCGCAGAGGCCCAGGTATGCACCGCCCCGCTGGACGAATTGGCAGATTCTCCTGTTCCCTTCTCCGTTTAGAGTCCTGCAATATGGTAGGTCAGCGCCACCAGGAATAACCAGCAGGGCGCATGAAGCAGTCCAAGGCTCGCTTATGATCATGTCTCCTGTGACGGGGATCACGGCGTAGTTTGCAGCCAGGAGCTGGCGCAGGGAGTATAGACAGTGGCGGACGGCGTCGATGGTGGTTCCATTTCCTGGGGCAGGGGGGGTCAGAACATTGCCTTTCCAATCAGAATAAGTTTGCGCACCGGAGTAGACCAGGACGTTCAGCTTTTTGGAGAGGAGGTTGGGGTTGGTGGTGGTCATTTTATTTATTTAATTTTTAATTTTTTTTAAATTTTTTTGTAGTTGGTTAAGTAGCTATTCAGCTGCTGGGTCCTTTTGAGTGGGGGGATAAACAAATAACTATTGTCCTGATCCTCCGAGGTACTTCAACACCACTCTTCCAACCACGAATATAAATTACGCGCTTCCTCACAATGTCCAAAGCAGAGGACAAGCCGCTGGTAACGCAGGCCGTGGATGATGACGAACCGGATGAATGGTATGGATTCTTCTTCTCTATCTTTCCCCGGTCAGGGATCTCGGCTCTTTGCCTGGTAGACTGACTCTCTTGACCAGGGATAAACGGATCTTCAGCACCGGATGCGCAGGTATTTAAGATGAACCCTTGTAGCAAAGAGATAGAGAGAAACTCTAACGGGATGCCATTTCGGGCGGGTTGAATAGCGGAGCAGCTGAAGGTGAACGATTGTTACTTTGAAAAGAAAGACTGGCGAGCGTGCAAGAAAGAAGTAAGTGAGATGGGGGATGATGAGGCTGGGGCTGTTCATTTGAATATTCAAATATTTATTTACAACCAAGGACATCCAAACCGCACAGACAATTGACCTCAGCCCTTCGTAGAGCCTGTCACAGCCTATCGCAGCATCCTACATGTCGCAGCTAGATATTCATATGCTGACTCTGGCTGTTCTATTTCTCTGCAGATGGAGGCATTTCGCGAGTGCTGGAAACGCCACGGCAATGAACAGCGGACGGAATCAAAGGACGCTTCATAAAACATTTGGCCAGGAATCAGATCAAAGGTGTAATTCTACTGCGAGACACTCCCCTCCGATGCATGTATAAACATTAATTTAATTATTCAATTTTTTTCCTATCTTTTTATCCATAGGAAGTCTTCATGTCACATGATCTGACTTCGGACGCCAAAGAGAAATTTTTGCAGAAATTATAAATATCCGCGGATTGATCTAAAATACACTGACCACATTCAACATTATCACAGTATCAAGAGTCCAACCATTTGATAATTAGGCTGACCCCTGGCTAGCATTTAGCCAGTCAGATTACCCCGTATAATGGCATCTCGTGCTCTGCGCAGAGTTAATTGGACTACAGAGCTGCTCCAACTCCACCGAACACAGCTTTCCCATATCCCATTCCGCTCCATCATCAGCTCACCCACCTACCGCCAGTCACAAAACGCAACAGCTAGAGCATCTACAGCCTCGAAGCCGTATCGAACCTCCACTAGTTCTTCTAAACCGCTCTCCTCCAACTCTACCTCGAATTCTACCTCCAACTCCAACTCCACGTCGACCACGCCCGAGTCAAAACCCGCCCCAACCGCAGCCAACGTTCAGAACATCAGCAAGTCTGGGCTAGCTGATGATCTTGAAGATATCGATATCTCAGGTGTTAACAATAACAATAATAACCATATCGACTGGACGCGCTCTTTTCACGGTCTCAGCGCTGAGCCCTTCTCAAAGGAAGCCGCTGAAGTCCTCACCCAAGAGATAAACCCGGATGACGTTGAGATAAAACCGGATGGCATCGTTTATTTACCCGAAATAAAATATAGACGCATACTTAATAAAGCATTTGGACCCGGTGGTTGGGGCCTTGCGCCGCGGAGTGAGAGTATTGTCACAGCTAAGACGGTGACGAGGGAGTATGCGCTTGTTGCGCATGGCCGGTTCGTAGAACCCCTTATTTCCCCCTCACTTTCTCCCTCCTTTCTATCCTACAATGGAATATATGCAACTATATAAAGCTAATGAACTTAAACAGCCTTGTCTCCGTCGCCCGCGGTGAACAGGACTATTTCTCCCCCGACGGCATACCGACCGCGACTGAAGGCTGCAAATCCAATGCCATGATGAGATGTTGTAAAGATCTAGGCGTGGCCAGCGAGCTATGGGACCCGCGCTGGATCCGCCAGTTTAGAGCCAAGTATACCCGTGAAGCGTTCGTGGAGCATGTGACGACGAAGCGCAAGACGAAGATTTGGCTTAGGAAAGGTGACCCTGTGTCGTATCCATGGAAAGAGACCAAGTGAGATGGGGTGTGATTAATGTGATATAGGTGATATATGTGTGGATTGAACGGGGAGAAATCCAATTTTCTGTGCTTGGGATTTGCATGGGTGGAAATGGGGAGGGGGAGGGAGGGGAGTCTTAAAAAGGCCCCTGGATGTGTCTAGTTGTCTTCGATGCCCTCTGGGCAGAAGAAATACCGGAATCCGAATTAATCCCACAGATTGGTCGCTGTTCCAGAAAGGGGCATCTCCGTTCCCATTCCTTTAGCAAAGAAACTCATCCCCAGTCTTATCCCCCCATTTCTACTTACACTCCTCCCTCATGTTAGTGGCTTGAAAAACTGACTCAATCAATGTGCCTTCGCCGCTATCCTGCTTTTTTTCCTTTCTTTTTTTTTAAATTTTATTTTATTCTTTTCTTTCAAATGAGCAATACCTTATACCCTGCTTGTTCACAACATCAAGACATTTTCAACAATCTGCATGGCACATATCCCGTCATTATCTCTTATTATTCATTACCCTATTATGTCTACCTCTTCATTGATTGGTTGACTTGTATGTGTCTGGAATGGGCTGGCTCTCTTAACCATTGCCCTCCTCATTTCTCTCGTTCTCTCTTGTAATAAGCATCGACTTGTACGTTGAATAAGTAGTTACATAGGTGTCCTGTAGGTCTCTTATATGATAGATAGTTTAATTGGCATCTGGAATACATCCACGTAGCTTTTGCAGGTTTGTTATCACAAGATAACTCCTGTTAGCACATACACATAGGTATAAATCGTGGTCTTGAAAGGCCGAGTTGACAAATCAAAAAATATCAATATAATTATACATCTATCTCAGGTGAGGAGAGGATAAAAGGAAATCAGACACATCAAACTCTTAACTGCATTCTCAAAGTAAATGAATGATATATTCTTACTCTCTCTCAAAAAAAAAAAAGAAAAAAGAAAAAAAAGAAAAAAAGAAGAAAAAAATAGAAAGAATAGGGAAGAAAAGAAAATGAAAAAAGAAGCAAAGAAGTGAGCAAGCAGATAGTCCAGCAGCTGCTGCATGTAGATAAATGGTGGCAGCATGTGAAGAACGACCTGCCATAAAAATATATCCAAACTCTGTAAATCTATCAGCCATCATCCCCTTCAGAAATCTAAAAAAATCGGACCACCTCAGATCTCAGTTCTAAATGCAAAATTAAGACAGGAAAATACAAAGAAAACTATCTTTCCCCTTCTAAATGTCTTCAAAGATTTCTTTTCCCCGTTTCATTTCGTTCATAAATCATCTTGGCTGCTGGTGCTGTGATGATGAAAAAAAACGCTTTTCCCCCCGGCGCCAGCCGTTCCCCAGATGGTGCTTGCGTCTGCAGCCTGGGGTCCACACTGGCATTCGCAGGCGGAGCACCACCGTCGCTAACATACCCAACAGCCGAATGTGGCAAGCGAGGTGATGAAATCATCAGTGATTGGCGGGGTGCAAATGAATATTGGTATTGGTGGGGTTAACAGGGGGATAATACGGGTTTTCATCTTCAGGAGAGCTGTTGAATGGTGTTGAGAATTCGTAGTAGTCTGCCGCTGGATTTGGGTTACGTTGGATGGATTGTAGTGGGACGGAGCCTGCCGGTGTTGCAGATGATGGGGGGGATTGTGGTGGTTGTGGGAATTCGTCGATGGGGGTATTGGACGATAAAAACCTGGCAGGTGTGCCGGAGCTTGCACCTCCTGTTCGCCGACCGGTGGAGATTACGCGTTGGATGGATGAGTTTACGTTCTGTTTCGGTGAGCCAGCACCGCCTTTACTTCCAACTTTTACGCTTGGATGGTTAATAGGAGAAGTGGTGAAATCTTCACGGAAAATCTCAGATTCGTCAACGCGTGCCTGGTCCATGGCTGGAGGGCGAGAGTTCAGCGCTTGGGCTAGAGATGATTCCGTGTGTTGCGGGGATGAGTTTGAGGCACCGCGGTAGACAGTCGTGCCGCCTGGGGTCTTGGCCTGAACAGCCGAGGATTTGCCCTGGGAATCGCCCAAGTTGTCGTTGACGTGCGCCCTTAAATATTCATCCACCTCATCAGTTGGAACCAGCCGTTTCCCTTCCTTTTGCGTTGCCCACTCCTCCTTGCTCGCTTCGGCGTGCTCGGGGGATATCGAGACGGAATACGACGGTCTTCCAATGTCACCCAGCGCCGCGTCTCCGCCACCAGGTCCATAGATGGGAATTTTGCGAACGGCAAGGACCAAAGCGCACATGAATTTCGACCGACGGGAAGCTCGAACAGTTTCATTTGACCAGTTGGATTTGTGGCGGATTTCTACCCTCAGCTGCAGCTTGTCCATCTCGCCAAGGCCAATAACTTCAATGTCAATGTCTGGTTGGAAATCGCGGCTGTTTTCCTTGTCACGGACAAATTTTAGCATCTCAGCTTTCAGTAGTTGGATATCACCGAATGAGGTAGCAAAGTCTACAGTCAGGGTGATCTGCTCGCGCATGGCCTTTGAGCGAGTGACGTTCTCAATCCATTGTGTATTGAGAATTATGTTTGGCGCTTGGAAAGTCTTCTGATCTCGAACGCCCCGAAACACTGTGTAGAGGAGAGAAATCTGTTCCACGACCAGCTGACGGTCTCCAATGTCGACTCTATCTCCTACGTCCATTGCGTGCTTAACGAAGAGAAATATCGTGCTTCCAAGAACCTCTTGGGCGGTTGTAGCAAAGACAAACGACATAGAGAGAAGAGCAGTCGCACCCGCAGCGAGAGTGGTGCCGAAACCGCTATTGAGAAAAGCAACTATAAAGCAATGTTAGTACAACCGTTATATGTGCAAGAGAACAAAGAAAAGAGCCTAGGAAGAACATACCAAAAACTAAGACCACTATGATAAACACAATAGTGCATAGGACGTTGTCGAGTACGTGGATAGCCTGATCGACATCATGCATACTGTGGTTGATTGATTTCTTGACCCTACCAAACTCAGTAACGGTGAGAATCATCTCCTCGAGACTGACATCGCCGTTATCATCTCTGTCAAGTGCAGCGAAGCACTCTTTCGCCTCTTCCTCCCGACCCGCACCGAGAACCTCAATAATATCCTCTTGATAAAGAGACTCTCGACCCTGAAGAACAAAGGACATCCACAGGCGACGAGCAAGTGCCTCAGAGGATTTACGCTTCTCAAGGGCCAGGGTGACAATAGAGTGAGCAGCGGTTGGATTAAAGACCTGTTTCCCCGTTATCTCTTGGGCAACATTGCCAAAAGCAGCGGTGATCTTGTCCCCGACTCGTCCCACGCCATGAATCAAGCGCATTGGGGATGCAGAACCAACCCGCTTGTGGCTTTTACCAATCTTTGCGATGGGGTCGTTAATTACAAAATCTTCCTCTTCGAACTCCGGGCAATATTCAGGGAAGAGCGTGCGCGACGCCTCATAAAGCATACTAAGGAGTTGTATGTTGTGCTTAGACTCCTTGATCCTCATCTCGAATTGTCTTCGGTGGTACGTGATGGATATCAGTTGGATCAGAAGTTTCTCAACGGCAAGGATCAAAGTCGAGATAAATGCAGCAAACAGAATATTCTTGACTACATTTTGCCAAGGTTTAATGCCCGTATCATTGGAAGCACGTTCGTCTGGGTTTCGTGTCATCAGCTGTTGTAGTCAGTGTCTCTGCACAGATAAATATATACATATATATATCAATACGTCCTTTCACTCCACAAGTGCTTACGGTTGGTGAGAGGTTCAGGAAAGACATACCGGGATAAAAGTTGCCAGCGAGGTCATAGACCAACCAATGAGAGAAATAGGGATCTCCAAAGCCCTCAAGATCAGCGCATATTTTCTGGTTCCTGAGCTAACAATGCCGCACAGAAACTGGAACACAAAAGGGATGTAATGTGCCACACTCTTGGAAACCCATAAACTCAACCAGACCACCTCAACCCAGGTGAAGAACCAAACAATTCGAACTCCGCCGATTTCTGCACCTCGAGCAATGGTAGCTCCTACAACAATGGGAATCGCAATGAGCAAGGCCAGGGGCGAAACATAGATAAAGTACCTGGTAATAACAGAGAAATTCAAGATAGCAGTATAGAATTTCCCCATGCGAGTGATGGTGCCATCCTCAGCGGACTCGAGGTGTCTGTTGTCCCTATTTAGCATCCTGTGTCCGCCTTGCTTATGATGGAAAAAACCGTTTTTCTCGTTGGTAGTATCACCTGGAAGATCTGAGGGCGGGACGTAGGAGGACGAGGAAGAAGAAGGGACATTGGTTTCTCCCTTTCGGGCGCCGGTTTGGCCTCGACTCGAAACAGTGGTCAACGGTATGTCAACTGTGGCATCGTGGGAATTGGTTGTTGTATTTTGGTTGTTACTGTCGGTCCCCAATCGCAAGAACCTATCGCGGGAGAAGCGTTTTTTCCCAATGCCAGGCCTGCCCATTGTGAGAGAGGTCAAGCAGAAGAAAATCTGCCAAGGAAGAAATAAATCGAATTATAATAACCTTAGCTCGTGTTCAAGCCCAAATCACACGCTAAAACCACAGGTGCTAACAGGTACCACCAGCACAGCAGCAGGTCAAAAGCAGGGGGGAATAAAACAGAGAGGCAGCCTGATCTGCAGGTGGATGTCGCAGATCCGATGGAGAGTCGTGGTCACCAAGCAGGTAACGAATGTGGATGGATGTTGAACCTTGGTAGTCGGCCAGTTATTTATGGATGAGACAATCAATTCACTGACGAGGAATGTATGTTTTTGGCATTAGCAACGAAAGTGGTCTTAAAGAGTGAGCAGCCTATGACGTTTAAAATACGTGAAAGAAGGATACGTTATATAAATGAGAGTCGGGAAGAGCAGGAATCGGAATGAAGAGACGAAGAATAGTGGATACATGAGATTACATCAAATAAAAGAGAGAGAGAGATGAGTGGATGGGGGATTCTGGGGAAAGGAATTCCAGGAAACGTCACTTTCGCTCCATAAGTTTCCAAAAAAAGATCATGAGGAAGAATGGAACTGAGAGATTATCGGGAGACACCTTTAAAAAAAAAAAAAAAAAAAAAAAAAAAGAGGTAAAATAAATAACTAGTTAAATAAATAAATTATTATCATGAAGCTATCAGGGAATTTGATGCAGGAATCGGAAGCAAGACTGAGAAGTTCGAACCGCGAGACTCCACTTAACTTCACACATTGGCAATGGGCATCCGGCGCATCAGAACAACTGAGAATAGGCGCAATCTTACAGGCTATCTGTTTGCGTTTTGGGCTGTTTCAGGCTTACGGCTTTAACTGGAGCTGGTTAAAACCTTAACTAGAAGAACGCCTTCATTCTTAGCGTTGCGCCCAGTCTGGAGGTCTAGCCGAACGCCTTCTCCCTGACGCTTGAGGCTTGAGGCTTGCTGGGTTGTGGCAAAATAAGTGTCGTCTTCTCCACGATCCCTGATTTGTGTCTCCTTGCGGGGGGCCTCCTTATGGGGTGGGGGACTCCTTGTGGCGTGGGGCTTGAGTGGAAGGGGAAAAACCCTGTAAATTAGGTCAGAGACATCGAGTGGGTGATCTGAGTGTTGTCCGCAGATTGGCTTTTTTGCGTTCGGTTTTGCCTGTTCCAAAATACCGTCCCATGAATTAGTTATTTCCAACCCAGCCAGCCCAAGGCTTTTACACAAAACACATGCAGTTGTTGTTTTTTTATTCTCATCTCAAAACAAGAAAATCAATTATTTCATTCCATCCAGGCCTCTTCAGCATCCACATATCCCTTTTGCCACCTTCCTTGCGCAAGCCCACTTGATCTCAGCGCCGGCAACTCGGGATTCCCGTTTTCACTAGCTGCCATTGGCTGCACTCAAAAAGTTTGCCCGTCGTTTCATGGGGACGTTGTTGAGCGGCCCATGGGACCCGAGACCGCTTCCTTTCTCTATTGATCCTAAAAATGGCATAAGCCCACACGCGTCTATTTAAATTTTTCCAAACCGTTTTTGCACCTTCGTCATCTGTGTGGTCAGTGGGCCGGAAAGCAACCTCTTAGATTAAATGTGAAATGGATCCAGGGAGTATCATTGCACCTCACTTTCATCGGCACTTCTGCGAGATGACTAAAACGGAGTGTATAGTTAACTAGTTATCTGTTAAGCTACCTGCAAAAAGGCCCCAATGCCCTCCCTGATAGTCTATACTGGAACCAAGGACGAGCACAATTTCCATAGGGGTCACCTGACATCCTTAACAATATACACGTAGGTATTGGAGCATTATTGCATACCGAGCCATTGCCACGCATCCCCACATCATCGATTGACCGATGTAGAGATATGGTATTTGCTGTCTCCACCTTTTGTGCCTTGGAATGAGTTATTTATCGAGGCGGATTGTCTTAGGAACATGTGCGTTATGATTGCGCAACATGGACATCTAAAAATGGAGACGGAAAAGCATGTCTACGGATTGTATCTGCTCCAGCTATGGATTGATATTCTTATTCCCAATGTTTCCCCAACTTAACTAAAATCCCTTAAGGTCATTAATCAGTTACCTCATGGGGTATTTAATGAAATGAAGGGTTCACAATATATATATATATATATATATATATAGTTTTGTGCAACTGTCACGTTTATTCACAAACATCGGCCTCTTGGAGTTATTGTAACCCTAACATTCCGCCTTTCAACATTGCTAGACAAATATATATACTTCTCTTCGTCAATAAGGTACTCCTCTGGCACAATATCATACCTACCCATCAAACACATAGACATAACCAGGATACATTCCTGAGCAAACCAGCGCCCAGGACACGTATGTGGGCCCTTCAAACCCCAACTGATAAACCTGGGGCTACCAATGTCGGGATCTGACCGCAAAAAGCGGTTCGAGACCCATTTAGCTGCGTCCGGTCCATAGACTGCTGGCGATCGATGAGTATAGTATGCGGAGAGCGTCGCGACTTGGCCCTGGGGTAATTTCTGCGGTTTAACTGTGGGCGCCGGCTCTGACTCTGACTCTGTCTCCTGAGGTGAAGTCTTGTATGGCATGGATGAAGGCAGTTGCGCATCTTTCAAAATGAAGCGGGCAGGCCCCGTTATCGGTCCGGAGAGGCGAATGGACTCGAACATAGCTGCACGCAGCGGGGTCCATGGATTCGTTGGATCGGGTCTGGGGAGTTCATCGAAGACGGAGAGTCTCGCGGGGTCCAGGAGGGACCATGTATCAGCTAGTGCCCTTGTGGCGTTGGGGTCGTTGATGATATCCATGATGAGGGATGGGAATGTTGCTTGTAGGTTTGTGAGGCCACCCCATACGAGGATTACAACTAGATCTGTGTTGTTGAAAGTGGTATGTTAGTTCTCTACCTAAACTTCCTTATTTGGAATGAGGTTGTCGCTCCTTACCAGCAGCCCTTTCATTATCCGGCACGTCTTTGAGAAATTGGTCGAGTAGAGTAATGTTTTTGGCACCCGATTCAGCTGTTCCGATTTGCCCTCGCCTCTTCTGGATGATCGGTATTAGAATCTTTCGAGCCTTCCTATAATCTGCGTTGATTTTTATACCGGCGAGAAATTGCAGACGAGACGGTAATAAGCTAGATAGCCCCATTGCTTCGACAGCGTGATCATTGAACTGGTCAAATATTTTCAGCAAGTCGGGATGGTCAAAAATTTCATCTCCAACCATGCAAGCTCCGATAACCGTCGTAATGTACTTCATGAGAACTGGGACAAACTGTGATAGATCGGTTCTAGTGTGTGGCAACGAATTGTCAATGAACCGATTGGAAGCGTCCAATATCGTCGTTCCGAACTTGGATACCACCCGGCGATTTCCCAGATACTCCCGTACGATATTGACGTGTAGGTTTGAATCAAAGTTTTCCTGGTGGACAATAAGAGGGAAGTTGATAACACCAAGAAACTTGTGTAGGCTGAATATCTCTTCTTTGGAGTTATCAGCCTCCATCCACTCGAGGTCGGTCGATCGAGTGACGACAAAGTAGACCAGTGATGCGAGTTTCAGGCCAAAACATCGTGATACGGTCTGACCGTACTCCACAAAGCCTTTCAACAGAACACCCTTCGGATCCTTGGCGAAATTCAGCGCCTCTCCAATTATTGGCAGTCCGGAGTACACGGGGGGGATATTCAGCCTGTCATGGCGGAATCTCGACCTCATTTGTAGAAACATACCCAATCCAAGGGCCAGCATGACCGTGGCCAAAGCCGTATGGTAATCTTCTATATTTGTTTCAACTATCTCAAAACCTGATACCGCTGTAGTTGCAATTTTCCACCAAGGGAGAGTTGGAAGGCTACACAGGACGGGATTGGTTTTGGGGTCAGCAGGGAATAAAGGATCCTGCTGGAGACAACTGATATCAGTGTTCTCTGTGACCAATCTCCATAGCAGATTCGTGCCATGATCTGGGAAATCCAGCTCGTTCAGCCAAAAGTCATCCAGCCGGCGCATATTAGGCAGACCTGGCTCCGGGTGTGGTTTCCAAAGCAGTTCCTCTAGAGCATTGCTGGGATGACAATCAAACGGCTGGTCCACAAGAAGGCATCTGGTTACGGCAAAGCCAATGGAAAACCTGTCGGAATTGCCCATGCCAAATAAACTGAACAAACTTATAATAAGCGCGGATTTCGGCACAGTGGTTCCCGGGAAGTACGTCTCATCCAGCTGAACACCAACAACTAAGTCGACATCATCGGGTCTGTCGTAAAGGGTCTTCAACTTTTGAACCTTTTCAGGATCCGATGTGAATTCTTCAAACGTTGATGGAACTTTGACAGTCACTTTTGGGTCTGCAAGAATGAGATGATTAGATATGTAAAATTTGTGGAATTTACTGTGAGAGGAGATGTTGACCTTGCTTATTATATTCACGGAAATACGTGTTAAACGTAGGGAGCCCTTGTTCCCGCTCATGAACGATACTCCACGTACTAACGTCGAATGGCTCAGCTCTATATTTCCCAGCAGATCTGAAGGACTCATCGACTCCGCTCTTGAAATTTGGGATGTGACTGCCAACCATTCCGCGTAGAATGCTATCTAAACCCGTATTGAGGAAACCTTGTGGATTGAATCCTGTATCGAAGACCGACTGATTCCATAATGTGTTATTTTTGGCATCTTTAATAGGAAACTGACTGATAATAAACTCATGAAACCGATACACGATGGCCATCTCGGCAGAAACCACCATAGGCTTCCCACCCTTTGTTACTAGTGGCCAGGGATATGTGTTCATCGGGTTGATCTCCATGAAGCTTTCGCCATACATTTGACGGTAGAGTGGAAAACCTTTTAGCCCCCGGGGACACAAAAGGTTAGAAAAGATAGTTAGTTGGACAGTTCCCTCATTTTAACAACGATAAACCGGAAGTTCCACTGTTTATTTTACTCACCGTCATCTCTAGGCCATGGCATTTTATCAGTCCAGTACGCCATCTGGTACGAGTTGGCAACAAGAGCATACTTGGCAGACATTATCAGCCTAACGGTTTGGTAGAGCTTCTCATCGGTATGCTCTGAATTCTTCATATCGACATATGCCGGATGCTGCTTGGCCAAGAGGTCACACAGGCGATTGTGCTCTCGGAGCAGGAGGGTATGGACAGCTAACACCAGCCAGTCTTCGTTTGTCCGTGGATCACCTCCCGTAAATAACGTGGTAGGATCCAGTCCGGGTGTTGTCCTCATTGAAACATTCCAAGAATTGAACGGGAGATATGATGTAGCCAGTGACATATTGCCAGCCTTCACTTCTTGCGTCAACAGTTTTCCATTCTTGTATGATCGTATTGCTCGAGCCACATCTGAGGTAGAGCCGTAAAGACTCGAAATGTCCAGCCATGTAGTCGCCATGTTCACATTTTCTCGAGGATTTGTCATGGAGGTACCAGTCCCAGGGACGGCTTTTGTACGATGCACCACAAATTTTGTGTTTTTATCAAATGTGTCTTCATCAGGAGGCATTTCAACCTCAATAGTTTCTTCTGGCGAGTCCATGCTATACGTGACGTCATGCATGACAAACTCAATCAGCCCGATAAGAAGTGGCGTATGTTCATAATAGATAGTCCTATTTCTCTTAAAGAACGCATTGGAGACGGCACGAGCATTGGGACCTTCGCGCGGCTTGGATATTCCGTCAGCGTAATGGTGGTCACCGTAATCCCTAGCCTTTGCCATTCCGATCCGGCCTTCATTGATCTCATCCTTTTTCATCCAATTGCAAGATCCGTCGGTGGTTCTATACCACCAGTTGGATTTATCGACGATACACTTGGAATCAAGGGCATACCTCAGGTTTCCAAAGAGCTTCTCAGCTTCGTCAGATGGCAGGTTAGCTATGAGCGGTGGAACCAAATGTGAAATATTGCCCCTGAAGTTACCGGGCTGAGGCCGTTTAAGATGGTCAAATACTTCGTCTAGACTGGTCGCATCCCTGGGAATGGTGTTATTAATGAACATGCGACGTACTTCGCCGCTATCCTGCGTTTCAGAGACGTCATGAAGCCAGTGGATGAAGCGGTGTTGGCTACCTTTGGACTGAATGGCACGAGAAAAGTCGGGCATGAATTCACCGGAGCGGGATTTCTTCCCATAATATCGATGATAAGGCCAATGGTCGCATAGCGATGTTTGCAGGAGCACCCAAATCAAAATGAGACAACGAAACAGCATATTGAAAGAAGGCCTTCGGCTTCTCTGTGCTCATAAACACCACGTTACCTATCCATCAACTTGGTTAAATCAGGGATTGCGAAATGCGCTGAGGTGCTATGACCGGAGCCTCGGTATGGGTTATATTCTCGTTGCAGAGTGCGTTCAGCTAGATATTCCTAGATTAAGTGAGATCAATTGCATACCGATTTCATTCCGTCGTCATGGAAAAGAGGCAGCGAGCCTTGAGGCAAGCTGTAGCAATGCCTACTACAGAAGACGGAGGCACACGGCTGTGCATGGTATTAGGGTTCAACATGACACAATAATGACCAACAACGTTTGCAAAGTCAGATATCGAAGAGAAATGGCAGATAAAAATTATCTATATTCTTCTAACTTCAGCGGTGAGTTTAACTGTCATATCCTCTACCTTCACAGTTGAACGAACATAGACTTGATGAGTGTTGCTTTCGCAGTGAAGTTTGACTTGAAGTTGACCGCAATCGACGGAATAGGAAATATTGATGGCCTGAGTCAACAAGCAACTTTCCAGCTCCTCGCTCAAGTAGTTAACTATACAGAGGGGGAATCTGCTGGATATACTCCACCTACATGAGCTACCTTGTCATCTCGTAGTTAATTGATTGAATATTCTCCCCACAACCTATACGGTTGAACTAGATGTCCATTCCTGGAACAGGCCAGCTGTGCATCATTCGAGATCTCGCGGTCTCCCAGAACTCTCATCATCCCGATGAGCTTCCGCTATGTGCTGTTTCTCCAACGTCTTGAAAACGTGCTGCTGTGTTACGTTTGCCCAATGATCCAGCCACGACAGCACAGTCAATTAGTCCACACACCATATGGCAGGCAAAGAGCGTTGAAACGCCCGTAGCACTGTGTTTATAACCTTGGGGTAGCCATTAAGTGGCAGCCACATGACTCACAGGGAAGCAAATTGACGGAGAATAAATTGGATAGCAGCATAATTGAGATACACAATTCGCTTTTCTTGAGATGAGCGAGGGATATGGCAAGATGGGTGCATCCACTGCACAAGCGTGCGACATCCAAAGAGAGACAAAATACATACACTGGTAAAAGGAGAGAGCCGTTTTGGCTTGGGATTGGGCGGCAGCCACGGATGGAGATATCGATAGGGCAGAGTTGAGAGATGATGGTTGTGTCTACAACGCACGTTGCGAAGACCCAATCGATGGTGAACCGCGATGTAGGGGGCAAATGAGTCGTCACAGGCGTACAATAAGTTGACGGAGCAAAGCGCAAAGACCATCAATGGGATGAAGCAATCCAGAGACATCGGGGCCGGAATTGATGCTATTGGCTCAGGTGGCACGACAGAGCGGTTGACGCGCAGGACCGTAACAGGTCGGGTATTGAAGTATGTTCCGTAACGACACTCAGAACCTGTTACGAACAACAGTACCATATCGCGATGCTGATTTCTCCAGAAATAGAGCCGACATATGACTAGATCACCGCAGGGTGCTAACAGTATGATTTCATCTCCTTATCAAGGTTCATACAACAAGTTATTACTTAAGTGGGGGCCGTCATGATGGCGAAATATGTTGCAGGTCGAACCTTTGGCAACCTGTGAAAACATCGTGACATATTGACAATGACACGGGGGATGGGGGAGATTTGGAATAGCAGCAGAGGAAGAAAAAAAAAATTCGTCATATCGATTGTGAGAGGATTTCTGTGCTCACTGGAACCAGCAGCAACAGCACCATCCACGTCTCGTTCGGATCGAAATCGATTGGCCAGCATTATGCTTATATTTCGAGGAATATAACTTCAGCTCCCATTCAAAGTATATAATCTGGGGAACCATGCAGGTCTAGAGAGTACACGGGTAGCTAACTGCCTGGGATTAGGCGGTTGAACAGAAGAAAAGGTTTTGAAAAGAATTCAAGCTACGAGTTAACGAATGATGAAGTGATGAATATGAATGTTCGGGATTGGAAATGGAACCTCGTTTGTTGAAAAACTTGTTCACCAAAAGTTTGTAGATGATCGCTGCAGATTAATCAGCCCATTTGAAATGCATCCATGAACTCCAGTGACATCGCAGATTCTTCTCATTGGCCCATGAAGAACAAACGTCACAAACCCTGGCTCAGGATATTTGAGGGAGAATTACAGAATACAAGGCGAGCATGGTGGAGAACATGAATAATAATGCAAGTATCCCGGCGTCAAACGGGGCCCATCACATCCAATTCACCATCCATATAAGAACAATTCGGAGAGATTTGCTCTGAATCATGAGTTGGTCAACATTCATCCTTCAATAACTAACTATTCTCTCAGCCAACGCTCAACAAACTAAACCCGATATTCTAGATATAGACTGCGTTTTTTTTTTTTTTTTTTAAGCAAGCGATGTCAATCCCGGCATGAGGCTAATTACACAGCGTAGTTAACTAAAGATTGCTGCAACCTTATTAACCAACCCCCGCCTCTCAAAGCCTCAACCAGCTGAATAAATAATGAGCTCGGTACAGAGGAGCTATTTATGTGCCAGCATCTGTCAAAGAGGTTGTACTCTCAAACCCCAGCGCGGGGTCAAAAACCACTGAGAGCTATCTGATAATCTCCAACTAACCGGCTGTCCAACTGTTACGGAAATCCGGAAAAGTCACGGGGACCTGGATGCTTTGAAAGAACCTTTTTATATCTCACGATTATTATATTTGGAAGCCACAGCCAAAATCTCTCGCTGGTTACCGTGGATCATCAACTCGTTGAAAAGGGAGCAGCTGGAGTTTGAAATTTTAAATATAGAAACGGGATTTTAAATCAGATTCCCCAGGACTGGAAAAATAACTCTATCTTAGTGACTTCTCAAAATGGGCAAGACACACAATATAAACTTGACTTGTCCAACGGCACCTACATGCATGATAGTAGCGTAGAAGTTGTATCTCAAATCTGGCGAACACTGCCAATAATACATATCTATCATATTCCACAGGAGAATTTCTGAAACTTCTCTGCTGTGAACCAACTAGTTACTTAGTTCAACGGGTCTTGAATCTACGCCTCCTTGTTTCTTCTAAGAGTGGCGGTGTTCAACCCCACACATTCTCGTCAACATCTCCGAAACACTCGGGACACCGCCATTCGTCTTCCTCCGCTCTCATCACCTCTCATCACCTCACCTCACCTCACCTATTATTATTATTATTATTATTATTATTATTATTATTATTATTATTATTATTATTATTATTATTATCCTCCCTGCTGTTAATCAGTAATTTTGGTTTGTAATGTCCCAGTATGGGGCTTAATTCATTCCACTGAGTTAAAGTCGTCATTTTCTGTCGAATCTATTCCTCCTCTTCTTTCGCTTATCGCTATCCGGCACTTCCACCCGCCGCGCTTTCACTTCAACATCCAGTCGTATTACCCGCAATCTACATTGTCTGACGCTGCTGACTATGTGTTTTGGCGTTGTTGTTCTCCAGCACATCCGTGGGTCTGTCAACTTCTATTCGTCTAGTATCCTTATCTCACATTCAATAGCCATAATTGCTTATCGATAAACCGCATACCTTTTGGATATGTAGATAAATACCAATCCACATCTTGTCCGATGAGTGCGTACAAAGAAAGGAATAGCCGAAAGGAGATATCATTCACCAATTCCATATACTCTCATACTCCCTTGCGGAAATGATGATATCCGCGTTGCTGTCGATATGCGTTCTCCTCGCCGCAACGGCGCAAGCGCAGATAGCCCGCCCTTCAAACGACTCTTCCGATCTTTATCTCCCAATGCTTTATACGAATTTCAAATTAATGACGAGACAGTTTCCGCTACCAGGTGTCAATCTAGCGCCACTGACTGGAAGCCTGAGAAGGATATTCCGGGATGGCGTCTATTCGGTATGGGATTTACCTTCTACCCCCCTTCATATCTTCATATACATATAAAATTACAGACATATGAAAATACTATCTGTTGTGGACAATGGATATTAAATTTCGAGCATTCACTAACGCATGTGTCAATGTATCTGGCCGCAGGAATTTAACATCACTGGGACCCTAGTTCCCATAGGCGCCAACAACGCCTCCGATGTCAAGGGGAATAATATTGCCTATATCAGCTGCGACGACTCTGCTTACCCGGGGAATCTTAAAGCGGATGACACAATCCGGACAGCTGTGCTCACAGAGTCCCGTCCGAAAGCAATCGTTCTTTACAGCACAAAGTTTGAGCACTGCAACTACTCCTCCACAGGCCTAACCTGGCCTCCATACAGGAATGTTTTCACCGTCACCGATATCCGAGTCTCCCACGACATACTAGCTGGTCTGTTCTCCGAGCCTCAGTCCAATGAAGAGACGTCATATATAGTTCCAGACCTGGAGGAAGATTTGCCAAGACCTGGGACTGATCATGGACGGAGAAACAATGGTACATACCTTTATCCCTTTTTTCCCTTTTTTCCCCTTCAGAAGGAAGGAAAAAAGAATCGTGATCGAAGCTAATTTAGCAGCGCCAGCAGCCATGATCATTCTATATAGTATCACGGGCATCATCACTGCTCTGTTCCTTAGCGTCATCGTCACCGGCGCCATACGAGCACATCTCAATCCGGAGCGCTATGGGCCTCGCAACATTGTTGGTCGCCCACGCCAGAGTCGCGCCAAGGGGATTGCGCGTGCAATGCTGGAAACAATACCAATTATCAAGTTTGACGACTCTAGCGATGGGACTAAACAAGTCGCCAAGGCCGATATCGAGATGGTGTCGAACGATGGAGGTGGCGAGCATAATCTGCGTAGAAATGGTACGCGGCAAGGAGTCGATGGAGTGAAAATCCCCGGTTCTCAGACGGAACCACAAGAGGAGCAGCAGCAGCAACAACAACAACAACAAGCACAGCAGCAACAGAAACAACAAGAATCGTTGCAGGAGCAGGAAGATAAACCAACCGCATCGCTTAAGGCTAAGGCAACAGACAGTGAATCACACTGTGACGGCTCCATCGGCCCGGCATCACCAGAACCCCAAGTTATCAATCCCGACGTACCACCTGAAACGGGCACGTTGGGATGCCCGATCTGTACAGATGACTTCATAAAGGGCCAAGACGTGCGGCTTCTACCCTGCCAGCACAAATTTCACCCCGAATGCGTCGACCCCTGGTTAATAAATGTCTCTGGCACTTGTCCTCTCTGGTAAGTCAATAAACAGACCCCTCATTTCCCAATTCCCCTCACATCATACACAAGTCCCGAAAGAAACATCACCCAAGCTAACAACCAGAATAGTCGCGTAAATCTCAACCCCCCAGACCCCGACAACGCTGATGGATCCGACCGCGATCATGACTCAGAAGACCCCACCCGATCCCCCTCCCCCTCCCAAAATCCCCACAGCAACCGCTTCCTCTCCCCCCTCCGCAACCCCCGCGGCTTTTCCCGCCGTCACCACGGCGTATCCACGCTCTTCGGCTCCTCCTCCACCAGCGGCATGGGCTCTCACGCCATTGTTGAAGATCATATTTATACGCTGCGCGGGCTGCGCCGTTCGCGCCACGAGCGCGACGCGAATATGACGGCAAGAGGTGCAATTGAAGAGCAGGATGAGGAGGGGGAGGCATCGCTCTCTGCTCCCGGAGCTGGTGCGGCGGAGGATAGGTCCAGGAGGAGTCGGCTATGGCGGTTGAGGGGGAGGTTTTTGTCCCGGTCGCGATCCCGGTCGAGGAGGGATTTGAGTATGGAGAGGAGCGTGAGTTTGGAGGCGGAGGCGGAGGCGGAGTCGGAGTCGGACGCTATACGGCAAGCAACGACTGCCACAATGCCGAATACTCCCAGTATCGATACTGGTGCTGGTGCCGTGAATCCCTCTGGTGATGCTCAGGTTGCAGATCTGACACCACAAGTTACGACAGCGGCGACGATGACGACGACGACGAATACAACGCCAACTTAACTGGGTAGTTATATGATGCGTGCACTGAAATTGTGTCGTTTTCTTTTTCTACTAACCTGCTATTTCATTAAAAGTGCGCGCACATGCATGTGCAACGATCCTGTCAGCTGTGTTTTACGGATTTATCTACTATCTATCTACCGGTGCATCTACATATGTAACAACTACAGTCCCATATATCGCGGAGAATTTATCTATGTTTTTTGGTCTATCCCAATATCAATATCTATATCTATATCAATGGGGTTCATCTTGAGGAGTGTTTTGGTGGTGAGCTTGGACTGGCGTGATGTGTTTTATTATTTTGAGCTGTTGTTCGTTTGAAGCATTTCCGCGGTTCTCATATTTTTCTGCCCTGATTCTTTTTTCCCTTAGATCGGTGCTTGGTGATACGATACATTCCGAAACTTTTTCTTTCTTGCGATACCAGATGGTAACGGTGTCATCAACATTGAAAATATGTAACTTTTTTTTTTTGTAACATTACATCAGTCCCTTTCATTGACCCAGTTACCAATGTATATAAATATATAAATATATATAAATATATATATATACATTAATGAGTTTATCTTGGCCCATTTTGCACGCAAAATATTTTATGCATAATAATACATTTTTGGTTCCTTTTTGCTGCTCTCTTCCTCACTCTAATGGTACCTACCATCATCCCACGTAATCCCCTATATAAATTCGCCCTATATATGTTGTACGTACTATTTCAGAAAATTCTCCAGAAAACTTGTTGCTCCTCTTTCTCCATTTACCTTTACTGTGCTGTACCGGCCGACTCCATTGGGTGACAGGTTCCGTAGTGCGCATGCTGCTCTCCCTTCAAGTTCTGCATCCCAAAAGCTGGAATCATTCCGTGGAAATTTTCTTTTGTTTTTGTTTTTTGTTTATGTTTTCCCTTAAACTGAGTTTGGATTCTTTTCCAGTCCTTGTCCTTGAGCTTAACTCACTCCACTTTTTTGTTGCAGGTTGTATAGGCCAAATCTAGCCTCAGCTAAATCGAAGGGAGCACGATTAGTTTCAGCGATACAACCGATAAAGACCCCCCCCCCCCCCCCCCCCCCTCCTCAGACCGAAATCTTCTTTTCATGAGAGTATGATATCAGTGAATATATCACGACTGGGTATTGAAATTTTTGAGGGCACCGGAATGGCATGTTATATGGGGTTATGTGTTCCCGATGTCACTGACATAGTTAGTTAAGCTGAATATATGGTTGACTCTTGCTCAACTATGTTACATGGGATGTTTCAAAGCGGAAGACTTTACTTCAATCAACCCGATTCTGATCTTCACGTTATCGAGAGCAGAAGAAGAACGCAAGACGATGCGCAGGACTTAGAGCATGAGAACCCTCAACTAATTCCCTTGTGATTAACTAACCACGCAAAGAGGCGTCCTGCGCACTAAAACGCACACAGCAAAGACAAAACCATAGTAGCTAGGGGATGGATGCCTCCTTTCAAGACTGCATAACCCCGGTCGGGGACGCCTTAAAGAGAGTCCGGAAAAGATGTTTCAGAAGTTAGTTATTTACTACAAAACAACACTTCAACGTGTCGGTGGTGCTGCATACTCTCTCCCGATCTCTCCTTTTAAGCGCCTACATAGAGTAAATATCAGAACATATGATAACCATGATTTTCTTTTCGTAACGTTACCTTGAACAATTACGAGGCACCGAGAGAGAGGGTGACAATGTGAGCTGACCGTAGATCTCATATTTAATTGACTGCATAACAGACAGCATTGGTGTGGTATCATACCACGTCTTTTCGATATTGCTCTTTGTTATGTTTCTGTTGGCGGGCTTGTAGTTGAGTGACTAGTTGTATCAAAAAGTATTTCGTCATGCCGTGTCCTGGAACTAGTTAATTGATCCTGAATCCGTAGGATTTCACTTCAACAATAAAAAAGGGGTGCCACAACTGTGCATAACTAGATTGCTGAGCGGTAGACGCACGTCAAACCGCTCAAAATCCATGCTCTCGAGAGCATATGAAAGATGAGTTGGAATTTGGATAAGGAGATTTGATCCGAATGCCCCTGGAACGCGAATTCAGCCTTTTTAACTAATTACTAATAAATAATCTGTGGGTATCCAACCAGCTTGAGGAGTAAATATTTTATATTACTCTCCATTCAAACCTCTTGTTCCTGTCGCCAGGAAATTTCAACACATGTCCAGTGCATTTCTTGATGATATTTTCTTTTATTTACACTGTTTGTTTCTTCTTAAACTTTCGTTTGCAATCGTCGTTCCCTCCACATTAACTACACAGCAGTTGACACAATAACAATTTGTGTCTATGGCTTCTCGTCTTATTTCACATAGGATAGTTCCTTTCTTTCGTCTACTCTATCAGAATTTGTCATTTGTCTTCGCTCATTGACATTCCTCTCCGCCCCGCCCGCCCCATTCGTACCCAGCAGGAGAACAAGGGATCCCAATGTCCCCGTCTCTATCTTCCCCGTGGCCCCAATCGCTGTGGCCTTACCGCTACACCTCCCTGACATCTCAGCAGCTTCGCGAGCGGCGGGAACTCCTTTCGCTCCGTGGAAACTACGCACAGCTATCTGCTCTCGTTCTGCTTCTGCTGCTCAGTGTTTATAGATTTGCAACAAGCAACCTCGGGACGAAGGGTATCGAGAGGAGATCCACGCTGGTATCAGCATGGCTGGATTCTCCATTCATGTATGGCGCGACGGAGATGAGGAGACATTATCTCGTTGCGGCGGGATGGTTGGTATGGTTATTGGCGCTCTCCGCCTGGAAAACGGGCGACGGTATGTCCACCCCCTCCCATTTTTAGGGGGCCCCGCCTCCTTGATTTCTCTTCTCGCATTTAACATCGCAGCCCTCTGCCTCCGCCAAAATCCTCGGTTAGTTATGTGTGGACATGCACTGACAGCCAAGCAGACCACCTTCATCTTACTAGATCCATCGCCCACACGGCCATGGCCACAACTCCTCTCCATCTTCTTCTCTCGCCCAAACTCTCCCCAACTTTCAATCCTTTCACTCAGGTCCTGTCACGACTTCTACACCTGCCCCAAACATATCTAACCCCCTACCACCGGCTCTTCGGCCGCCTCGTCATTCCCACACTCCTCTCGCTTCATGCATTCCTCTACATAATGTTCTTTGTGCAAAATGGGTTGCTGGAGAAACGATTGAACGATGCTGATGTGCAGTTCGGTATTGTAGGAATCCTAGTCATGGGGGCTTTGGTGGGCATGAGTGGATGGGTGAAGAAAAGGGGGTCTAGTAAAAGGGCCTCGGGATCAGTGTCAAGAGGTACAGCGTATCTTATACATGTTTCGTTGGCTATGTGTTTGTTGGCGGTGGCATACTGCCATGTGGAGTATGCGAGGAAGTTTGTCGTGCAAGCTGTAGGGATTTATGGGGTAGATGTGGGAAGTTGGGTGATTAAGAAGGTTGTTGAGAGGGATGTGATTATGAGATGAGATTGTCGTACCCTTGGACGACACTGTTTGGACACACCTTGGGATACTGTATTTTTTCCTTCGCGATTGAGAGATCTCGGGATTTGCGGCGTAGGAGGCTGTGAGAAGGGGGCTTATATTTTATTGGAAATATTTCTATCCCTGGTCGAAAATTGTTTTAAAAGATGGAACATCATGGAAAGAGACTTCAGAGAGTCCAAGAGAGTACACCGTAACAGGGAAAGAATGAAAATTGTTTAGATGTGATATTATTTACATCCATATCTATAAATCAAGAATTGACTTGAAATAGTTTAGTGTATTATTAGATGTGCAGACAGTCAATTTTAAATAGCAAGATGCAAAAATTGGTGGAAATCAAACTTGGCATGAGAAAAAGAAAGAGCTGCATTCAAGGTACACAAAAAGTCAATTATTATTAAATAATAAAAGGGCAAGGCTAAATGAGATAGATAGTGAGTACTACTTCTCGGGAAAGGCATGACATGATATTAAAGATAGGAATCGGCTCAAAACGCTAAAGTAGTGACGGGAGGAAGAGAGGGAAATAAATAGAGACAAAATTTGACAGGGCATTCAAGAAATTGGGTCAAAAGCAGAAAAGGGGAAGAAAAATGAAATATGTGATTCCGAAGAATATGATGCCACATTTCACTGAAGTGGCCAGGGAAAAGATGAAAATGAAGACGAAATGAGGTCAATATATCAAGTACGTAGTATATTCTTCATTCCACCATCCACACAACCAACACCAGTTTCTATCGGCCCTCGTCGCTCATCTCCCGTGGCGAATGGCAACTAAGGCTCATGAAACCCGCAACCGCAACGTCGACCCTCCGTCGCTGCCGATAATCCTTCTGCCTCCTCTACTATTCCCCGGGCATTCTCCGCCTAGGGATCTCTCTCACCTCTAACTCCGGTGGCCCGTCATGAATCACGTCAAGAAACAAGGACTGGCGTCGTTGCAGCTCCTCGAGGCGTTCCAGAGGATTCTGTATATTTCCAGTATAAGTAGGTGATTCCAAGGAGGTTTACGAACGCATCGATCGTGAAACGCACCCAGTTCTCCTGCAAGGGAACACCGGTGGCGTGTGGTAAACTATCACCACCATCCCCTCCTTGCCTTTGCTCTCTTCCGTACTGAGACTCCTCTTCTCGCTGTTGTCCTATGGGCCAAAAATGAGGTCGCTTGATAGGTGCCGGGGTCACAGGGAGGCTGGGCCGCTCTATCTCAGTGGGGAAACTTGTCAGTCTCATACTGGGCTTTCTCCCGGTGATATCGGTTTCGAAGTCGCCCCCAGTTGTGCTAGACCTAGCCAATCCGGATTTCAAAACTTGAACTTTCTCTCTCCGGGGCTTTCGGATAGTGCGCATGTAATGCTCAATTTCCGGGACTTCGTCCCAGGCGTTCGAGCGGATGTAACCTTTCCAAAGATATTCAGATGTTGGTGGCGGTTCTGCTGATTCTTCTCGTGGTGCGCCCAATGCCGTATCTCTTTTATTTGGGACTTCACTTAATAGTTTCTCATGGGATACCGCAACTATGCCTGTTCCTGCTTCTTCGTCTAGAAAAACACGAGTGGGTTTCGGGGCGTAGGCCTCCCATGGAAAAATGTGGGCCAGACGCTGTGTATTTGGTTGCTTTGGGGGAACTTTATAGTACATATCTTTCGGGGCCTCTGGGTATGACTTCGGAGGCTGGAAAAGTTCCGTGTCCTGTGACATCGTGTAGGTGTGTGAGGGTAAACTGAATGCCTCCGGTTTGGAATCTACAGGAGGTGGTTCTCTGTCATTTTTTAATCAGCACGTGTAATTATATATTTGGGCCTATTTGATTTTGTCCATATAGATATATGTTTTAGATATAGTGGTGCATACCGAGAAGGATCCCATTGCATCCTTGGAGAAGAGAACGACGGCTCTGGAGCTGCTCTGGGTGGCTCGGGTTCTTGGGAGATGACAGGTATTTGCCCAATCTCTAGCTGTTTTAGTGGCTCAGTTAGCTCTTGTGGAAGTTGTTGTGTTGGTAGGGCTGGTACGCCAGTAACGGGAGAGGTTCCTGGGACTGATTCTTCTTTCGATATGGAAGGAGAATCAAATGGACGACGTGGAAAGTGTCGGTAGGCAGTTACATGCTCTTCACCACGAACGTATTGTGGGACAGCACTGACGACAAAATCCTGGCTTATATTAGGGATTCTATCTCGCGGGGGAGGACTAGCTGGCCTGGCTGCAACTTCAGAGCTATTCAATATGGAACTATTATGAACAGTGTGAGAAATTTCAGGGACATGAGAGGGTAGGAAACCATGCGGGATATTGAATTGCTGGATGTTTCCATAAGCTTGTGGTTCTACAAAAGCTTTAGCTTCAGCTGTGAGGGGAGCCGGAGCCGGAGACATAGTGGAAGTGGCAGCGAAATGAGCAGAAGCATGAGGTTGGTCGTAGGTACAAGCTTGAGCATGTGGTATCTCAGGGGTATGCATTCGCTCCGGCGGCTTAGTTGGCTCATGAACGATCCCTGCTGCGTGGAGCTGCCCCAAACCATGCTTCGCAATGTCAGCTCTCGACGAAAGCTTGGTATCCGGTTTGACCTGGTTAGACGCAGTAATTAGCATTTCCCGTTAACCTCCCTATCGGGTGTACCAATGCATGGGTATTCATATCATATCATGCATACCACCGGCCGATAATGTCTATAATACGTCGCCCACCACCTCCCCAAAAGCTGATTATATGGACTCCCCGACGGGAACAACTGCCTTGGGAGATTCCATGGTTTCTGTGATCCGATATAATGCACCAGACTAATTGTGCTGCCAAAATGTCGGAAGGCTGGAATGTATTGATAATGACCACTTGGCGTGCAGTTGTACACGAAGCTCAGTCTATCCCATTTCTTAAAATGTATATTCAGTAAACCCTGGTCTGCTCCGTCGAAGCTGACTCCCTGCTGAGCAAGAGCAAGGAGGGAGTAATAATCATGCATATTGGGACGGAGCACCATGAGGCCTGTATTGAAACAGTCTGGCCAGCCGGTATCAGGCACGGCGGCGAAGTTGGTATTAATTGTGAGAAGCTCATCGGGAGCTCGGAGGGACACTACATCTGCATCGATGTATACTAGCTGTCGGTATTGGGTTTGCCTCCAGAGCTCAATTTTTGAGAATGTCGAAGCTAGGTCTGGTCTGTCCATCAAATACAGATTTGCGGGGCAGTGGTTTACAATTCTGTTGATAGGGACTACATCGTCGTAGATGGTCTTTTTGTTTTGTTTCAAAATTAGCAGATGTTAGCTAACCCACCACAGATTTGTTATGAAGAACTGGAATGGGAATGCTGAACAAATGGAAAATGCTGTACTTTTAGCTCGTCAATCGTCGAAGCCTTGAGGCTGTCCAGCGTAACCAGCACGACAAGCTTTGCTTTGCAGCCATTGTCTCGCAGCGAATGGGCCAATACCATGGCACCTACAGAAGCAGCAGCAAAAGCAACAATGATATTGTAAGCAAAAGAGAAACGTTAAAAGTGCATTGCAGACGGCGGGTCTGGTCATGAGATAAGTTAGTGTTTACCTGGGAGATAATTGTCGGTGAGAAGCATCTAGATCACAGTGTGAGTTTTGGTCCATCAGGTACCTGCAATTTTCCATGTCAAACTTACCGTGCAGTAGACGGCTTCTCCTGGATCTGCCATGGTAGCAGTGGAGCCAGCCGCAATTCACGTCGGAGAGGGGAATACGAGATTGAGAGGAGGCAACGAGAAAGAAGATTTCGAGACAATAAAGTTCCCGTCTCTGTATTTATATATAAGCTCAAGCTTGAACGAGTTTGCTCCGTACTCCGGTGCGATGACCCACAGGGGCCAAGCGGGGAGGTTCAGCTCGCCTGTAGGTGTCTGAGATATAACCACAAGCGTATATCTAGGAGCAAGTGGTCAATTAGCCGTGGTCAATTGACTATTATGATGTGGAATGATAACCCCTAGAATGGCCGTGAGAAGAGCCATGCTGCGGTTGTTGAAGTTTCTGAGAGTATTATTATTAGTTACAAATGGAGTGGGGAAATTTTCCATGTCGTGGTTTGTTTTTGTTTTGCTTCGAACAAGGGTCGGTCAAGCGGCGCGAGAGTTAGTTAAAATTTTTTAACTCAAGTGCAGCCACGGTTATCTATTAAACCTAACTCCATACCCAAAGGTCGAGTAAGTGTGTTGCTTCGGACGAATACTTTGAAACCAAGTAAAATTCTTTAATTCGATAAATACTTCTCGGTCCGTTACAGCTCCGCATATAGCTAGGAATATTGACATTCGTTATGCCGAAAACCAAGGTAAATAAAAATATCCATATCAAGTAGTTAATGGCGGACATGGATATATAATAGAGCCATCGAAAGGAAATATCATCAAGAAGATAGCACAATTCTCAGGACTGATATCATATAACCAATTCCAGCACGTGCGCGTTCGAACAATGTAAGGTAACCTAATCAACATATCCATCATGACTTCGTGTTGTTGTCAATACAATTTCTGACACAGATTCGATTCCGTCCCACATGTATAGACACCCATTTTCCCACACGAGATCGATATCCATTTTGGCAGCGCGTGGGGGGGAAAAATGCATTCTACCAGTCATTCCAGATCAAAACCACCATAGCGTAATGGCGTGGTGGCGTGAAACAATCCAACTTCAATATCACCAAATCCTTCCCTCCATCCTTTCATCCACCCATTTATTTCCTCACCGTCACAACAGCGCCAGGATACACGTCAGTAATTGCCGCACCAACATCCCCATGCTCACCACAAATAGCCCACTCCACAGCCTTCTCCAAAGCCGCGCACCCTTCCACCTCCATTGGTGTGTAATGCGCCGTACGCGGCAATATAACCAGCTGACTGCCATGTACTAGGTAGTCTGCGATTCCTTCCAGAATCACCCGAGGGTCCAGCGCCCTATCACGCTCTCCCCATACAATTGTCGCATTCGCCCTCAGTGCTCCGTGGGGCCCGTCCTGGAGCGGCATCCCGCTGCTCGTCCGTCGAGACTCCCCAAGCCCGTACAGTGCGGAAATTGTCTCAAGAGATTTGTGCCAAGTGCTCACTGCAGCACCATGTCGGTAATAGGAGATCATGTCACCGAAGTTTCCTAGCTTGCTGCGCCGTAAGACACTGGGTGGGTACCCTTCACCGTCCTTTGTTGTAGTGTTGCATTCCGAGCTGCCAGGACCCAAAGTGCTCGCCATGGACTCTTGGGCATCTCGGACAGTGAATTCGTCGACTTTCCCTGCCGCCCGCTGGTGGATCGCCTTTAACAAGGAGTAATTGCCACCGCTGCCCACGTAACGCACTATGGGCATGGGAAGCTGAAACACAAAAATGTACCCTGAGAGGAACAGTTGGCGTAATAACGGGCTCAGCCTAGATATAGCCCGTAGGAGAAGCCTGTGGGAGTGGAATGGGTTTCGCAGAAATGTCATTAACATTTTTCCCGAGGATTTCCATGCAAGCGAAATATTTGCTCTCGCCAATGGTAGCTAAGAAAAACGACGCATGAGCCCACCGACAATAGAGAGTAAACAGCAGACTCAGTTCATATCATCAAAACTTACTAAGGGACCATTCGTCAAGATAAACCTGTCGACCAATTGTGGGGCTTCCGATGCGAGACGAAAACCTATCACAGCACCCCAATCATGTGCAACAAGAATAACCTTTGCTGGATTCTGCTTCTTATCCCCACTCGCGCCCGCGCCCGTATCTGAATCAGTAACCTTATCACCATCACCATTACCGTTGACATTAATCCCATACTTGCGCCTGATAGCAAGAATGAACTCAGCAACATGTTCCAAAACCTCCGTTGCGCCGTATTTCTTTAACGAGTCGCTCCCGCCATATCCTGGTAGGTCAAAAGCAACAATAGTAGACTTCTCCCAAAGCACTGACGAGACCAGCAGGTGGCGCCAAATCGCCCAGCTGTCCGGAAAGCCGTGCATAAAAATGACAAGCGGCTTTCTTGCTTTTGATTTCTTGGTTGCCATTGTTTGTGATGTGTTTTCCATGGCCAAGAGGTTGTCACTGGAGACATAGTGGAACTTGAAGCCATTCTTGAGGGTTAGGAAGTGGTGGGAGAAGCCTTCCCATTGCTTCGAGAGGTTCCAAAGGCGGTCCTTTGCTATGGTAGTTTTATTATTATAGGGTTAGAATACTGGCTCTTGAACATGAAGAAATCACTCGTAACTGGACGAGTTGGTTATTTCGAACAGGCCTAACCCGTACGGATATGATATAAATTTGAGATTTGGGGGTAGTTTAGGCCTCCTACCTAGCAACAGCTCCAATCTCCGCTGCTCCGTCGTCCGCTGGAAGACAGCTCCTGACCAGATGAAAAAGGCACTATACATGCAAAATGTAAAGAGCCCGTAGAAAGCAACGAAAATCAAGAGAATACCCCGGATAAATGTAGAGGGCGTCTCCATGATTTATGGTTGCCTGAAGCCGGCACTCGGATAGGTCAAGGTGTACCTCTGTTCTCCTTATTTTTCAGCTTCACAAGCGTGGGGGTATAAATAGTTTGAGGGTTGTCAGCTGAATTCAAAACAAAACAAATGAGTATCTGGAGTATTCGGTGGGTTATATAAAACAAGAGGAAGAGAAAGAAATTAAAAAATAGATTTGCATGAGAGGAGGAAAGGAGAAGGATACCAGATAGCTTCGTATGCGAGCAGAATCAGCCACAAGGAAGCTCTTCTCCCTGGTTATGATATAAGTATTTCCTTTTACAATAGCTTTGGTCGCAACATGAAACTATTCAGCCAGAATGTCCCACCCCTTGCTTCCTGCTGGCCTGCCCCTGTTTATCAACGAGAAAACTCCCTTTTGCTTCCAGAATTCAAAGTTCCTTTTCACTATAGACGATTGGCCGAGGAAGCTAGAAACGCGGAGAGATCTGCTTTAGGCCTTGCATATGCGTTTGGCTTGCAACTTCAGCGCGTAACTCCTCGATGTCAACAAAGAGCAATGCTGATACCAAGTTTCAAAATAAGATTCTCACCCAGGGACTTTAAAAATTTCGATGATATATTGGCCAGTTAACTCACCCCTGGCTTTTGCGGGATGGAACAGACGTACTATCTCACCCTTCGGGCTGCAGTTGAGATAACTACATCTTTCGAACGCGACAAGAGTCCATAACTGGGTTTTCACGAGAGTGTCGGAAATACGAGAATCGTGTTATATTTAATTGACTCATGAGGAGAGAGGTTGAGATTGATAGAATAGCCCAAATATGGGGAGAGAGGGTGGCCAAGGCGTTTGTTGGGTGAGTTGGTCCGAGTTGAAACTAAAATGTTAAATATTACCGCGAATGATGACGTCAATTTTGCTACGTTGTAGATCTTGAACATACAAGGTTAGTTTAAGGCGAGCACAACATTTTGGAGTTCATAAAAGTCAATCTCTCCTATTAAATGACAGAGAACCTCAAAAGCCGGGCTACAGGTTTATCGAGCATTAGGCGCCCCACCGTCGAAGATTTCCTAGTGAATAGATAGGCTACTTGGAAAGAAAAGAAGCACCTGCAAGAGGATGGTGTTTATTTTTCTCTTTCTCCTTTTTCCACTTGCACTTTTAGAGAACAACAGATGAGAAATTAAAAGTAGTAAACATAAACTAAAGTGACATGACGCTGCCAATTCAATGACAAGTGAGATGAGAAGGTAAAACCAAAGAAGTTTTATACAAGAAAAGATTCAAGTCAGCTACATATTCATCGAATTCACTGACACCACATGATATGAGGAATTATGAAAAATATAAAGGAGGGAGGGTACGATAGGAACAAAACTTGCAATGTCGGCAACCAATTGAAAAGAAGACTTGAACTGGACTCCTGATGAAAACAATTAATTAACAATGGCGGAAATGACTAATAAGGAAATATGTAATACAACACATGATGGACGTTGGAAACAAATAGAAATGAGATATATGTGTATATGTCGAGATATACCTTTACCAAGACACCAGGTCCTGCTCGTGTGTCACATCAGTTCAGAGAAAATCCAATATTCTCCCGATTATCATCTACAACTCTGCCATATCTAATTGTTGTAATCATACCAGTTAGTTATGAGTTTATCTTCTCGTAGTCCAAGGAAACAATGAAAGCCGAAGGGAGGGCAGAGTTGATAGCGTCATCAAAATGCCAAAAAAGAAATAACCACTCACTCTAATAACAACCTAAAAAACCAAACCTCAAGATCATTATTCCGTAGCGCCTTACCCGCCCACTCCTTCCCCTGTTTCGCCAGAAGCTGCGCAATCTCCCGCCCTTCATCATCCAAAGCAAAGAATCGCACAGTCTCAACATGTTCATCCCCCTTCAAGCTGAGGGGCACATAGTGCACCCAGGCGCGTAGCCACTCATCATGCCACTCGCGGAAAAGCGCAAGTTTATAAACCAAGCTATTACTGCGTAGAAAAGCGTAGTAGCGTCCGCTGAACGCATTCCCATCAATGTCAACGAGATGTCTGTACTTCCACGCATCTTGCTGATCGGCTGATTCCACCACGTCGAAAAACTCGGACTGCGCCTTGCAGTCTTCTGGGTCGCATTGGCCGACATGGGAGAATTTGACGTTGAAGAGGTCCTTGAGCGCGTGTCGGGCGACTTCCTTGAGCTCCCAGACGCCGGAGTCGGTGTTCTTTTCGTAGATTTTCGCACTATCCCATCCATTTATTTCTTTAATGAATCTTTGGCGGTGCTGTCGGCGCCAGCCTCCTGCTCGTGAAAAGCCGCCCGTTGTCGATCCGCGCCAGTATAATTGTTCCAGTTTATCGTACCAGGCGACGTCCTTGCCAGCATCGTAGGGAACTTTTCCGGCCCAGTACCAGGGACTTGGATATATGATGTCCTGGAAACTGGACACTTTACTTTGAGAAAAGATCGGGAATAAGTCATGGACAAGATCGAGAGCGTTGGGACGGTCAAAGAACCCGAACGTGTGTTGAAGCGAAGGAGAGAGGCATATATCTGTGAAGGCAGTAATGTTGTAAAGGAATCCAAGTTCTGTGTTGGAAAAAGCTTTGATATCATCAGGGGCGTTTTCATCGAGATTTCTTGCGGGACTATCCACAGGGCACGACATGCGCGAGTTCGTCCACGTTGGCTGGTGAGCAAATCGATTGAATCGCGTAGTCCTAAACTCATCGATTCTGTCACCTTTATTCACGTCGTCGGGCCGACCAGACCACGAGTTATTCGGGGAAGGGTTCTCAAGGGCCCGTGGAAGTGCACCATCCATGGCACGAACCACCAAGCGCTGTAGGTCTTCACTGGGTATAACGACTCGAGGTTCATCATGAATGTTGAAGGCCAGGTCCATATCGGGCAAGTATTGGACGAACGACTTCAACATCCCCTCCAACGCAATCCGCTGCCACTCCCTACTCTCCCCCCCGCCGTCAATTCTGGCAACCTTCCCATCCCGAACCAAAAGACTGATGAACGCGTTATCGAATCCAATAGCCTCCCTTGCCCGGGCCCGGATTAATTTGGGTTGTAGCCCCCAAAATGGAAGAAACGTGTGATAGATCGAATCGAACTCATCTATTAATTGCACATCGTGCTGCTGTGCGAATTTGAACCATATATCGAAATGTGGTGGGGGAGGCATCTTGTAGCGACGACGGTACTCGCCCACAGCATCCTTGAGCGTCTTGGATTGTCTCCCTCGAATATCATCGAACTTCTCCTTTGCTTGGTTTTGCAGTTGGACGATTGGGTGAAGGTTTTTCGAGGCATTTTCGGTGTGGACAGGGTGCTCGGGAGTCTGCTGCTGTTGATCTTGTTGTTTTTGCTGAGAGTCAGAAATTTCAGGGTGATTAGAGGTCGGTATGAATAATTTCTTTCTTTGGGTGCTCTGCCTGATTCTCTGGGCTGCTGGGTTGCCCAGCAGCATCAACGTAATCCCAACGAGGCAGACAATCCCCAGAAGGACAGCCAACCGTTGTGTTCGCATTCCAGACTGATGTCCAGCGGTTCCATGCGACATAAAGACGGGCGGAGGACGGCATTCAGGACGGTTGAGCCAAAGTCCTCGCTGGCAACACAGAAGAAGGGGGATCGTGAGGGTGTGATTGGGGGACGGATGCGGCCTGTTCGTACGTAAAAGAGATTGGTCAGTATCAAGATGACGACTCCTCCCGCGATAAAAGCGCCCACTTCCTCTCTTGATTTCTTGTTTTAGTTTCAATTTTAGTTTCCAAACGTTTGCTGTTCTCCACTCTCACTCAGGGGTGCACCAAGCAGAACAAAATTAGCTTGACAGCGGGTGGAATAACCAATCACTCACTATTTCCTAGCGTGGGTTGTCTGTATTTAACTGGACATCCCCCGGTATTTAATAATAATAGGCAAACAATCCAATTGCTTCCTTGCCTTTGCACTATCTTGTCTGTATTTCTCTCTCTCTCTCTCTCTCTCTCTGTGTGTGTGTATGTGTTATGTGTGTGTGCGTGCGTGTGGTATGTAGTGTTTCTCTGTACCTTCAATGGTTGTTCGTGGTTGGTTGAGTCTGGCAGCTTTTACCTATCTTTGGCAATGCACGATGACGCTAAGGCCTAATAAGGCCTAGTGGTTTATAGAGAGTCTTTGCATGATTGGACAGAGGAGGCGAGGCGCTTGTAAATACCATAGCCCAAGGCGGTGGCAGAATTAGCCGTGGTGGGTTTCCTTCGGCCACTAGAATCAAAAAGTGTTGGACACTTACGTCACGTGACCAATTCTCCATCTTGTTCTTGTATCAACCAAGCTTCTGTCAGATTATGAGACCCGTTATGCGCCCAAACGCGGCCAATTCGGAAGTTATCTTGTTGAAATCAGTAACTGCTTGCTTCATTTGATCTATATATCATCTTATTTATCTTTCATATTTTAAGAGACCTACACTCCCTATTTGGCGGAGTTCTTAACGCGTTTCTGAATCTTTGACTACATATGAAGAAGATGAAATTTGATAGAATATCACTCTAAAGAAGCAAATTTCAATGGATTTCTCTCTAGAATAGAGACACCCTTCTAGAGGCTTTTTTTATCTATATTTTGATTCTTTGATTGATCATATCAACATTCAATGATTATATTAACAAGAAAAATAGTTAGTTCAAAGAAGATGTCATGAAAATTGACAAGTCAAGTGCTTTAACTGATACTCTCAATTATGTGACTTGAAGATCTTTGATAAGATCAAAATTAATAGATAATTAATACTGAATCATAATTAAGAAAGAGCAAACACGTGATATTTTAAAAATTTTTGAATAAACCTTCTTCTAAAAAATCAAAATCTAAAAAATATAATAATCAATCATATATCAGATCACATCAATCTGTTACAGCACAGCTGCTTGTAATATGGATTAAGGTTGATCCACTCCGCTCTGAAGGTTAATCCGCTCCGATCACCTACTTATATTCAGCTGCTTGTTCATTCCGACATTCTAATCCCCAGTTTAGTATTCTCGTCGCAGTTGCCTAGTTAGATAGATGAATTGAAGCTTTTATCTTGTTATCATCTTGACTCTAGACTGAGCCATGACACATCTAACAGATCACCTTCATCATTCTATTTGACAAAATTTCAAATTAAGCAACAATCATAAGGTATTCTATATAGAAATTATATAGAATAGACATTTAGATCTATTAGCACTGTTTAATATTATGTCCAGAAGTATTACACTTGCTGCAGATTGAGGGTTTTTGCTTTTTAGTTCCTGGGTTCAAATTCTCAACCTCTTTCTCTATATGTTGATCAGACTTCTGAGATCTAACAGTTCTAACTAATATATCTTGAACTGTTAGAATTTCTTTCTTAACTATATAAAAACATGATTTCTCTCTCTTTCACTTTTGTCTAGTATTGACAGCTTTCAGCTCTGTGATTTTCTTTGCTAATAGCAACACTATGCATGCAACGGACATCTCTTCTCTATTTCCTGGCTGTATGAGAGATGACTTATTATCTTTCTCAGCTCTAGTGATCACTCTGGCTGTTGAGATAATCTTTGTTAGGCTCAATCGCCGAGATTAGGTCCCCCATCACGTGATCTGTTGAGTTGTTTGTAATACTATCACGTGATCACATGGGTTGTTAAATGTGGGATGGTTAAATCTCTTATATTGGGAGGCCTAGCTAGCTATCTAATATACGCTATATCACGTGCGGCGGGGCGGCAGCCCGGGCCACATACGCCCAACATTAAAATCCGGGCAGAACCCCCTTTTCTCTCACCAAGCGTAGTATTTCGTTATATAACAGTTAGCAACGCAGAGAATTCCTTCTTATGCAGCTCGTATTCGCTCCCTAACAATCTTCATCATAAAGTTAATCTTCTTAAAGTTATAAATATTCTCTGGCACTTCTATACTTCTTTATTGTATAATTCATCAAGATAAATTATTCATATAGAATCATTGAATCCTTATACTATGCTCAATTGATAGTCATATTTGTGTGAGAAATTTGCCTTTAGTTCATAATGCTGTTGTATAAATCTATTGACTCAACATTCTTCTATGATAGTAGAAGCACTGAATTCAGTCTGCAAATAGTAGATTAACTATTTCTCATACAGTTATGGTTAGAGAGACTGTCCTCTCTCATTCATGGAGATTATTCATTGAACTAGATATTCTTTTTCTTTAGAGATCAGTTTTTAATTTTTTAATTGAGTATTTGTGGATATGATTTAACTGTGTAGTCTATAAGTCATAGAGAAATAGAGAATATTATACAACTTAGCAGCAGCTCTAATAGTTGTAATTTGCTGAGCTTCATAAGCTTTACTGATTAATAGAAGCCTAACTTTCTGATTAGAAGAGGGCGGTTGACATGCTGAATTTTTTTAATGAGCATTAATGATTTAGATGAAAGTGATCTATTAGATGATTTGATCTGTTAAGTGATTGATTATGTTAATATCATAACTTTTCTTTGTTCTAGAATTATTTATGAAGTTCATTGTGATATACTATCAGCTTTCTTGTGACTGTATAGATGATCAAATGCTTCTCTAAGACAGAAAATTCAGTAAATCCTCCCTTAATCATTGTCAAAATTTGCTAAAGATGAAGTCAAAATCTCCATCATTTGTGTATTATTCACTCACAGAGTTGAAAATTACAATGCAAATTCCTGATTTCATCATTCATGCCAATCAGCATCTGATCTGAAAGCGATGTATGAGGCAATAAGCATATGTGTGGAGTTAAATGTGCTTTCATATGTGTTCACAGTCCAGAGTGAGCAATGGAACTTTCCAGTCTCCGCCAACATATTTTTACCAAGGCGTCGGCCCAGATGGGGCCCATCTCGATTACTCTGGGGACAGGAGCAGAAGCAACCATTGCATCTCCATATCGATCATGGAACCCCAGATTTTTGAAACGGACAACGCGAGAAGCAAGAGGGAGAAAGAAACTAAAAAAGCGTTGAATGTGTAGTCGTTTTAGATCAGCATGAACCAGGAAACGTCAAAAAAAGTCCCCGATATAACTAGTTATACCCCGCCATTTCATTTGAGACATCAGCGACAAAAATCCTGGCACATGCAACATCCGTGGATGCGAAAATCTGTCGAAAGAGTTACGCGTTGCCGCGTAACTGAGATTTTTTGTTCTTCTGCATCTGCGTGAGTTTATTCGCAATCGGTGGTTGATGTAATTGAATGTTGGAGACGAGATGTCATATGGCGCGTGTTGCAAAATGAACATGATGACGTCGTAAAAACGCCGCCTGTCGCGTTTTAGTAGTTATGTCGTCTTTCAAGATGACAAAAGTCTGCCTTGCGCGCCCAACATGAACCCGACTTGCCCGAAAATATGATACTGTTTTATATTTCCTCTTCTTTGTATGAGTCACAGGGCAACCGACTCGCTGCTAAACGTTGAGTAAATTACCACATCATCCATTGGGTAGAAAATGAATACGCATGTACCCAGCAACAACCCCGAAACGTAAGGAGATCGATATTGCTTCCCACGGTTCTGTGTTTCGCATTCTAACTTTTAACGCTGATGGTTTAGTTGTTTAGTGAATCATGGTTTGAGGGAATAATGCGGGGCTTCAGCATAAAAGGGCGGTAAAGGGATTCTGTTGATAAAGTAGCAGTGGCTTGAGGTTATGGAAAGCCCACTCCTTCGAAAAATCTCAATTATTTGAATAATAATGCGGAGGAGAAACTATTCTTGTTTTTTTTCTTGACACTTTTCGAAGAAAACGACCATAATATTTACGGCCTTCCGGCCTCGTCCATTTTGACACGTGAACCCCCAAGGCTGCCAGCTTGTACTAGACTTGGGAGCAAATTTCACGTTTCCTTTTGGATCAGTCGTTTAGGCGGTCTACGGCGTTATCCGGTTCTGGCTGGCGGTGTCTCAAAGTTAACCCAATGATTCTAATCTGATCAGCTTTTGGTGCGAGTAGTGGTGGCCATCAGTAAAAAATCTGTCCAAGCCTAAAACAAAAAAAAAGGATTCATTTCTCCAGACTTGCGTCTGGGAGGTATACATTCAGCTGGGCATGGCCGGGATTTCCTGCATGCACCCTATGCACGGTACATACGGAGTATGTTTTGGGGACGTGCGGGACTCGGGTACTGGACTAGGCTCACCTGGGTGATGATGAAGTTAGTAGGTTATTTATTGACTCAAGTAGTTGACTACGATGCATTCGCGTATATCCATCATTCGTGACTTTGGTGGAGTCCAGCGGAAGGGGAAGAAGATACGCTGCACGTGTTGTTTCAAAACACCGATGTACGGTGGAAACCAGTGATCCAAACGTGCTGCAGAGCCGGGAGTATCTCAGCGCGGGTATCTCAGCACGGGCGGTCAAGTATATCAAACGTCCCTTTGCCATCATCGGGCTTTGGCTGTTTATCCATTAGAAAGAGAGGGGGGCGAAAGCATGCGCGTCTAGAGCTGGAGATTTTAGCGCATGTTTACCGGATGCAGTATATTCGTTGCTGGTGAAGTGCCAGTAGTTACAGCAGCTGTCGGAGAAATACGATGATTTCTGCAAAAATATTCAGTAATAATACTGTTCAAAACATGTACGTACATATAGTCTGAAATTTTTGAAAGATTCATGCAAAGAAGTTATAGCAAGTGCCATTGAAGCATAAACAAACGAATTACGGGATATGTGCAAGTTGGGAGGTTAGTTATGCAGACAATTCAAATAGATATATATAATAGTATCTTTTCTTTGAAGAAAAATTTATTTTTATAATTTTTTTTAAAAATATTAAAATTTACAATCTTATATTTAAGTAGTTAAAGAAATGATAACAAAAGATGTGATGAATACTTTCAATTTATAATCATTTTTATTTAAGCAATTGACTAAATAAAATATTGAAAAGCAATTTCATATAGATGAAACAAATGCTCATTGAAAGAGTTAAATTTAAAGCTATTATCTTACTGCTAATATTGCAAGGTTAAACACATGCCATTACATTTAAATAGACAAAGTTCTTATTGCCAGAGACATCAGTAAAAAGGTTATGAAGTGAAATATAAAAAGATAGGAAAAGTAATATTATAATAGAAATAAACTGATTGAGAAATCTGCAGTTAAAGGAATTATAAATCTGCAATAATAGAAGGTTAATAAAATACGTGAACATCTAGAAAATAATGCTTCTAATGGGACGGATGGGGATATATTAATTATTATAGATAAGCTGTGTGATATGTTGAGATTTTATTTTAAAGTTTGCAATAACGATCTAGAGTTTTATCGTTTTGGTGTGGTGTGGTACGATTAACTAGATGAAATGACTAGCACAGCCACACAATGAGGCGCAGTTACGATCATCATTTTCGCCGAATCGCCAGATGAGAATGCAACTTGTAATTTAATACCACCACCTTACCAGAAATTTGTGTTCTGGGTGAGCATAGGAGTCGCAGTGCGTGCTGTGTCCATTTACAGGTTGTTAGTTTTCTCTCGGTGCGACACAGAGCCGACAGAAAGCACTCTCAGTGAGCTAACCAATCAAACTATCAATTGTTAAGAGTTCTTGAAGATCCCAACCCGTGGGCGCATACTGTGACATCTGGTCGTTTGACCTTTCCAACCTCCTATCAAAAGGAGGCTCTCGATTCGATATCACAACCAGTAGGAAAGAGCCATTTTGGGAGTTTGACCAGGTGGTAATGTCAGAGACAGTCGCCATGAGGTATTATTAACTACGTCCGCTATTCTGCTGATTGCCGTTGGTGATCACAGTTTACCTCCGGGCCGGGACCATTTATCACGGACCTTAGAATGGGTAATGTCACCTGATGCTAACAACAGCACGCGCTCCTGACCGGGCAAACATCCCAGGTTTCGAAGAAGAGCTGCCTACAATGACTCGTGAGTGACTACTCGCAACAAGAAGTCAAGATCGGACTACACTGTCGAAAAAAATAGACACACAGGTGGAATAATGACTGGTACAAAGCACAAAACACGGTACAGCATGAAAGGAAACGAGGGCATTTTCGAAACGCAAAAATTTTTCCGCGAAGGACTGTTGCAGCTAAAGTGTAAATAATCCTTGCCCAAGTTGCCCAGCAGTTGTTGCGTTTAAAGGTGATGAGCATAACGTCCGGGCTCATGAACTTAACGGGCTGTGAAGTTGGCGTCTTCTTCCAGAAAGCCTGGAATGACGGTGGGTCGCAGCTCGATCCAATCGGCGATCAGAACAGGGATCTTGTCGAAATGCGAATCTGATGCCCAAACTCCTCCAAGACACCACCCTCCTCCAGCTGAACTGTGCTCAAAAAGTATTCGAGACTGCCACTTAGTTGCAATCTATCAGCGGACTAAGTCCGCTTTCTCCACTACTTAGGCCCAGGATGACCCATGTACTCCCTTGCTGGTGTGTTTCGAAACGTGAACCTTGCTCGTCTCTATTTACCCTGGGTTGGCTTCCCGCCAAAGAGCATGGCAAGGTTTCCCAGACCTCTGGGATCAGGCTCGCTAGATTCAGATGGGATTCCTCTTTTGAGGATTTAAGATGGATCAAAGTTGAATGCTGTTTAATGCCCGCCTGAAGTCCCAACAAAGGGTTTATAAACTCTGTAGTGGCTATACTGATACGGATTGGTAGATGCGCTGAGCATGTAGCCTAGGCCTCTTGCTAGGTTACGAAAAGTCGACAGAGGAGGAATCAGGTGAGTCTAGATGATGTCCTGATCCTGACTGATCTCTGAAGATCGGGAGACCATCCTAGGATCATAGCTTGTTATCAGCGGACGTAGGTTTTCGTTTGTCTTGTCCCTTTCTAGGAAGACACAAGACATTAGCTGGAAGGGTTCACCTGAATATGCAAGATACCCTTTTGCATTTAACCACTGGAAATGCAGAAACTCTGTGGTAATTTCACCTGCAGGAAGCTTCATCCACTCTCATCGATGGCCGCAGGGGCCTATTCCAAGTGACAGTCCCTGGCGCTGGCTATTGATATTGTGAAGCACAAGCACAATAAGGTCTGAGACCCTGAGCTGATAATCAATCTACCCTCCGATCTGAGTACTATATATTTTTACAGGCTGATCTGATGCGCCATTGATATGCCATGAAGGGGTCTAGTCTGGTCCACGGGCTCCACCCGCGGTACAGGACAGGGTGGTGGGTAAAGCATCCAGACAGGAGGTTTCCGATTAGTCTGGAGAGACATGCATCTTACCAGACGCCTTTTATGGTATGAGTACGGATGCATTATGAGTCGTCATCGCCCGAGGGTTTTTCGACTGCTAACCTCTGTTCTTCTGTGTGTTTCCCATGTACAGCTTGATGGCAGTTAGCGACAAAGACAAGGTGCTCCTTGCCCCAGTTCACCGAGGTTTTAGTCGGTTTACGGGGGTTGAGCCAGCAATCGACGACCGAAACGTTCGGTACCTTACCATACCTTACAATACGCCCCCTCCCCTCCCCCCCTCTTCCTCTCCCTCCTGGCAGCAAGAAGCTCGTGGGCGTCATGGACGTGTTGCCCGGCATATTGAACATGCCGCCGCCAAGCCCTCTCAGCCATCCGTATTTGACGCGATAAATTATGATACGCCGTACGCAGATACCGTATCCGCCACCACAAACCGTCCGCAATATTTGCATGCGACCATCTGCGACCGTCTGCATCCTACCCACTGACCAAGTGAAAATGGGGACACAATATGGCGAAGGATAAAAGTCCAAAAAGTAGAAACAAATAAAAAAAGTTTCCCTTGCCTTGCTTACAGTGGACGCGAAGAAGCCGTCGGAGTCAGCGCGCCATGATTTTAAACGAGCCTGTCTTCATATAACCTCACTTCGCCCCCCCCCCCCCCCCCGGGCTTCTCGACTTTCGGAGCATCTCTTTTTCCTCTTTCTGGCTTTTATCGCCATCCAATTCTCCCCTGGGTTTTCTAAGAATCCTTTTTTTAAATACCTTTCAATCTTCTTATTACTCCCCTCCTACTTCTTTGCCTCCCACCCCCAAAACCCCCCCAACCCCGCTCTTCCCGTTTCTCTCTCCCCTTCTCCCCTCTCCTCTTCCATATACATTCTTCAACCCTCCTCCCTTCACACTCCTCTTTGACATATCTCTTCTTGACTTGGATTACGAATCTTTCAAGTGTTGCTGAATGTTGCAATCATTATAATATATATTTTTTGGGATATTTCTCCTTTCTTCGCAAATTTCAAACAGTTTAATAAACCCTTGACTTTTAGCCCTCAGTTCATATTTCTTCTCCGACAGAATGCCGACGATTCTATTACCAGCATCTGCTGCGGCTTTCGCCCCAAGATCCTCTCCCAATGTTGTCCTAAACTCACGGGTAGAGCCGTGGTTAACTGTTACTCTGAAGAGGGTCAACCGGGTCAAGCGACCCCTTAACAACGTTACGCAGCACACACGATGTCTGACAGAAACGCTATCGTCGTCGAATGCCATCTGGACTCTCTGCTCGATCATGCTGCCGAAGGCACCTGAATCAGAACTGCGACAGGACGAGAATTTGTTGGTTGAGGCCTTGTTCAACTACCAGCTTGTCCATATGGAAGCATACGTCGTTCATGTCGACTTGGTTTCGCAAAATGAAGTCGCTTTCAAACTAACCCCGGAGACGATTGAATTACTAGTCGAGTACCACAAGGATATCTATTCTGTGGATTCTGCTGCCAAAACCTGGAACTGGTCGGAGAAAGAGATACAACTGAAGAAGTTACAAGAGGAGTTCGTTCAAGCCGCCAACAGATTTGTTTATCGGGCATCTGCAACGGCGCTAGAGGGAATGGAAGAGGACGGCGCCGGTGAGCTTCTTTGTGGTCGCAGTGATGAGGCCAAGGCAGCCATTCTTGGATTGTTTGTGCCGCTGCTACCACCGCCACCTCGCATTGTTGATGTGGTGAGGCCAACTCCAATCCTACCCAGCTCGACGGGGCCTGATAACTGGTGGCACAGTCCCATCCAGCAACCTCATCCCGAGCCGGTTGATTCGTGGAAGGTTGTTCCGTCTAGCCCGAGCACCACCTCAAGCGATTCGAATCAAAACCTGTGGGCTGCCAGCATTGCACTTAATGAAATCCAAGCTTCATCCCCTACGCTGTCGCACAGCCACCCTTATTCCACCACTGCGTACAGCGAAACTCAGTATTATAGCACTCCGGCCACTCCAGCTTCTATCACACACTTCTTGTTGCCGAGCATGCTGGCGCAGCAACAGTGCAGTACCGCAGCGAACATGGGAGGCTTTGGCTGGGGCGAACGATATCAGGACTTCGCCCTGCCATATGGAACTACCATGTAGCAGCCATAGGTGGTCAGCTTAAGGGGACCTGGGTAATCTCACGTTAACTTACAAATGACCTCATTGGGAGCCGCCCTGGCTACGTGGACGTGCGGAACTTTGACCAATGTTGGTAACGAGACATGGGATTTCGACACTTAGACATGACTTCGCATGGCCATCACGGGCGTCAACGGCATTCCTGAAGGCGTTATCAGAATTGATCGACATAGCGAAACATTTTGGGAGGGGGGTACATCTTTTTTCTTTTCGTCTATTACCAGTTGAAACTGCCTAATATTTTTTTTCTCCCCTTTATTTTGTTTTCATTATCATTACCTGATTTTGTCATGTGTTGTTCAGCAAGCGTTGCTTTTTATGGGTTTGGTCATTGTTTTTCTACTTACATTTTGCATTAAGAACTGGAGGGTCGGATATCTGACGATTTGCTTTACGTCATACTACTTACTCCCTTGGCGGAGGTGTTTCTTTTCATTATTACGATTTCGTTGTCCAATTCGCATTTTCTGGTATCACAAGATCTAATGCGCCTCACGGCTCGAAACGTTTTATTGGTTTCGTCGCATTTATAGATGAGGATTTGAGAGCACTATACCGGACAATGGGTTGGCTAGCACGACCATTAGTCCCAGCTACTCTCTTCCCTTATCTTTGGTCCACACTCGCTTCTGGTACTGCGTGCCAGACTGGCAATTCTTATACGGATTGGTGAGACTACGACCGGCGACCCCGTGGATCTACATAACATCTGGCATGTTTTGTTTGTATTCGCTTTTTATTGTCGCATTCTGGTTGTTGATGGTCGAAAGAGGAGATCCTGAAACATGGAAACTGTTGGCAAGCCTTCGAGACTTTCAATCTGTGGTTGAACTCTAGGGTGGGGAAAGTTTAAACAACCCTTGGAAGGGAATCTGGGGTTCTACTTCAAGGGTGTCTTTCTTCATGCTGGCGTACCCCGCGTTTCGGATGTTCTCATTCCACCCAAATAATGACCAGATATGTGGACTACCCTCTGCGAGGCTCATCCCCTTTTCTCCAGGCTGGTTTTTTTTTATTTTTCTTTCACCTTAATTGTCAAATCACTCCCTGGAGAGGTCTCTCAATTCCACTCCTTTTCCCTGGCTGGAAGGAGGGGTTGAGTGGAATCGGATGCTGGAATCACAAACCATTATATTCTTTATTATTTTGGGCTGGGTGGGAAATCTGAGGCTGTGCTTTGGTTTTTTTTTTTTTTTTTTTTTTTTTTTTTTCACATTGTTTTTGTTATCCCACTCAGCCATATAGTTATAGTATGTAGTATCATTCCGTGTATCATTCCGTTCTCTAACTTCATTCCGTTCTATAACTACCTAGTTAGTTGGTCCTCTTTAAGTTTGAAATTTTAATTTTGGACTCGATATGCTCTTTTTTTCGTGATTTTATCTTGACTAGTTTTAGTATTATGATTATCTGCAAGGATCTGTTATATGGGCAATAAATAGCCGGAAAAACGAAAACATTATTGTCTACAGCTCCAAGGAAATATAGCTATTTTTTTATGAGACTAGCAGCAGAACATTCGCGGGTTTGGGTTTTACGTGTAGAACGTGAACTATATGCAGACTTAAAAGGTCCTGTCAAAATTGAGGCTAAGAGGCAAGGAAGGGTGAAAGAAGGGGCAAATGAAAGCTAAGTGTGAGATTAACGGTTTGTAGAGTGAGGTGAGGAGGTTAAAATAACTTAGCAGAATTACGTGGGAGGGAGCGAAAGATGTGGGTTGAACTTGTGGGAAGACTGTCGACGCAGAATACACAGCTGATTGCAGAAAGGGAGGGCGAGGGGAATATGTGATTTATTTTTGTACCTCTCTAGAATCTCCTAGAGAGTCATTTAGTAGAAGCCTGCAGGAACAATTTGAGGGGAAGATGCGTGTATAATCTGGATTCATGAGCTATGATTATGACATGTTCCACAGAAATAGTATATACAAACGTTTTGCCTCTTAGATAGTCAAAACATTATTGATCTAAAATCCAGCGCTGAGGAGTCGTGCATTGAAGGACAATAAATAACAAGCGGAAATAGCATCCGTAACATCGAGTAAACAACCGCACAGGAACAAAAACCCTTCCTGCAGTGAACCCTATCATTGGCAGTGCCTCTTCCTCCTTTCGCTAATTTTATAGATATGTCATAACTCACGCCTGGTTCACCTAGCAGTCCCTGTCCCTCAAGCAAATATGTATGTGTTGTTTCGCTGACCATCAGACACCACAGCTTTCCACAACAACAGGCTTTGGGTGGTTCAATAACTCCACGAGAGTGCATATGCATTGGCATCTGTGTATTCGTACCCGTTTCAAGGTCCGTTCTTCTGAATAGTGGGTATTGTGAATACGAAAGTTCCGGCGCCGGTGAATTATTGATTGCCATCCAATATTGATGAAAAAGGGGAATGTGTGGACTGCTGTTCCAATATCGTCAAATGAATGAAAAGCTGTTAAGACTATTAATATTTATCGCTTGCTCTGAAGTTCTCAAGCATCCTGAGTGGTTGCCACCACTATCCTCTGAAACAGGGCTCTATGTGTGTTCGAGACACCTTGATTGCATTTCAGTGGGGAGACAAAGTGTTATTCTTGTACCTATAATCCCATACCATGCTATTAGCGTTGCAATAATTTCCTTGGAATCAGAGCAAATCCTAAGGAAAACTTATCACCCTCTACGATTTTCACATCCATAAACAAAGGAAAGAGAGAGGTGGTCTCACCTCTGGAGGATTTCCTGCCCCACGAACCATCCTTTCTATCATCATAGCTCTAACCTTCTCCTTGTTCTCCCCCATTCCTATTGCCATGTATTCCAATAAGGGGGGATGTCCAATGTACGAGGCGTAGCTATCGCGGACGATGTTGGATGTCCATTCGTATTTGGTAGTATCAGCATGGCCGGTACCGACATAACGGGCTTGCAAAGCCTCCAGGTTCTGGAGTGTACGTAGCTTATCGGCCATTCTGGTTTGACAGGGGAGAATGAGACTATTCCGCGGTTTTGTGGTAAATATATTGCTTGTGGTTCTCTGCTTCGCCTTTTGGGCAAACGGCTCCTTGAACAGTCACGTGACTATACAATCAAAGTCACGTGTAGCCTTGGCAAAAGTTACTATCAACGTTCAACTTCGGGGACGGTTTCGAGTTGTGAGTACGTTCAGTTTTCATAAATGATTTCAAATTTTATAGGGGCATAACTTGCGAGGTAGGCCTCCTGTATTCTAATGGGCAGTATCCCATTGGAAAGCCGCATAGCATCACTTGTCCACTCGCATTTCGATGATCTGCCACAACGCAGCAAACCTACAATTCACCCCAATGGATCAAGGGAATGGGTTCCCCTGAGCGGTATTGTACTTGTTACCGGTGAGTTCTGGATACCTTGGTTATAATTGACTCTTCTTATATGACAGAGGAAGAACTGTCTCTTTAATTTCTTTCCACGCTGCAGTTTAGAACAATTAAAGGGATGACTGCGGCAACTTTCTCTTGGAACGCCTCCTTTCGAAATGTTAGGGAATCTCGAGTATTTTCCCTTGGATCTCAATAACCATTGATTGAATATTGAATTGTCTTGCTATTTTTATTTCGTCATGCTTCTTGCCTTCAGCGAATTGATTTCCGCAGCCAGTCTAGTTGTGAAATTTTCTAACTCTCTTTCGATGAAAAAGGTGAAAATACGCCTCATGAGGCACTAACGTGTGTTGCAATAGCGTATGTGCATCCTTCGATAATGGTTTCCATTGTGTGACCGAATCAAGCTGACTTTGTAACCAGAACAGGCACAAAATGCCTCCCAACATCGCAAATACGGCTCTGTCGGGGTCTGGTACTTCACGATAGTCATGCCGAGGTTCTAGTCATTCGAGCTTTCAATCACTGGCTTCTAGAAGAATGCAAAATGATGCTTCAACAGTGGAAAGGTCCACCTAGTTCTGATGTTGAACATGATGGTGAGACTTACGCAATTCGTGCAGAGTACACTAGTCACCAGAAAAAAATCGCTGTGGAACAACACTCCAAATTCATAAACTGGAGGCATCGATTAAGAACAGAGAATGAACCAGCTTCAGTCATTCTTCCCAACTCGTCAGATTTCACTCACCCGAACAATTCAGAGTGGCCATTATGGCCTCCTTTCCAACTCCGCAATGATCTGAAAATATATATGTACAGTACTTGTGCGCCATGTGGCGATGCTAGTATGGAAGTTCGCATGGCCGCTCAAGATGACCCCACCCCATGGGTGATACCTCTCCCTTATCCCAATACCGAAAGCTCCAATGATAATAATAATGAAGCAAGCCATTCAGAGACCAACGCAAATTTGCTAAATGGTCGCGCCCACTTCTCCATCCTGGGCGCTGTGCGCCGCAAACCCTCTCGTGCCGATGCTGAATCAACACTCAGCAAATCATGCTCTGATAAGTTAGCTGTGAAACAGGTGACATCTCTTCTCACGTTTCCTACATGCTTACTCATTGTGCCAAGCCCGAACGCCTACTTGGCAGCTCTGCTTCTTCCGGAGAACGAAATAAGCCAAATTGCATGTGCCAGGGCGTTTGGGGGTGGTGAGACTGGTCGCCTTAAGAAGCTGAACGGTCAGAGGTGGAAAGGTGATGATATTTTGACACCAAACGGTCAGGAAGAGTATATGTTTCGTCCTTTTGAGGTTCGCTCTATACCGAATGCCCAGGTCAAAAAGGAGTGGGCGTTTGGGAAACCAAGCATAAAGGAAGTAAAGAGTAAACCAGGGAATATCTCAGCGGTTTGGACGGCTGCGCCATCGTATACGATGGCACCTGAGAAGCTAACAACGAAAAACCTAAGCGAAACCCTCATCAATGGCGTTAAACAAGGCTATCGCCATTCATCACCAACACCGCGGAAAGCGAGCTCCCTTTCACGTGCGAAAATGTGGGATTTATTTCGGGACATCGTTCAACTCCTGCCCTCTGCTGAAATTAACATTTCTTCGGGATCAGATTATATGCTAGATCCACGGGACAGTTCGCACTATTTGAAAGTAAAAGAATGCGTCTGTACCTCGCAGACTTATGAGGTGGTGAAACGGAAATGTATCGAACTAGGCCTTGGTCCAGTAAGGGTCAGGAAGGAGGTTTTGTCAGATGTGAGGGTTGTTCTTGGAAATTGGGTTGAGAATCGAGGGGATGAGAATTGGGGCTTGTATGTATTGGACAATGAGATGAAGGTTCGGAAGGCTCAGCGACAGGATCAAATTTCAGTGAATGTGTATGAATAAATCTATTCCACTTTTGTTCCAGAGTAGGTGGATATGCGTAACGACATCTATATATTAATAATTACTAGCATGAATGAAACACTAAATAAAACAACAGGTCAGGCTAATTAGAAAGTTTTAGTGCCAGTAATTATGTAAGAAGAAAATAGCACACCCTTGTCACCAACCAAAAAAAAAAAAAAATATAGAAAAAAAAAGAAAGGAAAAAGAAAAAAACGATGGAATGCCGGATAAAGGTTACCATGGCATCGTTTACTAATACATTTTGATGCTGTTGTTGATAATATAAGGCTGAATCTGGGGAGTATGTCCCGGGGACGTTAGGGTTGCCCTGAAGGGCCTCACATTTTGGCCCCAAAAGACCTAATAAATCCCTGGTATGATCCTGCTTTTCACGATGGATGTGTATCTGTCCCAATCCTTGCCGTACTTCCTTCTGCACTTTGCCTCGTCTCTTCTCTCACGATGGAGGAGCAGAATGGCAAAATACAACATAAAGAAGTATGTAACTAGGTTGCCCCAACCACGTACCTCGGGAGTTTGGACTGCACGCTTCTCAGTGGCACCCGTGATAGGATTAATTTTGTCAACAATCAGATACCCAGCAATGCCAGTGGGAAGGCAATATGACCAAGACATCACCCAATCGCCCATATAATTAATGTGGCGAGCACAACCCCACCACCCCGATATCAGAAGACGGGAACCAGCAGCAGTTTCGACATATTTGAGGTGCTTCACTCGTGGATCATTAGGATTCGTGCGGAATCGGTTCTTTTGGTTGTTGGTGCTGCGGAAGATGTAATATCCGACTGATTGAACTCCCAAGACGACAGCGAGGCCCCAGAGGCCAATATCTAACGGATAAACCGCGAGGTATCTTGTTTGCACGGAATAGATGAATGGTACCCAGACCAAATCCCCGAATGACAACATGAAACCAAACCCATCGGTAATCATATCCATTGTTGTAAGGATAGCAGGCTCCATGTAGAGGGCGTCAAGCACATAGAAACCCTGGAAGAAGGTAATGAGAATGATCGATATGGTGATGTGTCCCGAATTGACCTTGTATTGGTGAGCGATGTTGGATAAATTCAAAATTATCCAGCCCAACAGGCCGGGTCGTATCTCGCAGAAGGCTTTAATATCGAGTATCTTGGAAGCTTCGCTAACAAAGGGGATAGGAAGACGGATTCGCGGGTTTAGTTCACGGCCCATGAAGAAATCGTATATTGGATTGCCACTGGTGCCGCCCGGAGCTAGTTCACGGAATGTGGGGTTGAGTTTTCCAGGTGCTGGAACGGTGAAACTTGCAAGGTAAACGAAAGCTGCGAGTGCTTCGCTGATAATAAGATTTGCGGTGAGAACTTGGATATAATTGTCCCAGAGGAATGTCCACACAGGGAAATCGGGTCCATAGATATAACTCCCAGCGGCAGATCCTCCCAAAATCAAAACAGCAGAGAGAAAAGCTAGAAGATGGAGACCCCAAGTTAGATCGTGGCTGTGAGTGATTTGAGAAGCTCCTCACAGTTGAATTTATATCTATGCCTCCCTCCGCAAGCTAGCAGGACTCCTTCCACCTCTTCCCCTGGAAGCACAATCTGCAACACCAGCAGGAGTAGGTAGTAGCCAAGAACATAGCAAGTAACCTGGGTATCGTATAGTCCTTTCAGTCCGTTCTCAGGCCATCCAACTTCTCGTTTTAAAGTTTCAAGCGAAAGAGTCGACGGGTGGAGCAGGGACGGTGCTGGGCACCCAGAAATATCGTTGCAGACAAACGGGAATATATATACGATAATTGGAAGGACAATGAGTAAGATAGACACTCCAGGACTAAATCGCAGGTTAGCGCTGATATGAATTCGTGCAATTAAAGAAAGAACAAAGTGACATACGGTCCAAAGAACTCATATCCATGTTTTTGATATGGAGTTGCGACAGGGGGGCTGGCGGCCTTCTTCACACTTTTTTGGCCCATTGTGGCGACACCGGGATTTTGCCAAAGCTCGCTTTGACGACTGCAGATGACAAAGGCAAAGGACTGGCCAGTAAATATCAGCTCATTGTAGTTACAAAAACCCCTTCTCTCAGGTGAGTAATATTTTATAGCAAGGAGTCAATTGATACGAAGAGGCAGCTTGGAAACCGGGTACACCCACCAAAACATGGGACGACAATATTGGGACTGCCCCCTGCCCGCCAAGCTCTCGGCTGGTGCCAAAGGGGACTAGCGCAATCTCGGGATGCGCCACGTGAAAGATTCACGTTATTCATGACTCAGCCAATCCAAGGCCGGATGTTTGCCAAGCCTTGGCCAGCGTTCTTGGCTATTGCTCTTACTAACGGCGAGATAAAACAACTGCCCTTTAATCTTGTTTCGGGCAATCGTATGCCCGGACTCCGGAGTATGGATATCCCCATCGCTTTGAACAGCTACGGAGTATTAACCATCATTCTTCATTAGGTGGTCATTCTTGTTATACAACCCCGTCCGTTTCGGACTGCGCTTGCTGTTGCGCGGATATCGTTAAGCCTGTGTGTCGATTTCTCTTGGGGTGTACACGGTGCCTCTCCCTCTCCCTCTCCCCGCGGGAAGCCACAGTGGCTATCTTGCTTCTTCCCAGTTGCTGCGTTTCACCCCCTGAGAGCTACATCGGCTTTTCAAATCCTTCTGCCATGCATGCTACAAGATTAGCACTTCTAGCTACTGTGCTACAAACACTTTTCCTTTGCCGCTCAACCTTTGCCGCTGTCGCGAAGGCTCCACGAAAATCCTGTACCATATACTCCCCTACCAATGGAGCCTACTTTGATCTGAATACCATATCGCTATCGCCGCCAGAAGTGAAAGACGGGAAGAAGGTTAATATTAAGGACAGGGAGGAGAGCTGGCATGCTAAGGGTTACGATTATCCCGCAAACTTCACAATAAATATCTGCGCTCCAGTCATTGAAGATTTGAAAGACGTGGTTGGGGTGGAAGAGTCAAGATGGGGGAATGTGAGCGCATACTATAGATTGGACGGGAAAACATATTCAATAGGGTAGGTGGATGATATTAAATCAGAAATTTTGGGAAAGGATGGGAAGAGGAAATATAGCACTCTGTGCTCATATCCAAAGAAACATGCTAAAAACTCTATGCTCTGCAGACAACAGCAATCCAGCCTCGTTTTTCGTGGTCGTAAACTGTCCCTCAACTACACCGATGGCTCTCCCTGCCCTGCATCGAGTACATCGAATGTCCGGAGTCGCGAGATCGCAGACTCTGACAAGGGCAGGGTCAAAGAACATGACAGGGATAGTGATAAAGATAAGGGCGGAGATTCAACTCAGAAGACTACGGATTCGTCCCGGCGAAAATCTACCCTCATGTCCTTTTTATGCGACCGGGATCTGGTTTCTCCAGCGGCTACGGTATCATTTGTTGGAGCACTAGATTCCTGCTCCTATTTCTTCGAAGTTCGAAGCGCTGCCGCATGTGACGGTGTCGCGCGCTCTGAGGGCGGGCTTGGGCCTGCTGGTGTCTTTGGTGTGATGTATGTTTATATCGATAATTGTTGGGCAAAAATTGATTTTTGTTGAAAGGCATCAATACTGACCCACTGTGTTTCGTGTTATCACAGAGCATTGATCGCCGTAGCAGCATACTTCTTAGGTGGATGTGCGTATCAGCGAACTGTCATGCACCAGCGCGGATGGAGACAGTGCCCGAATTACAGTCTCTGGGCTGGAGCAGCCTCTTTCTTACGGGTAAGTGTACCATTCATGCCTTTAAAGCGATCATTGTTCGGACCCCACGCACGCCGTCGCACGGGAATAGCATATACGCCCATGGGCACACAGAGAAGTTTTTTGTTGCCTGTTTCACGGCTTGATTGATCTTCTTCCATGTTTTGTTTTCTTTACAGGCCCGCCGTATGGGACGTGGTGCGTGATACATTATTAAGTCAGCGGACTCGCTGGTTTAACTTTCTCCAAGCAATCGGTTTATCCCTTTAAAAATTTCCACTTCATCTATTACTTTTGTTGATTGGAACTCCATTATTCGGGAGGATCTATCTATAATCAGACACCCTGAAGAGCCGCGGTACCTAAATACCGTTTATGCTAGCCTTTATTTCTTTTGAAGTCCAAAATGCCCCTTCAAAGAGAGGCGAGCTACTCCATATTCTTCTGTATATTAGTGCTTCCTCTATTTCTTTGTCTCTTCATTTCATTCCCCCCACTCTTTTTCTTATCTCCGCCAAGTGTTCCACTTCCTTGTTCCATGTCCCTTTTCTGCTAGGTTCTGTCTCCACGAAAAGGTTCTCAATTACCAGCTCATCCCAATCTGCAAACCTCCCAAACAAAAGAGTGAAAAGATATCAAGCACTGACTCAGCATCCATTCCAGGACCTCTCCATGATCATCTGCTCCTTCCTGTCCCGCTGCTTCCGCATCAGCAAATCCACTGCCGGTTACTCGCGATTTTCCAACGGCAATTACGAAGCGAACGACAGGCATGGCGGAATTATCGGAGCCATTGGCGCCTGTGCTGGCACCACCGGCGCGCAGAGACGTAGGGGGCCAGATGTAGATGCTGAAAATCGATTGATTGACCAGCTCGATGAGGAGTGGGATGTTTGATGATTGATTAATTTCATTATTTCATCTTTACTTTTTGATCAATGGCATGCTAGTGTATATCCTAAGTCCTTTTAGAGGTCTTCTCTATATATACCTATATTTTACTTTGGCTTATAAAACTTGGCAAATTTGAAATGTGTGATGATGGGTTGTTTTCTTTTCGTATGTATTTTATCATTATGGCTTTCCTTGTTTAGGAGATGGGTTTATTCTGCTTTAAAAAATAAAAATAAAAATAAAAGTAAAAGAAAGGGGCGGGGAGAGAGAGAGGGAGATAGAGAGAGTATAAGAGTAACATATCAAGGGTTGATTTCACAGCCATGGGCCCGTAATATACCCAAAAAACCCTCAACCCAGAAAGAGAATTCAAATACATTGACGTTGAAAGCGAAGCTGAAGAAGGGTAATAACAGGAAGGATTTCCTGTAATGAAAAATCAGGTGGTGGTGGGAGGGAAAATATGAAATATGTCCGTAAAATGTCAATAGGGAACAGAACCTAGCTCAATCCACCGTATCAAACAATCAGAAATATAGGTATATTGATATATGATGTTCTTTGGTAGAAATCAAGGTCGAAATAAGTCCGCAAACGGCAAAGGGAACAAAATATTGTACATCTTGTTCCACTTGAATTGCAGCCCTTCATTCTTCACGCTTATCAGCCTGCTTCGTCTGTTAAACAACATAATTCCATCAAAAAGATCACAGTATCACCAATGTTAGGACTGCACTTTTCAGAACCTCAGACGCCGAGGTTATACGAGCCAATCATGGTGTTCACCGGTGAATATGTTCCAGGGTTAAGCAAAGGCTCCGCCCTCGTTTCTGACGGCACTGCCACCTCTGCTTGGGTGGAAGGAGAAGCTCTGATGCCTGCTCCAATTTGACCAATGGGTTCCAGGTTGAAAGGCAGGAACCAAGCGCTGGGTTGTACAAATTCACCTGCCCAAGCACCGGCGTCACCTACAATGTTGAAATGGGAGTTCCATATCTCGGAAGAAGGATTTGATTCCGTCTGCGTTGACACATTTGGAACTGTGTCCATCCTTGGGGGTGGGTTTATTGGTATAGCAGTTGGTGTAGATGCGCTTAGGTCGAGGCTAGCATAAGCACCGTAAACTAGTTGGCGATCAAGTTGCGGAAGTTGGTCGGGGTTGATGGAGAAGTTATAGGTTGATGGATTGAAGTTGGTGGTTTGGGCTTGCGGGAACATAGTCTGAGTATTGAAATTGAAGTCTTGGAGTTGAGTGGGATTTATAGGTATATGGGGCTGTTGTGGCACTTGTTGTGACTGCGGTTGTGGTTGCGATTCAAGTTGCGGCGGTAGCTGTGATTGGGGTTGTTGAAGTGGTGAATATCGATTTGCAGAGTTTAACATACTCTGACGTGATTGTCGTGGTTCTGTACTTGACTTTTTCCGTCTCCTCGGTTCCTTGCGCGGGATTTCTGAGTGTAAAGGAGGTGATAGGCTGGCGAAGAAGTCTTCGACGCTTTGAAGATCAGACTTTTGTGCCATCACAGCCTCTCCACCGGGATCCCTATGAGGGCGAAATGGCGGATCTTCATAGTGAAGGCGCGAAACACCATGAGGATACTTATCAAACCAATCGCCGTACTGGAATAATGAAGCATCTTGGTCCGAAGAGTTGAAATACACCCCTTTCATGGCAGCGTCCGCGAATTGGCGATATCGATCTTTGGTACTCTCGACCATATAATGGAACATTCCCCAGTACCGTTTCATCTTGTTCAGATATCTGTATGTATGGTGGAGATTTTCTTTTGATGTCGCTTCAAGTCTTGAATTTTTCGAAAATATGCCCCAGATATGTACTGTGCTGGCGGCATAGGCGGAGTAGCCAGCAAATGGAACTGTTAAATTATAACCTGACGCCTGATTAATCAACATAGATATATGGCTTGCGGCTTCCACAGCTGCGCGACCAGCATCGCTAAGAAAGGGGCGAGGAATATCTTTGGGGGGTGTCCCACCAGGGGATAGTGGAATCGCAAATCGATTTAAGAAGAGAATATTTTGGTTAATAACTATATGTAGAAAGAGGAATTGGTTTGCGGTCTTCTCAGCCGAATGGTGACGCAAATTCTCCAGAGTAAATGCTAAGGAATTAGGAAGAGACGCAGAGAAATCTTCCAGCTGGTTCTTCAACTCTGCGTGACCAGATTTTGGATGCCAGATGGGGAGAGGGTCTTTGTTTCTGCCGCCAAGGTTAAGGTAATCTACGGCCCGTCCCCAGAGCATCAGGGCACGAATCGTATACGCAGAAACTCCCATATTCTCCTTCGGGTTGGATAATTGTCCCACCCCTTCAGGAACCGGATTAGGCACCGAACCATCAAGGTCCTCTGTTGGCCCAGGAATTTCCAATTGAAAATATGACTCCTTAATGGGAAGTTGTATCTGCAGGAACTTGTCGTTACCGCTGGGTGGCCTTTGGCTGCCAGACGAGTTGTACCGGTCCATCAAGATACACGCCCACATTGTTCGTCGTCGGATTTCACGATCAGTAAAGCTGAGCTCTGACGCTTTGCTATTGCCCTGGGGATCATGGTCGAGTTCGCGATGAAGCTGCAGGGCATAAGCCATTCTCAACGCTTGGCCTCCAAAAGACCAACTCCGTCCGCCATGACAGGTGCCAAATTCGTGGAGTCCCAAGATGAGAAACACAATAAGGATGGTAATATTAGGCTCATCATGTCTACTAAGTGCAATATTCGCCGCAGCGGTCGCCCAATTTTCTCCGCGCAAAAAGGCCGGCTCCGTAGTAACAAGGGGGTGAGTTGAAAAACGAGCAGAAATCGCACAGATCGCCAACATCAGAACAGGTGGAACATTCCCTCTGTTAAGCTTGCGCATAAAGCTCGGTTTATGCAACAAGAGATAGGACTGGCCGTAGACGCAGTCAAAGAAAACTTCTGCGAGATGTCCTTGGAGTTCGGTAGAAGGAAGAAACTCCGCCCCCTCTTTATAAAGTTTATTCTCATCAGGAATTTGCCATTGCCAGGAGATGGGGAAGCCATCGGGTGCGGAGACTTTATTTCTTTGCGTCAATTCATTAAGTGCTGCATGGAACGCCTCATCTGCTGATCTCTTTTTGTGGGCTGGTCTGGACCCGCGAGGTGTTTGTGCCGGCACGGTTGGTTTGACTACTGCCCGTCCAATAGCAGCCATGTCTCTCGGATCATTTTTGGGAATGGTTTTGATAACTCTCTCCTCCATTCTTTTCAGTCGTTTATCCAGCATAGCCATGTAATCTGTGCGGGGTGCGGCTTTTCGTGCAGTGACTTTATATACACAGGGAACTCTGGAGCGAAAGCAGTGTTTGCAAGCTGGCTTCTCTCCCGAACAGCGAATTTTCTTCCTCCGGCACGCGATACAAGCGAGTGGCAGTCTTTTGCGCTCTTTACCTGCCTTGGTTTTCAGTTCGCTCCAAGGTCTGGGGTTTTCCTTCTTGTCTACCGGCTCCCTGGCTGATGTAGAATTTTCGTGTTTGGCATCGTTGTCATCGCCATTTGCAGGAACTTGATTCTGTCGTTGAGCGTCTTCTTGTAGCCGCCCTCCCTGCTCTTTCCAGCTGCCTCCAGGGCTCTTAGAGCCCATCTCCCCCTCCATTTCGGCGTCCAGGTGGGGAAGAGAGTGCTGGCTGATGGATGCGGGTAAGGCTATATGCTGTTGACATAAGGATCTGGTATATCGGATAGTAGCTGTTGGGCTATATATCCGGAAAGTGAGATATGCTTAGACTGGAGGGGCTGCTGTAGAACGGCACATCGAAGAAAGGGAAATGATGCAGATGCTCCGGGGGCCAGTGTGAAGGGGGAATCGTAGTCAGACGGAAAAGGAGAGACCGGCTCCAAAGGTGCAATATGAGGGGAAAGGGAGTGAGAAGAGGAGGGTGGACGTGAAGAATGAGAGCCAGAGCGAGAGTGAGAAATTGGAATCATAAAAGAGTGGAGTGAGTTTAGAGAGTTGGCATTGGGCTAAGGCAGGTCTGGGGGGGAAGGAAATTCTGGGGTTTGTCCGGTTTGCTTGTTTGGTTGGTTTGGCACCACTTGGCATCATAGCACAGCAACCAAGGCCAGTTTCAAGTTCAGAGGGGGTACATATCTTACATGCCTTCATCATTTCTGAGCGCCAGCTACAAAGTCTGCAAAACACTACAGTTTGGATTGTTAGAGGTGAAATAAAGGGGGGAAATGGAGAGGATTGCTTTGAACCGTACAATACTGAACAGTCCTCCTTCGTGATTGGATTTCTCATTAGTCGGCGGGTAATTTTTGTCCAGATCAGGAGGTTTCAAGGCAGACTCCTGAAGATGATCACCATAGTGGAGAGGATTCGGAGCCTACTTCCATATACACGCATGAGCAGCACCCTAATGACCCTAAAACATGCCGATCCTCGAGCTTCTGGGACAAACGGGGCTAGGTTGGTTCCCTTCCTGTGCTTCTCTCCTTTGAACCCCTTTCTCTTATCCTTTTAGTGGAATAAAGTTTCTGATGTGAAAAGAAGATGCAAAAAAAAAAAAAAAAGATATCCCTGTGAATGTGTTTCTTATTCAATTATGACAAGGCAAAGGTGATGATTTTTTGTTGAAGCCAAGCAACCTTTGTTCTTTTCTTGTTCTCTCCCCTGAAGCAGAGAAATTTAGCGCCAAGGGACAATTGATGAATAGCAATGGATGAAGGATAACTAAGACTAAGACAAAGCGTGTCTGGGACGTCGACGAAGAATGTACGACAAGCGAGAAATTAAGAGGGTAAACTGTAATAATGATTTGTTTTGTTCAAGAAGTTAGTCCTCTTGTTCTATACCTAACTATGGGATAAAGTTAACATAAGTTGGAAGAAATATTATGACACAGTTTGCGAGGTAAACACAAAGTGCACTAAATCTTCACGATCATATGTGCAAGTTACTCTATATGTGGGAGAACAGGTGATATGTGTGCGGCCGCCACATGTGTGCCTAAGGCCTGCGGCGGCATTTTAAGACGCAGAGAGTATTAAAACCTGATTTTCCTTACATTTTCAAGTTTCGTTCATGTGTAGAATTAATAACAGACATTGAAACGGTGAGGATTGGACATATATCTCTCTATCGTTATATTACCCGCTTGAAGAAACAGATCGAAACGAAATAAGAAGTAACCGGGAAAGATAAACAGCCAAGCTTGTGGATCTATGTCAGAGTGACGATCTATCTCATCCATACATCTTTTCTTCTCTTCTCTTCCAGCTGCTTGTGCGGATTTGGCAGGATTTCTAGGATGATGAGGTTGGATTATGATATGCACTTGGGCAATCTCGGAAAGCGAGCTTATGCAAGGTTGGAGCAACTGCAAGAGATATTCCAAAGGGGTAAAGAGGGTAGACATGTGTATGGTTGACCTCTTATCAAGTTTGGTGGAAGACATAGCATGGAACCTCTCTCGTTCATCTAACCCAGCGGCATATTGGGATGACGTAGAAATGGTTTAGCCATTAAGCATAGATATGGTGAAAAGGGTTGTTTTGGAATAATTTGGTACTTTCATTGTCATCCTTTTGTCCTTTGAGCATTCGTATTTTTCATCATGGCTAAAGGGCTAATTGCTTAGAGAGGGAGGAATGATATTATCAACAACACGCCTAGGAGATGTCCTAGCATTCTAAGCTATTAGTCGGTAAGGCAATGATTGGAATCAAGGTATCGAAATTTGTTGTCAGATGCCGTTTGCGATAATTACCAGAAAACTGTGGATTTCCACCAAACCTAAACCTGTTGATATGTACCGTGGTTTTGTGACAAGCTGTCGGACTAGGAGCTCAGATACCCAAATTCATTTCATCTGTGTTGATAGCAGTCGCCTGTGAATCATGCGCTTGTACTACTCCTCCATTCTCCCCATATGCTTCTTTTCTACTGGCTGTCCTTCAACTTCAAAACGCCTGGTTTGCAGTTTACAAAGAGAATTCTTGATAGAGTATTAGAAAATATAATCAACATCTAAAGGGAGGTGGATCTTATTCCAGTGATCTTCGCCATCATGAATCTAATCTATTCTAGCATTTAGAGTTGGGATGAGGATATTTGGAGGGGGTTACAATAAGCTTAATTTTAGCTTCACAAAGGTTAAACAAGTTTAAATATTTTAAGGTAGATTGACCCACTTTCCCCGCATTTCTTAACTAGCGCGGGCCAAAGTTGACAACAGCAGCAACATCAACTAATGCTGGAGATTGAGAAAAGTATGTACGTACAGCACTACTCACCAGGGGAGAGTATTGGATTTACTGGACAGCCAATTCTTCGATTCCAGTCACTCACTCTCCCCTTCCCTCAGCCAAACTCTCAAAATAACAACTAGAAATTTTATGTTGACCTCTCTAGCCAGCAGTCTTGATTCAAAAACCTCTATTTTCCTGAGGAGGAAAATGAATTCACAGAAATCAAAAAGTTTATTCTTCACACGTGGGTAAGAAAGAATAACTAACATGACGAGTTTCGTTACCAGTTATGAATTTCCAAGAAAGAAAGGACAAGAAGAACTTGAATTTGGTATTATAAGTTAGTAAAATGATCAGTAAGCTATCAAGCGGTGGGAATTTCCAGCAGCATAAACCTAATGCCAAAAAGCTTGCTCTGTAATTGGGAGGAACGGGAGGATCGCATCTATCCAGCTCAAGACAAAAGAAAGCCAAAGGCCTTTTCAAACATTTATTGGGGGCAGAGGTGCAGATAGTGGTAAATTTCGCGATGAACTACCCACATACACCGTTTTTGGGTGTTCACTAATCACCCAGTTCTGTGATATAGGGTCCCAATTTGATATATCACGTCGAGATAACACAGCTTTCCAGACCTTGGCTTCACCGGGAGAAATAGTGAGCCGGTCGAAATTTCGAAGGACTACTTTGGCATCGTTGGGACCGCCCAAAGATACATACTAGATGTGAAGAGTCAGTGTTTGGTATTTGCATCCTTTAATTTAGCTTTAGAATACAATAGCTGCTTACAAGTTGAGGGACTTCATCACCAGGAATATCGCCGGTGTTTGTGATGGTCGCCGTAATTTGATATAGGATATCATAAAGACCAGGGTTTCCGCCTGGTCCTCCACCAGCTGGAAGAAGCTCTTGTGCTGAACCATCAGTAGCACCGGGCGGGACATACTCACTCGTAAATAGCCCGTAATGGGGATCCATAGTGGCTTTGGCGGCATCAGATGTATTTAACCATGGGTATATGTAGAGTGGAACACGATCCACGTCCATGGGGAATAAATAGAAGGACAAGTTTCTATCGGAATACTCAAAACTGCGAGCCGGTTCCGTTTTACCTTCTGTGGGGATATAGGGCCGAGACTTCACGGGTGAAATATCTAGATCAGAGTACGAAAATGTGCTGTAACTTAACCCAAATCCAAATTCGTAGATTGGGGATTTGTTAGCCTTGTCAAATGCTCTGTAGTCGATGAAAATTCCTTCCGTAAAATCGATCTGAGGTGCGCCGTTTCCCGCATTTGGCTCCTTTAAGATGGATGTGCCATAATCGTCCGCTGTTTCGCCCCAGGTGAAGGGAGTTTTCCCTCCTGGATTGATGTTTCCGTAGAGTATATCCGCAATTGAGTTACCGCTCTCTTGGCCAGGTAAACCAGCCCACAAAATTGCCGTCACATTGGGATGTTCGTTCCACTTGCTAACCAAGACAGGCCCTGAGCTGTGTATCACAACCACGGTATTGTTGCAATTTGATGCCACGGTCTTGATCAATTCATCTCCTCCTTTCCAAAGGGTCAAATTTTTACGATCCCCTTCATTCCCATCCACAGAAATATATCCTTCTCCAGAACCGGCGTTAACAAAGACTAGAGAAACCGTGGCCTGAGAGGATACTGTTTTGATCTGCGACAACGCCCAATTGTGAAAAATCGGAGCCACTATGCCTTCACCTTTGGTGAGGATCACATTCTGAATAGCTTCTGCAGGAGTCACGAGATATGGGAAGTCGGCAGTGCCGCTTCCCCATCCCATTGCCAGTGTGCCGCTGGCACAACCTCGATCAGGACAACCATTCGGCCCAAATATGTTAGGGCCTGCATCCTCTCCAATAATGGCAGTGGTTTTTTCCAAACCAGTGAGAGGCAGACTCCCTGTGTTCTTAAGCAACACGACACTAGCTGCTCCAACTCGTCTGATAATATCTGCATGTCTTGCACGAACGTTCACTCTTTCATTTACTTTCCCGTAGCCGTTGCCAACCAGGGCATGTTGATATCCATATTCATTCCGAGTCCAAGAATTGAAGTTGACGGGTACCTCTTCCTCGTGGCGGCCAACTCTGAAGTAAGCAGCCATAATCCGAATTGCCATATCATCCACTCGCCATCCAGGAACCGTGCCATTCGCAACTGCAACAGTCAAGTTGGTTCCCCAGAAGGATCTACCAGTGCCAAATACCGTATCACCTGGCATAGACATGTCCAGGCCGGCCAGAGCAGAACCGACACCACTATGTTGAGCTTGCCAATCGCTCATAATGAACCCCTGGAAGCCAAGCTCAGCTTTTAGTAGCTTGTTCTGCGTGTAGCTGTTTGCGCAGCCGTAACTGTTGTTAATTTGGTTATAGGAGCACATAATAGAACCTACACCTGCTCTAACAGCGTCTGCAAAAGGCCTATTATAAGTGAGCCAATGTAATTGAAGTAACTGTTCAGCAAAACTCACCAGAGATATAGCTCATGCATCGTTATATCGTCAATGTTGGAGCTCGAACTTTCCGAAATATTGAAACCATAGCTTTGAGCCTCAAGTGCCTGGCGGAATCGTTCCTGCTCGTTAGCTATGAAATGTTTGGCACAAGCAACAACACCGGCACTTTGGATGCCTTTAATAGTTTCTGCAGCCAGGAATCCTGAGTTCACGGGATCAGGGCTGAAGCCTTCCCAATTTCGCCCCCCGTCTGGTGACCTGCCCAATGGACCGATTGCAGGGCCTAGGACAACGTCCACACCCTTATCTCGATGTTCCTCCCCTATTGCCCTTCCACGCTCGTAAGCGAGTTCTTTGCTAAAAGTGGAAGCGACATTGACACCTGCGGGGAAGGCGGAAACATAATCGGCTGGTTTTTTTTTTTTGTCAGAGAATAGATGTTACAAAGGTCGACAGGTGTGAGTGCTCACCAAAGCGAATTCCAAGAGGCCCATCTTGCAAACAGAGAGAGCGGAAACCAAGGCGGGGAATTGATCCTGACTGGCCTACACAGCTCTCTTGCATCCACCTAATGGCAGGTTAAACCAACGAACTTCACAGCTGATCTTCTACCCGAAATAATTTTCCGCTGCGCCACCGGCGTTTTCAAGGGTATGTCTGTCATTGGTCTAAGGGACCGGACGTACCCTACACCGGTTGTCAAATTGACCTTCTCGGTGAGGGTCAATTGAGATACAAAATCACGCGCCTTTTGAACGGCATCTGCCCAATCTCCCTGGCCAGACACCCATGGAGATGGATAGTATGGGGGTGAATGTGCAAGAAACTCCTAGATTTGCAACTGAGTTAGCTATCCATATTTGGTGTGTGTTTTTTAGCTCGATTTTATGAAATCCATGAAAAGCGCAATAACAATAATACACAATGTGAACGTATTGTACTACTGTCAAAAAGAACAGTGGGAAACAAACCAGTGTAACAAAAGGCGGCAAACAAAAACACGTATCACAACAAAACAACGCGTATTCAGACTTGGGGGGGGGAAAAAAAAATATACAGACAAGCAGTCGAACTGCGACTAAAACCTACCTCTGCAATAGCAAATTTCGCAATGAGAATCGCCCCGAACTGAAGCCAGCCTGCCCTCATAGCGATATGCAACGTCGTAACAGCAAAGGGGAGAAAAGTAGTTTGCTCGCTGGCAGCAAATTTCATTCCATGAGCAGAGCAGGGAGGACAAGCATGGAAGGAAGATGAAAAGACTGAGAGGGCAAGCAAGAGTTGGAGAGAGAAAGGAGAGCCGGGAATTCCGCGGGGCGACCCCGCTTATATTATCCGGTTGAGACCTCAGGGGGCCGCGTTGGGAAGCTGCTTGGATGATCAGCACGCAGACCAGGCAGACGAGCCCCGACCGCGCCCCGAGCTGAGCCGGGCTGAGCGCAGCTCACCTGGAGGTTGCTGGAGGTTGCTGGAGGCCTTGAACCCCCTCTGCTGTTTTGTTGACGATCGATGAGTTAACTAGCTAGTTAACGTAGAGTTTCCAGGAAGCGAGCAACCATTTCAAAATATCTTCTTCAATTAAAGAGCTCCATACAGCTCGAACACAGAATCACGTCATTCAATTTCAGTGATAAAATGCAAGAAACTCTGTAGAAATAAAGGGAAGAATTGGACTCCCAATATTCATCATTGAGAGGCAAGAAAAATCCCCAGTTTCAGAGACTGCCCCATATCTTTTAAATGTATCATCACTAGGTCATAGACCCCGTGATCAATTTTCAATGGATCATCTACCCACGAAATTCAATCAAGTTGACCAAGGCAGAAGAGAACCTGGCTAAGTTCTATTTGATTGGTTTAGTTAGAGCTGGGTTTAGAGAGTTCCTCCCACAGTTACCTAGTTAGTTAACCGTTGTCATTCTCCTTCGTGTATTGACAAAAACTAATAAGTAGCTAGTTACTGCCTATGACCTCATCCCGACCCAAGTTTCCATCCCTCGTTACTCTGATTCCGCGCCAAGCGCCTCAACCCCCCCAAACCCGGTTAAACCACTTGAAGTAAATGCTGCAAAGGGATGCAACTTGACAACTGCATTGCCATCACCCTATTATTCAATATTAGAATATCATAAAAGCGATTGCTATCTTTTTCATTCCAAAAAAAAAAAGAAAAAAAAAATGTCGCTTCTTGAGAAGTTCCAAGACTCGATGGAAAGCGTATACGGGAAGTTCTCCGATGTTTCCGACATCACCCAATGGACACCGGCGCCAAACTCGGGAGGCCATCGAGGCTGCTATCTCTGGAAGGATGCCTTTGGCGTTTTGAATTTCTTGACCCTTTTTAAGGAGACGTCGTTAACAGTAGACAACAAGGCTGCAGCTAACAACTATCTGCTCTTTGCCCAGCGCCTCATCGTTACCGTCCACGATGTCTTGGGTAGAACTCGGGATGGCAGTTCGCGACTCCCTGACGCAACTGACGAGGAGCCCCTGAGAGGCGGTTTGCGGATCGGAAAGGAAGAGGAAACAGGTCCTAATGGCGACGGCCAGTATTTTCATTATCTCACCATGTGGATGTTTGCTCTCAACCGAATGTCGATGGCAACTGGGGATCCGTCTTACAACAGACAAGCCGTCTCCCTGGCAAAGGCCATCCATCCGCACTTCTTCCTCAACCGTGCTTCAGAAAGGCCGCACATGGTATGGAAGGTTTCCATGGATCTGTCACGTCCACTCGTTGCTAGCGAAGGGAATCTAGATCCAATCGACGGTTACGTGGTTTTCCGTCTGCTGCAGGCATCCGCTCTGAAGTACGGCGATGGGGTAATTCTCGAGGAAGAGATTGGCGACTACAAAAGGGTGATGGCCCGTAAAGGGGATTACTTAGTGACGAGGGATCCTCTCGATCTGGGAATGACGCTTTGGACGGCTCACTGGTTCGCTGAGAGGGAAAAATGGGCTCGTGATCTGTCAAACAGATGTGTTGCTCAGCTCCGTAATCCTCACTGCACACCCGATCCGGGGGATCTCCCCCAGGATAGTGATCTTTTAGGAATAGCACTCGACTCGAGACTTAGTTTGCTAATTTTGCCCCTTTCCGGATCACAGGTGGGCTATTCGATGAGAATCATTTCCTGGAGTCGAGCCTGCAGTTGCGTCTGGCGTTCAGGGAGTTCGGGTCGTGCCTCGGTATAGGCTGCCTAACAAGCACCAAGTCGAGCGACGTGGCAGCAGAGTTGAATGCTCGATCAAATGAGATAATCACCCAGTGGCAAAACTACATTTCGTCATCGCTGACCCCAGACGATCTTAAGCCTATCACCAGGGTTATGTATTCTACAGCATTAATACCAGGAGGTAAGCAGTAGCAGCTATGACACTATTATGTGGTCCGCCTTAAGAAAATGGCACAATCTGTTAGCAGGTCTAATGATTTGATCTTGCATATAGCTTTCAAATCTCGCTATTTGGGTGATGAACCAATTGATCACATTTGATCTATATGGGTTCGAGAAAATGAAAGTTCACTATGCACTCCCTTTTCGAAAAGTGTTTTGATAAAAGCTATGTTTATTTAGGTAATGAGCGGGCGAGGGCGATATATCCGTTTGGGAAGTCTAGTTGCGAAACGAAAGGGCGAAAGTGTCTATAAACTCCACAGCAGCAAAACAATGTTACACATATATATGGATCAGGCGGCAACAATTCCATACGGTATTTTCTTATCGACCGGGTATTCCAACAATGCTTCTCCATGGCTCTAGTGTTCCGGGGAGGAAGTATATAGTGTATACTACACCGAGTGCAATTACCAAGCCAGTTACCTAAACACATTGTTAATAAACTTAAGACTATTACGATAGATCGACCGATGTTGGAACGTCGAGAAGGTATTACCTTTTCAAGCCATGTGTGAAACCACATCGCTGTCATAAGCAGCATCCACCAGCTGAGACTAGCAACAGCTAGCACGAAATATCGCCCCCATCTTTCTGCGTATGGAAACTCTTCGACGGTCCCTTGATACTTGTCCTTACTGCCATCCACTTCCCCTGCGGATGACCTGCCTTGCAGCTCAATAAGCAAGAAAGCGCTCGCAAGAACAAGCATGAAAACATGCCCGCTGACATCATGGCCGCCAGTCCAAGCCCCACCGGATGCCTTGCATGCCGTGGCCGTCAATACCACGGCCAATTCAGATATTGGGTCGGCGGATGAGGGAATAGGCGCTTCACATCTACCTCCCGTAGCAATAAAACTGCGGTCAATAATACCAGGACCAAAAAACCATTGCGTTGTCAACCACCAGGAAGTCGTCACAAGAGCATAGCGGAAAATGGCCTGTCCCACTCTTCGTAGTCGAGTGTTTGGAGACAAACACCTGCTGGTAAAGGATGGCTGCGTCAAGAGCAGACCTATGAAGGCTAATGTAGTCCAAACCCATCCAATCTTGACGAAGTATACATTGAATATATTTTTTTTTTGCGCAAAATAATTCACCGGGTCTATGTCTGCGTCTGGTGCATGAGTCGATAACGAGGACAGGTTGGCAGAAGGCTTTGCGGTTGGGGATATCAACGAATACAAAGAGCCCAGTAGAAGGGTCAACGGATAAAGAGTGAGCGACAGGGGCTGTGAGAATAACGGTCGCGAGGATTTAAGATTGGACGTTGATGACTGGTTTGAGGACCCGTTCAGATGCACTGCATTCGTTGATGCCATGACTATCGTTTAATTCACTGAATTAGCTGCGTATAGAGACAATGAATAATTGACGGTGCCTTTTCAAGTCTGCCCCTCATGACACGACTCACCACGCTCTTCTACATCCAAAAACAGGGATGGTTAGATTTGATCGGAACAAGCGACATGTTTTCAATATTGTCAATGTTGATGACGTCGTGACTAACATAACCACTAACTTGGCGAAGTAACTAAGCAAAAGTCACGTGAGTTCATTGCCTTCTGAACATATAGTTACCAAGGTACCACTTACCGGTTGGTCTTCCGCACCACCCTTTAGATTTGCTCCAGTGTTATATCTACATATTCTGACAAGGGATAGGGAGGATATCTGGAAGCTTGATTTCATGTGCTGTTTTGTTCGGCAAAGCCATTGCCAATGGACTCGAGACAGGCATCAGCAACCTCCATTTTACACCAGGAATAAGGTGTATTAATTGCACATAACCGACACGCCCTTCCAATATGATCGGATCTAAGAATTCTTATTGTGGATGGGAGTTTGCTTTTGCCGCTACATAGTTACACATCCCTTTCATGATCTTCATTCTTGGCTACCGTCACTCGGCTCCAGGGAGCAAGCGGCCAGTGGATGGGCTCTTGCAGGCAATCCATCCTCTCAGGAGCAATTGGCGGCCATGTTGGATGCCTTGTCAAAACTCGTTTTGCTTCCAACCCCATCTGTCCTGCGAAGTGCCTACAACTTGACAGCTTCTCGAATAATGGCTATCGACTGCCGTTGAATTACACCATTTCATGAGGACACAACGGTGTTAAATCCTTTATAAACCTGATACCTAACCAGGGGTACAAAATAGGAACATAAGCAGCTGTCGAGTTATTTTTAACTTTTCTTTGGGGTCGACATATAGTTAGTTACTCCTTCGACTTTGATATCATCCTACAAAAATAAAATAAAAATCTACCTAGGTATAAATCCTGGGCTCACGAATCCAAGTTTGCCTTTGACGCCCCCCCCCCCCCTTTTTTTTTTTTTTGACCTACGTGATGCCGCCCAATATCAGTGTGTCCCCAACATCTAGTTAAAGTATTACAACTGAATATGGAAGATTGGCTACATATCTGTGGCCACAACATACAGCAGTGCAATCATTTGGCATTGGGAAATCTTTCGCTGGCGGTTCCAGACCTACGGGAAATTGGTAGTAACCGAAAGCCGGCCATTTTAACGAGTTGTGAACAACATAAGCCGCTATCTCTGGACCTTTTTTCCTAGCGGGGAACATTCTGGCTCACGGTTCCACATATCGAGGCGTTGTATCATGCAGGTAATGGTCATGAGTCTTGTATGTATGTACCTTCAAGCTGTTAGTATTGCATATCTCTGAACCAGCAGCACTATCTAAAATGACTAGTTTCCACATCTCTCTGAATGACATGGTATGCCAATAAGATTCTTATCTCTTTAAGTTATGTTGGTCGATTTCCTTGTTTTGAGGGCATCATTGGCCTGAACAAATCTCAGCACCTTATCCTAACATTCTGGGCTCCCAAAAGCTGCTAACTGAAGATAAAGCCAAGGGAAATAAATTAGCTTACTGATTGCTTGATATCATTGACCGCCTAGCAGAACCGTATGTAACGTCACACCCTCTTCCCAGAATCCCATAGATATACATCAGCCTTATCCAACAAGCGGGTCCTATCAGGACAATCTCCGGGTGCCTTTCCCGTTTCCCCGCCATTAGTTAACGGGACTGGGCAATTTAAATTTAAAAAGTAGAAGTATCCCCGCGCATGGATCAGTCCTGAGGAGAAAGCTCGAGGAGGCAGGGAACTCAAATAACTATGCATGTATTCCTAAATTTGCTCATCAAAACTAATTAATATAAGTAGGAACTTGGTCTTCGCCGTTTCATGGCTCCCGGAATTTGTTTTCTTTCTTTACATCGCTGAAACTGATTTGCCCACAGTTGTTTCCTGCACAATTTGTTGCGTATTATACCACGATTTCAACACCTAACTACCTAGCTTCCACATCATCGTGCAACTTCTTGCCTGGAGCACACCCTTAGTTATAGAGAAGCTATCGCAGCATAACATATGCCTTCAGAAGGTGTCCTAAAGTGCCAGCGTTGTCGCAAAGACCACAAAAGGGTGAGCAATACGGAGGTGTTGAACATAAGTAATGACTTATAGTAGCGTTGCTTGGTGTATTGCAAATACCAATTACCCCACCTAATTTGTATGGAAATAGGAAGTAGCTTTGATATTCAAATAAACAAATACCCTGGAATCTCTACTCTACAAACATATGAATTTATGAATTATTCTGCAAGCTCTGCCTCATCCTCTCAAGTGTCATCCTCAAGCAGTGAATCTAAGCCTGTACACAGCACTGTTAAATCTACAGCAGCTTCAAAGTGAGCAGCTGCAGCATCTGCTAGAGTTCCATCTTCTAGATCCTGCTGCTTTGAAATATGCTCAGCAAGCTGTTGATCTTTTCAATTGTGAGCTTGGAATTGCCCTTCTTATATTCATTGCCACCTTTCAAGTGTATAATCTCCTCAATATGGTGCACAATCCATTCAATCCATGTCTGAATCTTTGTCTGTGGAAGCTCTTTCCAGGTCTTCAACCAATCTTCTTTGCAGTCTTTTGTTCGTGAGGAGCTCCTCTAACTGCTAGGATGAGAGCTTGAACTCACAGTTCAATAGAATGATGTGGCAAAATTGTGTTTGTAGAGATTAAAGTAGGTGTTGAAAAAGGCTTTGAATATGAGGTAGATTGTTGAGGTGGGAACCAAGGATAGAAGAACAGAGTATGGAGTATTTGTTTATTTGAATATTGAAGCTACTTCTTATTCCATACAAATTAGGTGGGGTAATTGGTATTTTGTGATACGCCAACCAACGCCACTGTAAGTCATTACTTATGTTCCACACCTCCGTACAGACGCCAGTACCTTTGAAAATTTCTATTCTGACGCAGGCCAGTGCTCGCCAGAGGATCGACCATGGTCAGGACCAAGATGTGACCGCTGTGAGAGTTATGGGTACGATTGTTCCGAAAACATGATGGCTCGAAAGCCGTCACAAAGAGAAGTTAAATCCAGCCGCACCATCAACCGACCAAAAAACCGAGCGGGCCAACAGAGCCCAACTCGGCCATTGTTAATGCTATCATCGCAACCGCTGATGAATGGTTCGATGTTAGAAGCCGGACTCCTCGAAACTCCTTTCGTTGGTTTATTCGTGTGTCTCAAAGATATCGATTGGCTCAGTTTGAGTTGCCCCCCAGCCCAGTTTGGATCAGACCCATTTGCTGCAATGTTTCAATCATATTCATGCCTCCCGAATCTAATTGGACCTCCACTTGGAAAACGCCAAATGTTCCTCGAAGTATTTGCAGAGAGCGAGCGGCTCAAACAAAATCCAACCATACCGCCTCCACCATATAACCCCGTCTTAGAAAATCCTGTAGTAACAGCCATAGTAACTAAGCTTCAGCGAGAGCAACATCGCATGGAGATGCCCTACAGCTTTGAGGAGCTTTCAAGAAGGTGTAGCAATTATATTCGTTACGGCAGTTGCTGGCAAATATTGAGAACACTGCTCAGCACCGATGAAGTTCTCCTGATCGACCCCAAGTACTCCTTTGACAAGCCCAATCCCGAAACTACCTTTGAAGCCGCGGTACACATCTGGCTATACTAGATCCCTGGGCTGCGGGAGTTCTGTCAAAAATTGTCAGGGCTGAGCTATATGATATTGAACTTGGCAAAGATAGAACTTAGCTCTCCCATACGGTTGTTTTTGGCTACGAAGATTCTTGATCGACTTAACGAAGTCCCTTGGAGTTTCTTCAGCTCCACCTCACTCAGTAGCTTTCTGCAACATGAGCAGCAACGGTAACAGCAACAACAAGCCCCCCCTCATGTCCCTGGCCACAATCGAAAGTCCACCTGTGAAACTTAGAGACGTGGAGTCAGATGATAGCTTTTCATTTGATGACAGTCTGCCCGCCGGATTTGGCAGTGGCCATGTTTATCAGGGCCCTTGGAACAGTTGACCATATAAAATAAACAACTGTCGACCATTCCGAACTGCCGTATCGCTTAACGGAGAATATTGTTTCCCCACACACCCTTCGTTTTGTTGTTTAAGTGGCTTCATTTTCATTTTCATGTCCATTTTTTGAGTCTGCATTTAGTTACTTCCATCGTTCCAGATTGACAGCACCAACTTGGCGAATGTGCGTTCTCCAGGACCTTCCGTTCCTGGCTGTTTCTACAGGTTGGTACGCAAGCTCAATTGATGCTAGATAGATGCTTAACTTGTGTCTTTTATATGAGTGCGTGAAAGCCGTTAAGTATTTAAGATGCCACAATTTCCCTCTTAACTAGCTTTTCTCGCGTATATAAGACATCTCAACCATGACCCGTTCGCTACTCAGCATAACAACAGAGCCCCATGACATTCGTGATTCGCATTTATTTCGCCTGCGTTATGAGATGTCAAACTAGCTTGTTCTACAGAAAATAATCCATGAATAGATGGGCTGCCGCCGAAACATTTTAGTCTGTCAGAAGTGGACAGACAGCATGTGTGCCAAAGGATATGCAGGACAGGTGCGTTGGCTAGGGATCTTCGCTGGCACCATTAACGTCAACGTAGAACATACTCTGTGAACAACTCCGAAAAGTTCAGAGTTCAATATTTTGCTGCCTACTCTTGTTCCATAATAAGTTTTCGGCATATGGAAAGGCTTGTGCTCATTTATGATCGAAAATGACTACTGACCTTCTTGCACTTGTACTTTACCCGTACAAACAAATATGTATGTATTCATTGAAACAGTACCGTGCAAGAAACGTCAACTAGTACGGACAGAAAAAATTGCTAATACTGAGGGCATACGCCTAAATGGGAGCAAATAAGAGCATAAATTGCTATAATAAGAACCTACACAGGCGGTCGTTACCATTCACGATTAGCATTGTTCCTGCCACTAGCTCTGATAATGACTTCGAGCTTAGACCTAAGAACGATTTTAGCTGGCTCCCGGCTTACTATATTCATAACAAACCCATTTTGTGGCTGGACGGATGGCTTGGGGCGGTGTGCCGAGGTACAGAGTAGGAGAAGTGCTGCCAGCCAACTCTTCACGCGGAGAATATATGGCGCTTCGTAACAAGTTTGGGTTGGCGTCGTCTGTCTTCCCATAGTTACTGTTTGAAGCACATTATCAGGTTTCTTTGGGGCCAATAAAACGTTGTCTGGTATGTTGGGTGTTTTCAATAATTGGGCAGGTTATCATTAGTGGGATTGATACCAAAATTTATTGTCAACTCAGGCGGGGGCCAATATGAAGTTGTTATGCTAACGGTATGTATGGAGTACGCCTCCGCCATGGAGTATCCTGAGAATAAAGAATGGTCAGGGGGATGAGATGCCAAAAACTTGAGATGTGCTGCCTAAACGACCGCCTGGAATATCACCATGATGAAATCGGTAATATTGGGAATGTATCCTTCTAATGTGGAGATTTTGCGGTGCTTGAACTGTTTTCTTTTCCTACTTCTTGACTCTTCAAGGAACCCCGTCACCAAAGGAATAAGACGATGTTTTCAAAGTCAATCAATTGAAGACCCAGTTGCCGTCTTTTGCCTGAATTTTCAGGGGGAGCCTATCAGAAATGACTTACCAGATACACGTGGGAAAAATTCAGGGCGACAGAAGGTTAACGGTGAAGGTCATGTTTCTCCGCCATCTGCATTATCCACACCACTGGTGCTCATCAAGATTGGTTGGAAATGCTGTTGAAAAACTTATTTTGGTCATGATCTTTAGTGGATGATTTTTATGACATTGTGTTGTCACCTGAATAATCTGCACTTTGATCCCCTTCCCCCGCAAAGGGAGGGAAAAAAGCATTTTTTATTTATTTTTATTTTTATTTTATTTATTATTAATTAACTAACTACTTGGCCAAGAAAAGATCATCCCGACAGCCAGGATTGAACGGCTTCGAATATTTCCCGACCAATGAACATCCATGAAATATTGGAGTCCATTCGGATTATTGGGTTCTATCCCGGTGTGGACAACATAGACAACATGATGTTTCACAAGAAAGCAGTTGGGCAAAATATCCCGAAGTTTCCGACCCCAAATTACTGAATCATTGACCTGGGAGATGGGGTATCCAAGGAGACCGGATTTAGATCAGGAGCATTAATACCTCGTTCCCTGCAAATGACCTTTCCGGATCTGTTGAAATTTATCAGTTTTACTTCGGTAGGTTTTTATAACAAAGAAATTCTCAGGATGCAACGAGACGATCACATGCTGTAAAATGAAAAAAGAAGACATCGTTATCCAATGACGGACACAGGCTTTGTTCAGCAAGCTTCAGGTTCCATGTTACATACTCCGTAGCCAAGATATTTCGGTTATAGAAATCTCCATTTACGTATAAGCGGTTTCACTATCAACAAAGTCATCAGTAACAAGTGTTCCTTTGGGACCATAAATCCCCAATAGTTATATTGCGCTTCTCATCTTAGGAGCCACAAGAACGTTCAGATGGACCGATATTTGGTAGACAGTGGAATCATCATGAAACAATACATAATTAATAGGCCAGTAACGAGCTTTCGATAGACAGATTTATGCCGTTTTGGTGAAGAGTTTGAGATGCGCGCTCGCGGCAGTGAGAGAAAGAGATCTATCAGTGTTGAGTTCTAATTTCGGATCCCATTATTTACAATTATAAAATGGTCAAGCTCAGGGTCACTTCAGCTTCAGGTCTCCGCTAACATCAGTGAGGGCGCTGGGTGATTCAATGGCATTTATGATTTCTTTGCCAAAATAATAAGAAGCGTAGCCGGGGACTACAATCCAAAGTCCACTGATTTCACGATTTGCAATTTATTAACTAGATGCACAAAGCCTGGGATCGGTGTAATAATGAAGCCTTACTTTGGAATGATATACAGGAATATCAACGTCCAGAAGCCGTTGTGCCTTACATTGTCGAACCCAGAACAAGCTTCATTGAGAGCTGAAGTGTGGAAATAATTAGCCAAAGGTAGCAAACTAGCACACGAATTGCAGCGCAAGTCTTAGTGCAACATCTTAGAATAAAGTTGAGAGAACCAGCCTATTTCTGGAAACTCACCGTATAATAGTGTTTTACTGACTGTCATTACGCTGGCACTGAAAACCACCAGCACCGCAATCGCCCCTAGCCTTCCACCAATATATTTCTTTGGGTCCAAAGGGCCGCTTTTTCTCGTTGTGCCGCGTTTGCGGCCCCCATTTTGATCAAGTGTGGTTCCGTATTGGAAAAGCACATGAAGGTAGAATAGATAGCATGAAGATTCGACCAGATTCATTATAACCTGGGCACTGGTGAACCCATTTCCATTGCTCCATGCAGGCCAACCATATAAGTAATCAATTTTCCCATAGAGCCCATACGGAGTCCAGAGGTAGTGCAGTTTGCCCCCCGGCATGCTATGCGGTCGGCAGAGAACATAGCTTGCGTCCCAGAGAACTAAGGGAATAGATAGACATAACCAAGGTGTTACTATCTTTGACGGAGTATGTCTCCATTGTCGAGTATTAGTAGTAGTAACGTCATGTTTCTTTCCCGCTGCCTGCGTCGGGCTAGATATCGATTTGGAGAAAAAGTCACTTGGATGCTGGCGCGTTGATACCATGGTTACTTCCAAGATTCGCACGTGTTAATAACAGACAACCGGGGAGGATAGTTTCGGATGTAATAAACAAGCTCCGCACGTTATCGGCCTGATTGATATTTCGATACACCTGGGTTCAACGAGTAGTATGGATGTAATCCTGCTCGATACGTTGAGACTGACTGGAACGCTGAGGACACGAGGTAGTAAGATTTGGTTGGTCAATTCTTGAGAGCACCGCTTTATATGTGACTCAATCTTATAGTATGTGGCCGATCGTAAACTATTGAGGAACGTCGGGCCCAACCATATTTTTGTCACGTGTAGCTCGCGTTTATGGTTTCTCTCGATATCTTTAAACGCCATAAGCGCCATAAGAGAATCTCCATCATTTTCTGTTCCAGGCGCAATTCTGTTCTTTTTGCATAGGGCTTGCATCTGGAGAAGTTGGTTACGTGAAGAAGTTGAATACTTTCGGGGATATAGTTCCATATCACCCCTGTTTCCCTATCGTCGCACTAACTATCCATTGCTAGGGTCCAATGACTCAAGGCTTCAGAACGCGATGTACATACATACATACATTAGCTACAGAGTGCCAGCAAGCGCTGTCTTTGGAGAAATTGTTAATGTTTCTGTCTGTAATGGAATATAGCCCTGGCGCTGAGAGTAGACTCCAGACTTCCAGACTCCAGAGAAGTAACAATAACGTTGAGTGTGTTGCTAGTGTTTGGGAGCTCAATCTTAGAATGAGGTCACTTTTACCCGATTAGGAAAAGCGGCCGTTTTTTTGTTTACTCTCTCTTATCGGACATCCCATCCGCATCCACAACCACGACCACTACCACCATCTCTCTTATCGCTGCATATCTCTCTATCCATCCAGCTTTGTTTCTTTTGAGCTTTTGAAACCCCGTATTAGGCGCGTTTTGCCTTCATCCTCAAAGTCATTGGATAGCTATCTCCCTCTGCCACCATGGCGACTCCTGTGCGCCGGTCTGCTCGTCTCAGGTCGATGACTCCTGCAACCGAGGTGAGTTGGAAACCTGGCACGCATTTGTTGATAACTAGCTCTTGCAGGTATTTGAATGTAAGACTATTAATACAAGACACGTTCCAGCCCCAAAACAAAGCCCCTTGGCCTTCTGCAAACCTAATCTCTGTGTCCGAACGCGATGAAACCTCAGACCTTCGCTCTCCTCCAAATCCTCGTATCATCCTCGCAAGCCCGCAGAATCATCCCACCTCCACTACACCAGTTTCAGAGTCTCATTCGAAGTCTCTTGTGAAAACACCAAACACCACGGGGGACTTGAAACCAGGACTCGAAGAAATGCATCCCAGCAAAGTGCACCAAATCATCTCAAAGCAACCCGACTTGGGTCTCCGTCTTGGGTTTAAACCCATCCAGAATATTTCCAAATATCCTTCAGACGCGGTGACCGCAACTCCAACCAAATCCAGATTGTCACTGACAGACCCACTAGATTCTCCAAGCTTTGGTCTACAGTTCTCCTGCGAGGATTCACAACTCAGTGAGGAAGCCAAGAAATTAATGGAGAACATCCGGGAAGACGCGTCAAGGATCAAAGCACAAATGATAATTGAACAGAATGCTCAGAGACGCAAAGATGCGGAAGCTGAACAAATGTTTGGCGAGAGGAATATCGCAAAGGCTAAAGGGATAGTCGGACGTTTCAGCAATGCTCACATGGTGGAGTTTAAAAAAATGGATTCCATTGCCGGGCACCCTTCGGCTTTTAGGGCACGTCCAGATAGAATTCAACCTCCACCAGCTAAGTCTCTCAAGAGGACTAGATCTAAGGCTTGCCTTGATGATACTTCATCTCCGGCGAAACCTATTACAGCCACCTCATCTTCTGCAAAGTTCCTGGCAGCTGATTCTGTCAAGCGCTCGAAAACATCCAACCCTGGAAGCGCCACTTCCCGTACATATCTTTCCAAGGATTATCGTTGTGAAAGCAAACCAGAGCCAATGCTTGCGAAACTCGATCTGCAAACCGTGATCACCCCAATAAAACCCACCGTTGTCCGTGCTTCCAGCGTGAAACACCCCAACACAGCCAAAAACTTTAGCAGCATTCCTCATTCCCCTTCAACCAGGTCGATTGTTGCCCCGCGAACTCCTCAAACAGAGTTCAATCCAAAATTTAAAACTAAACTACCAAGTCTTACAAACCTCAAGTCGATTCTCCGACGACGACAACCCCTGTTCTCAACAGACCTTGTTAAAATTGCCTCAGGAACCCATGTCGCTCCGCCTAGTAAAATTTTCGACATACCTGAGGTACCCACGGCAAAGAAACATGTCGAATTTTCAGCCAGTACGAAGCTACGCCACGTATTCCAGGACTTTTCTCCAACATCTATCAAAAATCTACCTGATAAGCCAACAGGAACAGGGACGATTTCCTATCCAACCCTTCCAGTTACAACGCCTCCACACGACAGAAAAGCTGAGAAAGCCATTTTTGGAAATATAACAACTCCTACAATCAGAACTGTGGCTTCGTTCGAGGTCGACTATCCTCAACCCGCTTTCCCGGCCGATGCAGTTATTCCCCATGGTATCATAAACAAAAAGCGCCACCGCGAACCCGATGACGACGATGTTGAAAACAAAGCTCCGGAAGACTCGACAGGAGATGAGCGGAGCCTGAAGAGAATGAAACCTAACCCTACCGTTGCCACAAAGATTCACACTCCAAGCTCTATCAAGAGCCGTCCGGTGCAGCACGGGACACCGGGAATTAGCACTCCCCGTCGGTCGACGCAGAAAAGTAAGGGTGTGTTGAGCATGAGCCGCCTAAATATGCTGTCGAAGCCGAAGGTGCGCCGCTAGCACTAAAGTTACGGTCATATTTTCCTTTCCTCTTCATTTCTCCTCCCTGTTTTAATAATTAGGAGCTTCTAGTGTGCAGTATGCAGCAAACCAATTTTTTTTTTCATGTTTTCATGTTTTATTTATGGTATTGGTAGGTCTTTTGCATCTTTGAAACTGTTGGTTTTGTGGATTGGTTTTGGGAGGGCTGAATGGATGTTAGGGTATCAGATTCGTTTGCAGAACTTCTCTCCTTTCCTTCTTTTTACCAACTTGGCGTTGCAGTGTATGTATGTGAAGATCTTAAATATTCGTATTCCTCTCGACTGATTATTCTTTCTAGCTGACACACTATGGAGCTGTAATTTTTAACTCTAATTTTCTCAATAAAATTTTCAAAATATACAATCCAAACTTCGATGAAACGGAATAGCTTCAAACCATTTATTTTCAGACAAATTGCTCACTCCATATGCTTACGTGGCTTCCTGGAAAAGGATTCTCCTTGTATTTCAAGCTTGATTGTCATCGTGTCCCTCTTTGCAGCTTCTGTCCTGAGGGTGATTCTGCTGTAGTGTTTTTCATGATAACAACAGAATAGATCATGGAGGCATGGTGGAAATGGATTTCGAACTTGAGGTCCCTAAGGATTCAGAAGACAGGTAAACTGAAGAAAGAAAAAGGAATACCTATTGATACATTTTACTCTCCATAAACAGTGGTAACTGACGCTAATGAAATACATCATTTGAAAAGAGGAATATATGAAAGGAAAACAGAAACCATTTAAAATATGAGGCAGAAGGGGGGAAAACTGGAGTTACCAACCAACACCAACTCTTCTATCCCCTTGTAATCAAAGAAGCAAGAAAACCCGTATCAACCGCCAGTTAGCATTTCCATCTTATTTTTCCTCCGATACTTTTCAATATCGGATGGCTGATATAAAAGCACAAAATATAACGCCAAACATACCAACGCCAGATGCTCAAATTGCCCCATTCGCCAGCAAAGAAACCGCAGGTTACAATAGCAATCACAGAAAGTAAATGACATCACACGAAAACCACACCTGCTACGTAAAAAAGTAAAGACAAAGCAATATCCTTCCATAGCTCCCCAACTTCTAAGCTCCCGCCTAAACCTTCATAGTCGCCAAGAAAGAATCAAGATTGTATTCCTCTTGGTACTGTCTGTCATCCCACAGCTCACCAAGGTCATCAAGCCAGCCCTTCTTCCCTTTCTCCTTGACCTCGCCATCTATATCGACCATATCAATCTCATTACCACCCACACCGCCATCCTGGCCGTGCATTTCAGCTCCCTCAGCCGTTTCGCCAAGGTTGAAGAGATCGAGCAGTTGGTCTGTGTCCATGGTACTGAGGCCGGCGTTTTGTTGATTTACGACAGTTGAGGCGACGTCGATCTTGAAACGTTGAAGACTGTTTATAGTGTGGTAGGTTAGGATGTATAATAATTTTAATGTCAGGTGGTTAATAAATGGAGACTCACTTCAATATCTTCTCTTCCAAAGTCCCTCTCGTAATCAACCGGTAGACATTGACGACCTTCTTCTGTCCAATGCGATGCGCACGGTCCATGGCCTGGATATCCTTCTGCGGATTCCAGTCGTGTTCGACGAAAATGACGGTATCAGCGCCTGTAAGATTGAGACCGAGACCACCAACGCTAGTCGTGAGGAGAAGCACATCGTAACTGGGATCAGTGTTGAACTGGTTCACGATGTTTTGTCGCTTGGCTGCCTCCACGCTACCGTCTAGACGAAGGTATTGCACTGAAGGAAGCAGCTTCTTAAACACGTCGTTCTGCACGATATCTAGCATCTCCTTCATCTGGCAGAAAACAAGGGCACGATGCGGACTAACATAGTTGGCTCCCGTGTCCAGTTCTCCCTCGGTGGATGGATCGACCCCAATGCCACAGTCAACGAGTAAATCGCGGAGGGCAGACAATTTCGGTGCGTGCGCCACATCACGAATATGGGAATTTTTGGCCTCGAGCAACTTTTGGATTTCGTTGTACCTCTTGTGGTTTTCTTTAACAACGAGGGCAGGAGAATTGCAAAGACGACGCATATATTGTAGGGCCTGGAAGATGTGCTGTTTCGCCTCCTTATCAGTGCTTCCGACTATCTTGGCGATATCTTTCTGTTCCTTCTTAGTGAAATCTTCGAACAACTTTCGCTGGAGGTCGCTAAGGTCACAGTAATAATTCTGGAGAATCTTTGGTGGTAGATCGTTCAACACTTCCTCTTTCAATCGTCGCAGGAGGAATGGCAGTACTTGTTTATGTAGCGCTTCGATAGCCAGGGCTCCAGCTTCCTGCTCTTTGGAAGAAGACTTGCTAAACCGACTGGCAGCAATGGGTTTCGCAAAACGGTCGAGAAAAACTTTTTCAGTCCCAAGGAAACCAGGCATTAAAAAGTCGAAGAGCGACCAAAGCTCCAAAACGTTGTTCTGAATTGGAGTACCCGATAATATCAAACGATGGTTACTCTTTAGACATTTAACAGCACGCGTAATCTTCGCCTTGGGATTCTTAATCAGATGCCCCTCGTCCAAAACACAGTAGTTCCAATTTAGAGGCCTGAAAGTGTCGTTGTCATTTCTGCAAATATCATAAGATGTAATGACGATGTCCACCGAGTCGAGGGAACCTCGGAGTCTTGCCCGTTCGGCAGGCGGGCCTACATATGCTAGGCAAGACAAAAAAGGAGCATACTGTTTTATTTCCTGCTGCCAATGTCCGGATAAAGTAGGTGGACAAATGATCAATGACGGTAACCTTTTCGCTTCAGGAGCACCCGTGCGCGCAAATTCTTCCGCTCTCATGTGGTGATCACTAGCCACTATACAAAGAGTCTGAAGTGTCTTTCCGAGACCCATGTCATCACAGAGGATACCGTGGAGATGGTATCGATTAAGGAAAGCTAACCAATTGACACCTTCTTGCTGATATGAACGGAGCTCTGCCTTTATCGCAACAGGAATCTCGAAGGATTCGATCTTGTGCACGTCCAGCATTTGGGCCATGAATTTCCGTTCCCGATCCCTGCCTTTCAATAGCTTTTCAGATAATCCTGGAGGATCTGGAATGCCAGCCTCCAAAGGAACAAGTTTGACCAATGTTGCAAAAGCAGTGGTAGCAAGAAGTCTTACATCATTGTCGGAATCGCTCATTCGTCCAAGGACAGGAACGATAAGGAAAATAACGTAAGGCAGGATATTGTCTTCCATGACGTGTATCAAATGGTAGATACACTCTATAACTCCCTGCCGACAATGGACATCCAATGCATTGTTAATGTTGGGCAACACCTCATCCACAAGCATTGTCATTCCCTCGACGTTGATGACACTGCATACTGTCGCAAAACATTTAGCAGCAGCATAACGTATAACGGACAGTTCGCATTGCAGGGATTTAGCGATGATAGGCATAAGGTTGATAATCCAGGGGTAAATGCCAGGATGGAATTTAGGAACCAGCGCCCGTAGAGTTGACAATCCATCAACAACTTCTTGGCCAGTTTCGTTGTCGGGATCCTTAATATCAGGAGGAAGATCACCTGTGAGAGCCCGCCGTAATGGATTCTCAATAAGGCTGGCAAGGTTGGGAACCTTATCCAGTAACTCTGCGCCGAACCTGCTCGCTAATTGTTCCAAAGCTTCCTTGGCACCTCGTCGCATGATCCTAGCTTCACGGGTTTCCTTCTCAAACCTGGCAGCGTCAACAGGGTCCTTCTTATCCTCTTCCTTGCGAAGGGACAGAATTGCCGTTTCCAGGCTAGCGTTGTGATGGAACTCGGGCGTCTCCGAAGTATCAACACAGCAAAACTTGACAAGATTCCCAATCACCTTGTCTACAGGACCACGTTTGGAGGCCCCGGTGTAATACTGAACGAGAGACGCAACAGCTGAAGCGGATCTTTGCTGCAATTCCACATTTTCCTCCTTCCTAACACTGTCCATCATTGCCTTAATGATCTGACTTGGCTTCTTGGGTATGTCATGAAGAGCAACCAGTGCACTGGCAGCCGCAGCTCGAATGCGCATATCACGTTGGTCTTTAACTTCCTTAGCATCTTCAACAGCCGTCAATGCGCTAGCTCGGGAATCATTTAGAACCTGTAGCGCAGTCATCCGCTGTGCTGGAGAAAGGCTCTTTTTGAGTTTTTCAAAATCCGGGCCAAGGACCTTCTCAGCATCCGCGATTGAAAAGGCACTTGGACCAGCATCCTGGTCGCCCTGAACAACGACTGCAAGCATGGGAATTGAAATTTGTGTAACATGTGCATGCTCTCTAAAGGCGTTGAGAAGCGAATGGCATTGTGCGCGCGCAATATGCAGATAGCTCGCTATGTCACTATACCACGAAGGCCTATCATTTTCGATAATAGGGTTTAGCCATTGTGACAATGTCGAAGCATATCTTGTTCCGGGACCCTGGATTTTGGCGTACTCCACAACCACCATAGCAGCCACCAATTGCGAAGTTGAACCAGGCCAATTTAAACAAGGCAAGATAGTGTCCCACAGGTTTGAGCGGTTATTGTTGTCCCAAGTAGACAAGAAGCGACCCAAAGCCGTTGCTGCGTAAATTTTCGATCGAATAACTGTTTCCACGCCGACTAGATCAATGTCTCCTTGTAACATATGTCCATCCACATTGTGAGTGAAAACAGCGGTGGCGTCCCTTTTATCAGATTTCCGTTTTCGGCCCTTCGCAGGTAGTTCCACGGGAGTGGTTGGCGAGGGCTTCCTTGGAGTAATGCCAGCGGAGGTGAAAGGTAAACCAGACGGGCGGATAAATATAGAAACATCCATAGGAATTGGGTATCGTGGGACACCAAATGGGCTCATAGTTAACGAGATGAGGGGTTGCAACGAAGGTAGAAGACCGTTATCAGTCTTGAATAGGCCACGACTCTCTAGTGCATGGAGCAACTCAAACCACACTTGAAGAGACAACTTTAGCACGCCCTCATTACGCTCAACCAGGAGGTTTTGGAAAATTAGCCTCATTGCTTTTCCGTCAGCCCATGCGTTTTGCCCCTCGCTTTCAAGTTTCAAAAACGTAAGTAAAGCTCGAAGTACAGCAGATCGTACGCTTGTGATAGTATGTCGTAGGAATGGGAAGAGTCTCGGGACAAGGTTTCCAAATGAAGATTCGGAATCGTGCGCTGCGTTGGTTTTCATCGCTTCAAGGACTTGCGGGAATGTGCAGAGTTTCGCAAGCAGATCCATTACAGATCCCGTACTGGCACTGAGATCATCTTGGAGATTAGACAGACACTCCCACACGATGTTGATCAGTGAGTTTAGCGAGCCAGGTCGAAGGTTCACAAAATCCTCTGCGATCGGTACTAGTGTAGCCGCACTAACCGCACGGACATCGTCATCGTAATCTCCCAGTCCCTTCATTACCGCGGCGATGACCCCATCGAGAATTTCCGGTTCTTTTAAAAGAACATCATTCCGGACAGCAACCAAGTACTTAAGTCCGATCATACCACCATGGCATACTTCCCAAATAGGACTGGCGAGGCCAATATCATTTTGCATGATCATTCTATACAAGATGCGATACACAGAAGCTAGAGACTTCGGGGGTAAATGTAATAAAAAAGCAGCCAAGGTCTGGCCGACAGTTTCACGAATAGGAGCAACTACATTATCCGAAATGTAGTCGCCAAAACGATCTAGTAAAAAGACACAAAGTAGCCGACAAGCCAGGTCGTTCAACCACCGATGATTAAGCATATCGTTCTGGCGTCTCGATTTACCACGTACCCTCCCAGCTCCGGCTCCCTGAACGCGAATGACTTCCCGAAGACCCATAGCAGCGCCATGGCGGATCTCCCAGCTAGGATCAAAGAGATCAACCATCAGAAATTCACACATGCGTTCATAAGGCCACTCCAAACCAGCTTCTTCAGCATCAGTCTGAATGACCGGCTTTTCAGGGATCACAGGTCCTTTGAATTCTGATACGATTTTACTGTCATCGTCTGGCTCAGTTCTCTCCAGCGAAAAATAGTCGAGTTTTTTATCACTATTGCTTTCATTGCCACTTTCCTCGTTTTTAATTGCTTGTGGAGTGGAAGCAGTGGGTCTTGGAAGCATATCAGAATTCTTCCGGACGGCCAGATCAACCACTCGAATCTTGTTAGTTCCCATTTTAGCATTTTGCTTATTCTTTCGCTTCAACTGGTTCAGTTGGCGTTTGCTGAGACCTTGATCGTCACCATTGGAAGGAGTAGCTGGCGAAGGGTCATGAGGGGAAGCCACTGGGTGAGGAGAATTACTAGTTGAACTATTTTTGCGAGAAAGAGATGGCAGAGGGATCTGAAGTTTAGGACCAGAACTCTTGCTCTGTGAGTTGGTAACGAAATCAGCCTCGTTCACCAAGTCATCCTCGATATACTCCCCCCCAAGACCCAGACGGGAGGCTAATGTCTTTTTCTGATGCTGAAGCCTCGAGGTCGCATCCAATTCGGCCAGAGAATATTCATATTCTTTTCCGGCGCTGCCCAGGAGCTTGTGTCCATACTTCAGAATTGAGCTAAGATCAAAAGACTCTAAGTCGAGAAGGTCTTCGGAAGCAGCATTCTCTGCTACTTCGCGGTTCTCCTCTTTCTTGATAGTTGGAGAAACATCACCATCCTCTGTGGACGGTGAGGGGTCATCAGCGTTGGGGTCGAACTGCTCAGCGTACCCAACAACGCCGCCTATTGCCTTGGCAGCTGCAGTCCTGGTATCCCATGACCGGGACCGCAGATACGGTAGAATGCGACCTAAAAGGTTGAACAACTCATCTGGATGTTGTTTCTGAACATCTGCGAGCTGTTGAGCGGCAGTGTTTCTGATAATGGGAGTACTTCCTGTTTCAAGGAGGCTGTTGTCGGGTCGGGTTGGGTTGGTTAGTTTCCAAAATTATATGATCTAGTCTACAATGGGAATAGCGTAGAGTGGAAATGTAGATATACTCACGTGACTAGTCGATCAAGCCTAAACTCAAACAGATTATTAGTAGAAGCGGGGAATGAGGGGAAAAGAAGCGATGCGATTGGCGGAAACACACCTGGACGCCATGGCAGGTCACAGGACAAGAACCCGGCGAAGGCAAAAAGGAAATGCAATAGTTTAAATGAGTTAGTCCCGCGCGGTGCAGGTTAGTAAGCCGTGGTCAAATTAATAAGAGTCCAAAGCAAGCTTGAGTAGTTGCAGTTGTAGCTGTAGCAGAAGGAGCAAGTTGGGGCCAACCCATCAAAATACCCATCATAACACGTTAAAATTAATACTATGATTAATATAGCGATGTCTCTATGAGGTCCGCAACATTGCTTCTATTGTTGGGGAAATAAAATAAAACGAAATAAAAGAAGATCATGCATCGAAGAGAAGGTGGAGCAGCAAAAAATAAGGAGTTGTTTTAGTAAGAAAAAAATGACGATGCAACGGCGGAGTGACTGTATTGCGTAGGGCCTGGGTGCTGGATCAAGAAAATTTGTCGAAGGTCGTGCAGGCTGTTTATATCATTGGGACAGCCCTCTGTCCAGCGCGACTACCCATGTTTTGCACCTCGCTAAATTGGCTTATTTGGACCTAGCGCATTCTAGTCCCGGACAGATGCTCTGATTGGCACGTGATGTCTTCCCTAATCCCTTCTGGGCGGGTTGACGATCACGGGTCTCAACCTCGCAGAGCCCGTGACCAACTTGGTCAGTCCGCAGGAGGAAGGGAGAAGATTGAGGTTCTTTGGACAACTATCTGATTTTGGCTTCATCTTCCTCGGGAAGCTCTTTGCTTGCTTTATCGCGATGTTGGGCCTCCACAATCATATGATATCTGTCCGCAACACTAGTAAAAGGCTGGTCACTCGGGGCACATGGCGGTTCAGATAGTGATTAGTTACCCTCTCACTATTGAAGAGAGAAATTTGTTTTCTCACAACTCACACCGGTAACTAACACTTCTAGTTCTTTATGTTGCAGAGTTCCCATGATCATTTACTGTATCCATATGATTATCTCCGCAAGCAATCACTTTGCTGCTCCATATCTGTCCTCTTTTACAGCCCTGGGAGGGTTCAAACCCAGGCACGGTAGCCCGCCTTGGCTGAATTGATATGCCATGATTTTAGCAAATTAACATTGATGGATGCTCCTAGTGTCGCACATCTTGCACCAGCGAGGAACTTTGTGTAACAGAGCAGCGAACACTAGACGCTAACCTCATCGACAAGATCTTGTCAATATCTTCAATCTCATGTCTTCTTCTTCCAAGCCTGAGATAAGAATCTCCCCATCCATCGACTCGTGAAATGATTCGATATTTAATTATCGGAACCAACCCAAAAATGGGAAGAAGGGATTAAGTTAACGTCGTTGTTCATGTTTCGGTTCCTGTAGAACCGAAAACCTCTTGCCCGCTTTCCACTATTTTATAATCGATGCTGTTAGTCGATGATATTTGTGGCGGTCCTTTGTTTTTCGCAGACAAAATAATTCTTCACGAGAAATACTTATTCCTCCAGCATTTATCCAGAAGTTTCTAGAACGTAGATGGACAGATGGGATGATTCTCCCATGGCAAGACACAAATTATCACAAAATTATAGCTTCCCATCCAGGTTAACGAGGAAATAGACCGTTTTATCGCAACAAAATACACAGCGAGGAACAATCTTCATGCGATGGAATGACTCCCCAACACGGATATCCATAGATCCCGTGTCTGTAACTCAAGAGGAGGTGCGACAAGCCGCCAAATGCATCCATAAATACCACGCAGAGAAATAATCGGCGATATCAAAAAGATGCAGCAGCAAAAGATCACTGAAAATTATCCTGCCACCTCCTAAGCTGCAACTGAAATAGGCGGGTGAAGCTCCTGTATAAACAATTTCTTTAGGTCGATAATAAAGCTAATATTCTGAATTTCTGAATTTCTGTACAATCTTCCGTATATACGTTTATTATAAATTCCGGGAGGGGAACCAATGAGGAAAGCAAAGCCGCAATTGGGAACCAAGGCAGCGTGTGTAAAACCAGTAACAAAATCGTCACCCCATCCATGTCATGACTATGTGTTCTCTCCTCAAAATAAGGATCATCGGGTCGCCGCCAGTATCGCCTTGGATTCTTCATCCTTGCCCAGTAATCCTAACGAACTGATTTGTTCCGCCTTTGGCGCATTCTCTCTAGGATGTGACGCTTCCGCCTTTCGGTATGCCTGTTGCATCGCCCGCATTCGCGCAATCTAGAAGGGTATTTCCCAAGGATCAGTTCTGTTGTGCCAAAATCTCCCAACTCCCCATGTGCAGGTTAAACACGTGGTATACACAAGGATATATATATATAACCCCCAGTAGGAGTAGCTGCGAGACACCCGTACCTCCTTTCTATGATGCAAACACTCGTAGTAGTCTTCCAATGCTGGGACACATTTCTTCTTTCCGGCCTCACCATCCCCCGCATTAACCACGTAGCAACCTAGGAGTTCTTGCCAGAAAGGAAAGCAGCGCGACGGGCCTATGAAAAATGGATGGGAGACGTCAGTTAAAAAGGTCGGCTACAAAAACTGGGAGGAGAGCTGGATTTGTTATTAGAACTGAGGGGAGTTAAGCTGAAATTGAACGACGAAGACAGAATACATACCGCCATTAAGGCCATAGCCTGATGCCATTGTGAAGTGTCAATCAAACTATCAATCGCGGAGAGGGTGGCCGATTGGTTGCTGGAGAGTGAGATTAATGGAGACTTGGAGTTGAGGCTCTTTCTTGGAATGGAGTTGGTTCAACTGTTGCAACCACGAGTCCCGATTGGTCCAAGCTCCCCCCACATCCAACTTCATAGTTGGAGCCATGTCCACATCGACACCAACGTATTAGTTCTAATCTATTGCGCAACACTAACAAACACCTTGAAATGCTCACATCAACCATGAGAAGAAGAGTACGATCATAATGGCTCTCTCAGAATTATCCGATGCCCATCTTATCCTCCTTGCCGTCGAGCTCTGCATTACCGGCGATGTGTCCGCATTGCCACGTATACAATCCTACTTCCATGCCTCTCCCAGAGAAGATATTTTCTTCCGTATCATATTAACCTTCCTGCCTGAAAGCACAGAGCCATGCCGGTATATCCCTGTTATTCAGAGCCTGGCCAACGGATCTTCATCCAAACCAGCTGAAACAGATGATGATATTGACACCGCTTCAGTTCGGGAGTTGTCTAAAACTGCAGCGAGGAAGCAGGTCCAACGGCTACATCTCCTACCCCTTCGATACCCCAGGCAGTCCACAGATGAGTCGTGCAGCTCGCTAGTTCAATTTCTTCTCCATCGAGCTCACAGAATAGACTCTGAGTCCGGATTACAGCCGTTTATTATTGAACTTCTTGAACCGTTCATTCCTACATCGACGTACCTTCAAACATGGGTGATATCGACTGCACTACCCCTTGTCCGATTCAATTACGAATACCATTGTGAAAATGATGTCTCGTTGTCATTGGAAATAATACAGTCCCTAGATTCGGAAAGTGCCGTCAATATTTTATTGTCGAAAACCGATAGATGTGATAAGGGAGGAGATGTGGGAAGAGACTTGAGAGGATTGGTTGGGTCCTGGATGTACGGGCATGCCAGGTCGAAAAGGCGGAGACTCAACCATCTCGAGCATTCAGGGTCGATTGGGATATTTGATAATCAGAATTCTTCAAGAGGGTCCAGGACTAGTGGATGGCAAGATGTGAACGAGTGGCTACTTTCGACAAGTATACGGGATTTCCCCTTAGCTGTTGAAGCTGTTGAGCAATGGTCAGGTCCACAGGATATGGATTTGGGTGGATATAGTGACCATGGAGAGTCCGTTCTATCTGATGAAGAAACTGAGCTTGCTTTGAACTACGGACAAGCTGCTCTTGCTGCGATTTATGCTGCTACGGAAACGACGTCAGAAACCCTCGATGGTTCCTGCCGTATATTGTGTAGAATTGCATCTCTGCTTGAGATACCTGGTCATTCTGTGCTACACATCTATGAAAAGGAACTATACCCTCTCAACCTCGACCTCACATCCCTCTCTGATATCTCGCGAGGCGCCATCCTCCAAAATGCTCTGCTAGACCCGTTTAATCCTCTCACATATCCCACTTCTCAATCAATCTCTTTTATTGACGCCATTCTCGTGTCTATTCGCACTTTAATTGGTTTCGGTCACGGGATTTCATGCAGGACCGCTGCCGATATCTCTTTGCTTGCGAGTGATGAAATGCAGTTATCGGAATTCCGCAGAGTCCTTGGAACCCTGCATCAGGACCATAAGACTGGACTGGACTGGCGGAAAATCAGACTGCAACTGCTTTGGTTGAGAAATTGGGGGCTTTCTGATCAATCTAGGAAAAACGATGCAAAATCACGCGCTGGCCATGGGTTATTCTGGCGAATTCCTCTAGTTCTCCTTGAAGGTGATATTCTGAAAGCCATGTTAAATGCAAGACGTAAGTGATCGTAATCGCCACAGATGCTCCCAGTCCTAACAAATCTCAGAATATGACTTGGCCGTTGAGCTTTATGCAAAATCACTCAGCTTATCTCCTCTTCCGCCAGAGCAGATTGAGGCTGCAGTAACCGAGTCAATATTTGCATCATATGACAATGCCACAAATGGAAACAAAACCAGGGGCGGGATAAAACGAGCTTTGGAAACGTACGTCTGCTTCCTGTGAAACATATTTGACCAGAATATCATTGACTGATTGATATGAAGGCTTGAGGCGTTTGGTCCACGCTTCCCGAATTCTAAATCATTCCGCCAAATCAAAGCTTTGATAGCCGCTACTCACTCGTTGTCGTTTTACTCTCTCACGTTGCAACACGGCGTCCCATTCCAGCCTGTCAGCATCCGTGTGCACCATGATCCCCTTTCCTTGATCGGCAAAGTTCTCGAACAAAATCCCAAGGCATACACAGAACTTGACAATCTGCTTACAATTGGTCGACACCTGGTTACCGCGGGCTTCCCCGCTCAACCAAGACCCAATGATGACCCCATCCATAATAGACCATCGCCGTCTCAGGAAGAAGAGTATCTAGCCTCAGATCATCGAATAATATCACTCTCCATCACCGCAGCCATAGAATCGAATGATTTCGACACGGCATATTCATACGTTCACACTCACGTAGCCCCACCGTCTGTCAATTCAGGCTCTACGAAAATCAAAGACGATGTATTGTGGCGTGCCGCATTCAATGCAGGTAGATACCGCCCAAACATTGCTGAATCACTAAATAAATCACTCCGATCCCAAATTCACCGTCTCTCCCAACGCATGGAGCTCCTTTCGCTAGCACTAGCCCTTGCTCCCACTCCTGAGAACCTCCCCGAAGTCCTCACCGTATGGCGCCGCTGCGATGAAGAAATGACTTCCCTACGCGCCAGAGAATCCGCAGAAGCCGAAAACTGGGACACACGTGGCGATAACATCTCCAGCTCGATCGTACCAGGTGGCTTCGGCCCATCCGATGCTGAACTCGATGCTCTGGAAACAGAACGAGCTAAACGGTCGCGGACAGGGAATGCCAAACGCACCTCCCGATTGGCAGGAGGATATGAAGAGGCGCCCATGGGGTTATTTGAGGTGGCACGAAGCGCGGCTCAGGCAATTAGCAAGACCGCATTTCCTCTTCGTGGTGTTGAGGGTGTTGGGGCCAGCGCTGGGGGTGGTGATTCGAGCGAATCACGACGCATCAGTATGGATACTGCTGGGACGGAAGACGGGAGTGGTGGTGAGGGGTTAACAGCGGGACGAGTTAGGAAGAGGGATATGGTTAGTAATATAGTGACGGGGGGGTTGGCGAGTGGGCTTGGGTGGGTGCTGGGCGCTCAGCCGGTTAATAATAATAACAACAATAATAGTGCTAACACACATGTGGATGGATAGTGATGCTATGTGGCAATGCGCATTTTGATTCCTATATTAAATTCATTAGTTATCTCTGCAGTTACTCATGTGAGTGCAGAGGTGTTTCATAATGGTAACTTGTTAATATTCTGTTTGATATTTTACCTCTTGGTCTAGGTGCTCTTCATATACCTACCTGGGAATAATATCATATTAACCCACCTTTTCTTAGCCAAAGCGCCCGGGTAGCCAAGTTTAGGTATAGGATATCGCCCAGATATTTCTTGCCCCATATCAAATGCACCAGTTCCGTTCTAATCTAATACCACTAACTTTCCCTTAGATTTCTCTCAGCAAAACACACGCCACAAGCCCACATGGAGCATCTCCCCCACCAATGATGGAACATCCCAATAATATCCAGAATTCTACAAAAATTTCCGGCCCGACTGGGTCTTTTCTTACCTAGGTACCTAGGCAGTTAATTTTGTCTCTTCAGCTTCTGTTCCTCCGGCTGATACTTATCCCTACCAATGTCATAAATATAATCTTCACCACCGCGAACCCCTCTCTCATCCCGACCCAGTATCATCACCATTGCAGGACATCCAACTATATAACACCCACATCCCATCCCAATTGCAATTACAATTGGTCCATTAGCAAAAGAGATTCTAGAAGCAAATCCCAATCATAGAACAAAAAAATAAAAAGCAAAAATGGCAGCAGACTACAGCACCGCCCCGTCCAGCGCAGTCAAGATCCCGGAACCATTCCGCATTGAAATCCCAGAGCAGCAGCTTGGAGAGTTCAAGACGCTGCTGAGATTGTCGAAGATCCCCATGCCAACATACGAGAGTACGCAGGAAGATGGAAGATTTGGAATTAGCCATAAATGGATGATGGAGGCGAAGAGGTTTTGGGAGGAGGAGTTCGATTGGTAGGTTTAAGTTTTCTTTTTCAGGGGATTTTGCATATCGGAAAGGCATTAATTTGCACTATCTGTGGTAGAATTTGTTACTTTTATATTAATATGCCACTTGAGGGTTGAGGAATGGGATGTTAGTACGATGCATAAGATTTGGGTGCGCAGCATGGACTCCGGAATTTTGATATTGGATTTAAAATAGCACTATAGCCCCTATATATATTTATTAATTGATATGCACAGGCGGAAGAGCGAAGATTACATCAACTCCTTCCCCAACTTTATTGCAACTGTCCATCTGCCTGTCAAGAAAGAGCTATCCAAAGTGCATTTCGTCGCTCTATTCTCTCACAAGCCCGATGCTGTTCCGATCGCTCTATTCCATGGCTGGCCAGGTAAATAAAATCAAGGACAACCACTTCATCCTGCTAGAAAACTAACATCATCAAAATGAAAAAAAATAGGGAGCTTCCTCGAATTCCTCCCCCTCCTCACTCTAATGAAGGAGAAATATACACCCCAAACCCTCCCCTATCATTTGATCGTCCCCTCGTTGCCAGGCTATGCCTTCTCCTCCCCACCACCATTAACCCGCGATTTCAATTGTACTGATGTTTCCAACATCATGAACCAACTCATGCTGGATCTTGGATTTGGGCCGTCAGGCTATCTGGCCCAGGGAGGTGATCTTGGGAGCTTTGTGGCGAGAGGTTTGAGCACGGAGCATGAGGCGTGTAAAGGTATATACCAATAACTGCCGTATTCAAACTTTCCCCCTGAAAAAAATATGCATAAATCGAATGAATGGTCTCCATCAAACCCCTAACCACTTACCCATATACACACCAGCAATCCACGTAAATTTCTACATAGCACCTACCCTTACCACAGCCCCCGAAGGAATCCCCTCTGAACCCCCGCTTTCTGATAAGGAGCAAGCAGGTCTTCAGCGGGGCACGGAATTCCTGAAAACAGGAGCAGCATATTCGATGGAGCACGGTACAAGACCTAGTACAATCGGAATCGTGCTGGGTTCCAGCCCGCTCGCATTATTGGGGTGGATAGGGGAAAAGCTCCTGTCATGGACAGATGTGCCGCTGTCTATGGACGAGATTTTGCGTTCTGTGACCTTGTATTGGTTTACAGAGTCGATGGGGAGGGGGATTTATCAGTATCGGACTGTAAGTAATGAGGAGCTAAGTATCTCTATGTTGTACAGGGCAACGAAACGGCTCCCATTCTAATCATGTTATGTGTTCTAACAAGTTGTTCCAGTTGGCCATGAAAACGAACACTCCATACCTGACAAAACCCGTTGGTTATTCGTACTTTCCCGGGGAGATCGTTCCCACGCCAACGGCTTGGGTAAAATACTCGTTGGGCAATGTAGTGTTTCATAGGGAGCATGACAAGGTACGTACATATGCTTTTAACATTATTTGATTTTCACATCGATAATTCTTCTCCACTGCTTTTTCTAGAATAATAAAAGCCCCCTCCTGCCGCAGTTTTGGTCATGTCATATTCTTAATGGATGGCTAATCATAGCTACCATTTGCGTTCTCTGCGGCTCTTTCCAGGGAGGGCATTTCGCTGCATGGGAACTGCCAGAATTGTTTATGGAAGATGTGGAGAAGTTTGTTTCGGTCGCTTGGAAATAAATGGCTAAGAGTAACGTAAGGAGATGAATGTTAAATGGGTTGAAACGGTGGGTGGTCCTATGAACGAAGTCAATTGACCTTTCGAACTGCAGGTCGTAGTACTTTTGACGGACATGGCGACTTGATAAATTAATTAATTGGTTGATTTGGATATATATCTATCCGGATATCTAGTGGCTGTTAGTTCATTCAACCATTATGGTGACATATAATCTTACCTCCCTGGTTTTTCACTCCAAGACGATATCAGATAACCTATACACATCAAGCTGTGTTCTTTCTGCTGAGGAGATAACGTGACTGTTATAGTATCAAAAAGGGCGTGCATCAACTAGGACCCACAAAAGACAGTAGGGATGGAAAATAACCGCTACGAGGGCATGTGTTTGTAATTTGACCGCGACTTGTATTGATATATTTCTTCCCAAAAAAAAGAGAGAAAATAAAACGAAGCACCAAAAACAATTAATCCAAAATTTGATTCTTTTATATTCATCATAACCCAGGGAGAAGCTGGGTATTTTATAAAATGACGACTGAGAGTAAACCTCATGTCCAAAATTTTTTGAGAGTATTCATGTCTTCTGGAGAAGGTAAGCCATCTTTTCATCCATCCATTACCCAATATACCCCATCTCAGACTCGTAATATTGAAAAAGAAATTGAAAAAGAACATAAAATATACAACTCGGCCAAAAATTAACGGGTCATCAAGACAGGTTGCGGAGGGGACCTTAAACTTCGAACCTAACATATGAGAAGAAACAGATAAGTAGAAGTGAAAATAAGACAAAATAGCAAACCCCATAGAGGTTAATATTTCCTGAAAAGAAAAAAAGAAGAGAAAAAAAAAATAGAAAAACTCCACCCTCTTCGAAAAGTATTTATCGAATGTTGGGTTTCTGTGGCGCTCTGATGACGGTTGGTTTCCGCCTCAAATAGTGAAAGCAAAAATATCAAGGTGGAATGAGATGAGATGATAGGTTCAAATAGGGAGACAGTGCAGAGAGGGAGGTGCGCCTATCAGCCGGGAAGAACTTGGTGGTTCAGTAAAGGGAAATAGATATAGCGAGATTCGTATTCATCAGGGAGCTCCATTACACAGAAAACACAACACAAAAGATGAGGAGCCAACAATAACTCCAGGGGAGGGGGGGAAATAGGGTATGTAGGAAGTCATTTTAAGGAGCTCATAAAATCGGCAATCGATACCAACGGAAGTTGTCCAATCACGCATTAAGCGGGATATATCTTGGCTCGGAGAGAACGGGCAGGATCTTCAGAAGAAAACCAAGTAATGTAGTAGGATGATGGATTGCGGCGGAGGTTTAATAACAGGAATGGTGCTAGCGAGTTCAAGGAAAATGGTGTATCAAAGAAGCCCGTTATGTTGTGTTTCGTGGAAATTCGAGCAAAACCGTTTTGTTTATAGACGCATCGCTTAGAGTTTTTTTTTTTTTTTTTTTTTTTTTTTTTTTTTTCAATCCTGCCAGCCCCACACTTGCTTCAAGAAGTGTGCTATATTGACCTTCTTAGTCTTCATTTCAAGCATCCACGGATGTTCAGACATTCGCCAGGGCGTTGCCCTTCTCGGTGGCTCCTTTTCCAAACTGCATCGTATTTCGATAGATGTTTTAGTTTTATGTTAAATTTTGCATTTTGATTCCCATCACCGTTAAAACGTATAAATCAAGACAGGATGGTAAAACTCACCAGCACTCAATAAAGTATTTGAAGTTTTCACTCCATTTTATGCCATTTTCAGGCTCGTCCTTTAACTGGGGAATCGGCTGGCGTACAATATAGGTTAGGAGGTCTATCAGCCCTGCTCGCGGGTTCATTTCCGTTCCGTCTGCAGGGAACGGGAAACGGTGTTGCGCTACTTCCAAAAGTGTGACTCCAAGAGACCAAACATCAGATGTGATTGTGTAAGATTGGCCTGTTATTCTTTCAGGGGCCATATAGTAGGAGGTGCCAATAAAAGTGTTTGCATCTCCCTTTGTGCCGAATTCACCACTGACACCAAAATCACAAAGTTTGACTTGGCCATTGCGACACAGGAGGATGTTTGAAGGTTTGATATCTGTGATAATCAAAAGAAAAAACAATTAGTAAAAAGGCTATTTGAGATTTGCCTTGGAAAAGTGTTACCTCGATGGATAATTTTCCGTCCATGTAGGTAGGTTAGACCATTTAATACGCCTTCCGCTACCTTGCCCAAGACCTTCTCTCCCGTCCGTCCTCCGAGCTTCTTCACTTCCCTATAGACGCTATCAAGGCTGCCTCCTTCGCAAAATTCCATGGCAATTGATATGGTGCTGGTCGACTTGTCCATGAACGCACCATAATATCGGCAGATATGCTCCGATGCACAATCTTTATTGAAATTGAGCTCTCGGACAATCTGTTTCTTGACGTCTGGGTTAGGATCTGTGGTGATAATCTAAAATAATTTTAAAAAGCGAATATTAGCAATGTTCCTTGATGAACGCCTGAACTAGATAGATGAAAACCATGACAAACCTTTAGAGCAAATACCGTTTTCCCTCCTTTTAACATGCAACGGGTAACGGCACCACCAGCCCCTTCACCAAGGCTATCAAGTTCAATAATCTTTTTCTGTGAGCTAGCGGCCAGCCAACCTTCATCATCCAAATCCTCTACGTCCAACGGCCGTCCCTTTTCCAAACTCAGTTTCTCCAAATCCGGCAACAAACCATTCATGTTGTTATCCCTTTCCATAGTTAAACCGCCATCCCCTCGATCGGAATACACGGAACTAATAGCGGAAGTCGGATCCGGGGTTCCGCCAGGGGGTTGTCTCAAGCCAATAGCAAAAGATAGTGTGGAGTAGTTCGAAGATGTAGCTGATGTGGGCCCACTGTTCCTGCCGTCGTATGTGGTGAAGCTTCCCGATCTCGAATGGTTGCTGTGGTCACTGTTACTTGTGATTGCGGACGAGGATCCAAAAGCCTGGATGGATGGCCGTGCACTGTTCAGCGGACCTGCCTCTTGAGGAGTAGCTTTACTCCCCATAGGAGTGGCTAATCTCAGTTGGGGTGGTGCTGGACGGACAGGTCGGGATTGAGAGGCATCGGGGGCAGAGACGAGACCATTTTGAATTCACAGGTTTCATACTGGGCGAAGGTGGGATCCCGAGGGTGAGACGAGGTGGTTGTTTCCGGTTGCTACCCGGAGTTGGTATTTTCAAAAGGGGAGCCGGAGTCGACATGTTGGACATGGGTGCCTTTCCCGGGGTCAGGCAGCACCTTTTGGACCAGTGATCGTCCAGAGGACAATCCAGCGTTGTGACAACCGGAAGTTGGGATAGGCAGGTATAGCAAAGATGGGAGACGAAAAGTTGAACGTATACGTCAGGCTCCAATGGCGGAAGGGATATAAATATATCCGAGGTAGAGAAAATGTTGTATTGAGCACGGACGATGATTAGATTGGGAACGGACAGATGCGGGGGAAGGGAGAGAAGGCTGAAAAATCTGGCAAATCCAATCTTGAAATAACTGATATCGTCAGGGTTACAAGAGACTTTGCTTGCTAATTTATGACATTTCTGAAGGAATCGGAGGGTTTCGATATTTAGTAAGCAGCAGAAAGTATTGATGTGGTTATATGACGAAGTGAGCTGAGAAAAAAGCAGATGCACGGCACGATGCTGCAAGCAAATTTGGATTGACCGAAATGGAGGATTCCGGTCAGAGGTATAGGGGAAATAATATATACCTAGTAGATAGTAGAGGGTGATGTCAGTCAGTATGAATCTAGGCCTCCAAACTGAAGATTATCACAGGGTCAGAAGAAGATGGGTCGTTCCAGGTCGAATAAGGGATCCAAGGCAACGGGCCAGCATCAACCTTTGTGGAGGGAAGTCGTCGAACTGGATTCTCCCCCAAGGATATGAGTGTGGGACGTAGTGGTGGTGGACGGGGCGAGAGGGGGGGGGTGTGGGGAGGGGGGGATAACTAGCGAAAGTGAACTTACCCAGCTATTAGATACGTGAGTGAAAATAATTTTTACATAAGCCGGTAGAGAGTCAAAGAGCCCGAGGAAAAGAGATACGATGAAAGAATCTAAAAAGGGAAAAACGAGAGGGACAGGAGGTTGAAGGCGGGGAGGTTGGGAGGGTGTGGGAGTTGGGAGTTGAGAAGTCGGGGCACGGGAGTTGGGAATGGTGTTGGTGGTGGTGGTGGTGGTGGTGGTTAGTTAGTACGGCCCCATACGGCCCCATACAGCTGAGCTGAGTAAGGAACGAGGCGGTCGGTGAGAAGACCTGATGATGATACCTCGCTACCTTGTGAATGATGTGTGGTTGAAACCGAGTACCTCTAGGCAGTTGACTCCTCTGTCCAATAATAATAATAATAATAATAATAATACTGCGGTCGCCCACGTCCTGCTTGTGCTCCTCATCTCCTCCGTAATAGAGTATAAACTGGAGCGTGCTGCAAGGCAGCCGAGCAGCAGGGTTCTTAAAAATCCCCTGCAAGTTACAAAGCTAAACATTCCCTGCCTTTTTGCCTTTGCCTTGTCTTTGTCTGTATGTCTGGTCACGGGGTCTGGGGGGTCTGGTTCTGGTTCTGGGTCTGGGTCTGGCTGAACAACCAACTAAACATGGCCCACTAAGCCCACTCGCACACCCTAATAACTGAGGCGCCCAAGGACTGACAACCCCCTCCGAGCGGGCCACGTCTGTCCCCCTAGATATCTTGCCAGCAATTCCTGCAAGGAACAGCATTCACAACTAACTCATCTGTAACTATCCTATGAACCTCAAATTTTTCAAATTTCTCTATTTCTTTTTATATTAAAACATCTCTCCAGTTGGCGGCTAATCTATTTTCCTTTCCACAACACCATTCTCAGATGAGGGTGGTCTAGGTATGTTTGTACGCAACTATGTGTCATGGTGCCCCCCATCCCTGGAGTAGCCTTATGTCATATGGTGGATCGTAGGTTCGAGCACGTCCCACAGAGTTGGAGTGAGAGAAACAACCAGAGAAGAATTATGAAACGAAGGTTAGAGCAACGGATAGGAAGAGGAGGAAATACCATGTAGAGAAATCAAAGAGATAGCAGCGGATAGATGTGCCAGTGCCATACCTGCAGAACGGATATTATCTAACTACACTTCAGCATACTTCAGTAACTAGTTAAATGACTGGATAGAGATAACCCTGGGAACACGGAGTCTTCTTATCTGGAGGGCAGAGCTGTTCGTTGAATCCAAACACTGCCTACGGAGTATAAGCACACCGGGCGCAGTGGCCAAATTTCCTCCCGGTAGCCGGCGGCCAAAGATGGATTGTGATGCTCTCTACTCTATCTAGTTAACTATAACCCCATGTCAAAAGACGAGCATTCTTCAGCTTTCCTTCCATCCACTTTTGAAAGATTCCCCGAACAATGGATAGTTAGCATGTGGATCGATGAGTTACCTGCTCAAAAGAAATAGGTTCCCCCCACCCCTACCCACACCCTCCACCCCCCCTCTCCCCAACAAAAAAAAAAAATAAATAAAATAAGATAAGATTCCAATAATGCACCCCTGTCACAGTGAAGCTTCCACATCACGTCGACCAACAGGAAGCCTCCTCGTTTCCTACCATTCGCTTCCTCCAAGCCATATAAAAGAACGCATAAACCCCTCGCAAAGGGAAATAATGACGATCAACAATGATTGCCCACTGTTTCGAAAACCAAACAAGATAAAAAAACAAAGGCTACCAAACCAACAGCCAATCAAGTTGAACCAACCAGTCAGCCATTGAGGAGTTTTACGGAAGTCGCTCAACCTTGCAGAGTGATAGTTATATTCGAGACCCGCCAGGGCTGATTGAAGTGCTACTTATTTTCCCTGCTCTTTACCAGTGCCCAGGTAGGCGAAATTTCAGTCAGTCGAACTCAGTCCTCCTTCTTTTAACTTTGTTAATTTTCGATTCTTTTGTTCCTCTCTTCTTCAAACTTCTAGTTCCACTCCCTCCCCCACCCTTCCTACAAGTTTTATCAAAATTTATCCAAGGAACAATGACGGACATTTCATGGATGAACACTGGAATATGAATCATGGCTAAACTTATTTTCTCTACCATCTCATACATAATAAGGTCATGGAGTAAGACAGGCGGTTATCAAGAAATGCTGCTTTAAATCCCGCACAATATCACACGTTACTTTTGCGGAGGGAGGAGATTGAACTATATAAAAAGCTGCAAAGCTGTATGTTTGGACGTTATATGAAAATGTTCCTATTCCTCTTTCTGGCATCTTTGAAGGTTCGAAGGTTCCATGGTTCTTGTCCAATGATCCCCCCTTTCCCAACAAGGTACCTAAGAATCTCTCGTGAACCAGCAATTAAAAAATGTTAAAAAAAAAGAGAGAGAGAAAGAAAAAGAAAATCAAGAACAAATAACCAACCTTGGAATCGGAGAAATCCAACCAACCTTTTCCAAGCCTTCTATAGCCGTTGGGCCCGGCATTCCACGCCTAGAAGCTAAACATCCATCGGAACCTCAGCTTTCAAAGAGGCCCTCGTTCGAGATCATTTTATTTCCTATAGGCAGGCAGAACCTTGTCTGTAGGCACCCAACTAAATAATCCGCCAGTACTGAGATATAGTTATATATATACACGTTTCTTTGGTTAATTTTATATTCCTCGTGGAGAGCCTGGACAAACAAGCTACCCTCGCCGCCAACGCCATCGTCAACATCGTTTGTCACAAATGCTGCTGGATGCTTGGGCCCTGGCTCCACCCGCCGGCCCTACTTTAGGAGGATCGGATGGCAAGCCGCCTTGGCTACGGGAGGACCCGCCGCGATCAGAATTGGCATGCTTGAATGACGGTAATAACTTTGCCACCGACGGCATAGGTTAACCCGTTTGCATAGCATGGAACTTCGATTGATCCATTTATTTGGCAAGAGAATCACGAACAAAGGAACAACACCTACAGTCATACAGCCTATAGAATATCCACATATTGGGCAAAGGGTGATATCTGTATTGGTACATTCACTTTCTTCTCTCCTCCTCAGGTGCAACCTGTTTATTTATGTCCTGTTGAAAATTCTCACAACGTCTTCATCCAGCTGTTTGTTGACAAACTCAAATCCTTCAATGCCTACCAAGGCATCATTCATATAGTTCATATCATGTGTGATAGATGATTAGTTAGTAAAATATCTTCTTTCATGTAGTTTAACTCAACCACCGAACACTGAGTGACCCATGTGGTTTTGACGACCATTGAAAATTGAAATTATTTAACCAACATCCTTAGTTATTGCATTTTAAAATCACTAATTAGCTTGTTGATCTATATGGATAGGCAGTTCTAATGTGACCTAGTTGGTTTCAGTCACTGTAGCGTGGTGCTGCCTGCTTCTGCGGTTTGCTCATCAGCTTCTTATTCAGCTGATGTAATTGCTTCAAGAGCTTGCTGAGCATGAAGTTTACCTTTTGCAGCTGTTAGAATGCTTTCTAAAGCTATATAGGCCCTTTTAGCTTCACATTTCCGCTTTTGATAGACATTTGCCTTCTGAGAGATTGCTTGAGTTCATGTTCAAAAAGCAAGACCTTTCCCATTGTAAATTGACACCCTTTTATGACCTGATCCACTGCCCTTGAATAATGGGACTTGGTCGGCTTCGTGCGCTGTCTCCATAGCTTCTTGATCAAGCCAGATTGCTTTTCAAGATCTCTACCAGTTCTTGGAGTCTCTCCAACTCAGCTACATGATGACTTGCTTTGAAAGCTGCCTAATGATATAACTAGACATGAAGACCACCAAGAACCACTTCAGTTTGAATAAAACTAGATATAAAATTAGTCTTTAATATTAATTTAATATATATACTTAATTATTAAGAAATTTAATTAAAGTTTTATTTATAATATTAATAATAATATTATTATATTAATTTTAATTTATAACTTTAAAAATTTTTATAAATAAATATAAAAATTAATAATAAAATATAAAATTAAAAATAAATTTTATTTTTTATTTTTATTTTTTATTTTAATATATTTTATATTAATTAATTCTTATTATTATTATTATATATAAAAATAATAATTTATAATTTTAAAACTTTAAATAAAAAAATTAATTTATTAAAAAAAATTATAAAAATAAATAAAAAAATTATTATTAATTTATATATATTAAATATAATTATATTTTAAAAATAAAAGTTAATTTTTATATTAAATAATTATATTTTATTTATTTAAATTAAAATTTAAATAATTTTTTATACAATTATTATATATAAAATAAGTTTTTTATTATAATTAAATATAGTCAGTTTATTTTATAAATAATTTATAATAATAATTATTTATTTATTTTGATTTTTTTTATCTTATAATTAAGTTTATTATTTTAAATAAGTTATTTTAATAATTATTAATTATTTTATTTTTATGAAAATAATAAGTTGATAATAGTTTATTAAAAAAGATTTATATAAAAAATATTATAAATATCAAAAAATATATTTAAATAAAAATTATAATTACTTGAAATTTTAAAAAAATATATATTTTATATAATAAATATTTTAAAAAAATAAAGTATTAATTAATTTATATATTATTAAAATTTAATCAAACTTTATTTTTAATATTAAACTATTTAGTAAAATATCAGTACTTCTTTATTTATTTTTATAATTATTATTAAGTATTTATCATCATAGGTTCTGCTTATTTATAAACTTTTTAAAATTTATAAATAATCAAGTTAATATTTTTTATCAAACTTTGAGAGTTTTTATGATATTATATTTTTTTAAAAATACTAAAAATTTAAAATAATAAATATAAAAGATATATATTTATCATTATATAGTTTCTACTATTGAAAATTATTTTAATATATATCAAAAATAGATTTTAATTATTTTATATATAAATATAATTTTTAAAAGTAGTTTTTAAAATTTTAAATTATTTATTCTATAATTTTATCTAAGTTTAATATAAGAATATTCAATATAAATAAAATAAATATTAAAAAAAAGTATAAAAAATACTATATTTAATATTATAAAAAAGTAGAAGTATAGATATTATAAGTACAATAAAGAAGGAAAAATAATAATAAGTAAAATATAAATATAAAATGAAATAGTAATTTAAATATTTAAAAAAATTTAAAAAATTTATATATATAAATAAATAATATAAATTTTTCTTTTAATTTTTATAAAATAAAAAAATAATAATTTAATAATTTAATTTATTATGAAGTAATAATTTTAAAATATTAATTTTTTATAAAATATTAATTCTAAAATATATATTTATTATATAGTAAAAATTTTAAAATATTGATTTTTCATAAAATACTAAATCTTTATATAATACTTTAGTAAGAAATATAAAAATAAAAAGTTAGTGTAAGAAGTTTTAATATTAACATAATCAATAAGCAAGTGAATCATATAAATGAGTGAATCACTTCTTACTCTCTATATAATGAGAATATTTTCAAAGTCTTAACTATAAAGAAAAACTAGTAAATTATATTATAAGTTATTTTCTATACACTTAGAGTATGTACAGATAGTATTCTCAATAATCTTACAAATACTACACTATGATGCTGCATGTTTTTGTGATTATGACTCAGCAGTTTCAATCATTTTCTGCTCTCATTTATTGATTTTTTGTATATGATTCAAGTCTTCTTCAATTTTTAAAGCACTTTCTTGATCTACATATATATAATCTCTTTCTTACTTTCTGTTTTATTTGACATTTTGAGCTCTTAACTCTCTGTTTTCAGCTGCTGCTAGAATAGCAGCAGTGTGTATTGTTATTTGACATTCCTTGACCAGCTGACTTAGAGCATAATTGATTGAACTAAGTAGGCTCTATATATAGTGCTTGATATGTTCTTTAACTTTCTCAATCTGCTGCTTCAATTGACATATATTATGTGATGTGACTGTTACTCAGAAGGCCTGAGAGCTGTGAAAGATCTCTGAGAAGATGAGATTATACTTCATGATATTAAGCTGCAAAAAAATTTGCTCAGAATTATACAGAATCAGTTCAACAGCTCTAAAGCTGCTTTTGATATTGCTCTCAGTCAGGACCTATATCTGAACTGCAGAATAGAAACTCAGAAACTTCTTTTTATCAATATAATTGATTTCAAGCCATATCTGATTTTTTCATCTACTGTTCATATGCAGTTTTCAAAATTGAGAAGCAGTCAATATTAAATAACTGAAGAAGATAAGAGAAATACAGCAGCATGTAGAGAACAATTATCTAATTTTTAGTGTAAAATTGATCAAATCCAGCTGAGATATGACTTTGATACCAGTCTAGAATCAACAGTTGATATCTGCTCTTTATACAGAGTAGAGTTTTCTTGTTGAACATCTCTTTCAGTCAGTACAAGCTCAGCTAGTCAGTGATTCAGTCATTCTCACTGACTTCAATCACTCAGTTATGTGATAGCTCTTCTGTCTTATACCAGCAGAATTGATATATTTTTTCTTTGAGAATAATTATTATATATAAAACTCAGTCAGTTGCATTGACTTTAGCAATAGCAGTTACTAATTTCTAATCTTCAGACTATATAAGCTTGAAATTCTCAACTCATTCAGATTTAGTCATCACTCTGACAGTCTCAATTACACTCATCTAAAACTCTGTCTCATCAAAGTTGTAGATATCATCTTTCAGAATCTTATACTTTGTAATAGTATTTTATATGAGTTTAAATCACTCACAAATAATCTCAGAATTCTCACATAGAGCTTACTGATAATCATACTTATATGAGAACTTGAATTTCAACTCATCATGATGTTTGATAAAGTTTCATACTCAGTATTCATTCGCTATGAGTGAGACATTGAATTCTCAACTGACAAGAAGAAGATTGATCATTTTTCATACAGCTGCAACTCAGAATAACTGATCTCACTCATTTATAATTAGAATTTATTAAATAAAAAACTCTTTCTCTGTAAGACTAAGTTTTCAGTTCTTTGAAAATATGTCAACATATGCTATATAATCATATATGCAATAAGTAAAAGTTGCATAATAGACTTTACATAGCTTTGCTGCAGCTCATATACTTGAAATTTAATCATTTTTAAGTGCTTAAATGACTAAAAAAAGCTTTTCTTCCTAAGTAAAGGCTTTATTCTTTGTGTGATTGACATTTTTGATGTAGAGTATTTCTCATTGTATGAAGAGTAAGAAGTGATTTACTTACTTATTGATTATATTATATTATTTTCAATAATATAATTCATCATTTAGTTGATCAGATCATCTAATTGATCAGTCTTTTATCACTCAAAGTATTTCAGATTAAATTAAGTAACAATTATATACAGAAAGTAATAAATTATATTAAAAATTATTTCTTGCACATTAAGAGTATATACAAGCAGTATGTTTAATAGTCTCACATATACTACACTGTGATGCTATGTGTTTTTATGATTGAGAGTCAGTAGCTTCAATCACCTCTTCTTCTCATTTATTGACTTTTCATATGTGATTCAAGTCTTCTTCAACTCTCAAAGCACTCTTTTCAGCTACATATATACAGCCTCTTTCTCATTTTCTCTTTTGTTTGACATTTTGAACTCTTAACTCTCTGTTTTCAGCTATTAGAATAGCAGCACTATGCATTGCTATTTGACATTCTTTGACCAGCTGACTTAGAATATGATTGATTAGACTGAGTCGGCTCTGTGTACAGTGCTTAATATATTCTTTAACTTTCTCAGCTTGCTGCTTCAATTGATGTATATTATGTGGTATGACTGTTACTCAGAAGGTCTGAGAGCTGTGGAAAATTTCTAAAAGGATGAGAATATGCATTATGATATTAAACTATGAGAGAATCTGCTCAAAATCATACAAAATCAGCTTAGCAGCTCTAAAGCTTCTTTTGATGTGACTTTCAGTCAGAATCTGCATCTGAGCTACAGAATAGAAACTCAGAAACTTCTTCTTATCAATATGATTAATTTTAAGCTGCATCTGATTTTCCATCTGCTATCTATATACAGTTTTCAGAAATGAAAAGCAGTCAACATCTAATGGCTAAAGAAGATGAGAGAAATGAGCTAGCATATAGAGAGCAATAATATTGTTCTCAGAGCAGAATTAGTCAAATTTAGCTGAAGTATGACTTTCATGTTCATCAAGAATCAACAGTCAGTATTTGTTCTTTGTACAGAATAGAATGTTCTTATGAAATATCTTCTTCAGTCAATACAGACTCAGTTTGTCAGTTGATCAGTCATTATCACTGACTTTAATAACCTAGTTACCTGGCAGCCTTTCCATATTATATCAACAGAATGGATGTACTTTTTATTTGAGAATGATCATTATATGAAGAGCTCAATCTGTGATATTGATTTTAGTAATAACAGTCATTTATTTTTAATTTTCAAATTAAATTAGTTTTGAATGATTAATTTCTTTAGACTCAGTCATCACTTTAACAGTACTAATAACTCTTATTTAAAATTCAATCTCATCAAAGTTGTAGATATCATCTTTCAGAATTCTACACTTTATAATAGTGTTTTGTACAAGTCTGAATCACTTATAAATAATCTCAGAATCCTCATATAGAGCTCATTGATGATTGTACTTGTATAAGAACTTGAATTTGAGCTTAAAATAATGATCAATAAATTGATTAACTCAGTATTTACCAACTGTAGATAGAGGTTTGACCTCAGTGCTAGAATCTCAGTTGGCAAGTAAAAGATTGACTGTTTTTTATACAATGTGCACTTGAGAAGGCTGGTCATATTTATTCATAAATAAAATTCACTGTACAAGAACTGACTCTTCAGTAGAGGTTAATTTTTAATTATTGAGTTGAAAATTCTCTTATATTATATGATTATTTAATCAATTCTGTAAGATGATAAAAGAGATGCTGTACAAGCTTGCAGCTTTCTTAATACTTAAAGTTTGACCTCTTTTTAACATCTCAATAGTCAAAAGAATTTTTTCTTTCTGAATGAAAGCTTGAGAAGGCTGTAGAGTGAGCATTTTGTTGATATGAATGTTAAATGCATACACATTAAATAAACTAATTGACTAGATAATCTGATTGACTAGATAATGAATTATGTTAATTAATATATAAAGTCTTATATAATGTTAATAAATTAAGTATTATTATCAGAAATATTGAATTAAAAAACTATAAGTTTAATAGAATAAATTAAAAATAAAAATATCAATAATTATTTTAATATTTATATTTTTATCTAAATATTTTATAATAATTATAATATTCTTATATTCTTATATTCTTTATTTAAAAATAGTATATTATTACTCAATCTAAAATTAAGATAAATAAAATAAAAGTTTTACTTTATTTAATTACAGAGCTGCGATGAGAATATTAAACTAAAAATTAAAATATTGAATAAAATAAATAGTTAAATATAAGTAGATAATTAAAGATTAGATTGAATTAATCTTCAGAATAGAGTAAATCAATATAAACAATTAAATATAACTAAGAATTAAAGTAAATTAATATATAGAATATAGCAGAATATATTAATTTTAATTTATATTATTGAAAACTACATTGTAATATTATTTCTTAGTTTCAAAAAGTACTTGCTCTTAAGCAACTATGTTAAATAAAAGAAAAGAATAATATAAAATTTATTAAGTTTATTAGTAAATTGATTACCTTAACTATCATTCATCAGATTATTAGATATTTTCTTTTATATCTCACTAATATCAAAGTTATCATTAGATTTATATTTAAAGACTAGAATTCATTTAACAGTTTGACAGTAGTAATAAAGCTTAGAAGAAGAAGAATAAAATTAATAGTTTTTAACTCAATGATTATTAGATTTATAATATAGACAATAACCTTCTTGATAATATCTCTTTTATTAAGAAGATGAAATTGATGAAGTATATAATAAAGAATCATATATAAAGTCAAAAGTATTAAATTAAATATAACTTAGATTTATAAAATTATAATGAGTAGAGCAATCATATTATTAAGAAGTGTGAGGTAAAGATAAAAAGAAGAAGTTAAAAGTTAATTACTAGATAATATATAAGAATTTTTTATAGATCTAAAAAAGATTTAACTGTTGAGTTAAATGATTAGAAATTGATATATCAAAACTCTATCAAAATTGAGAGATCTTTAAAGAATGTGATCACTTCTGAACTTTGATCTCATAGAGAATGTATTTAAACTTGTATTATAGACTATTAAAGATTCACTTGAGCTCTACTTTAAACTATATAGTTTATCTTTTACCTAAATTATCTTGTTTAAATTGTTATATATGTGAGAAAGCTGATCAAGAATTGAGTTGTAATTTTAATTACACACTTCTTCAGCTTGCACTAGCTGAGAAAAAAACATTATTTGTAGATTTAAATATAGATTCAAGTAGATAGAGTAAAACTGATTAATTAAATCTTTAATAATGACTTGATTAATGTATAATTTGACTGTGATTAAAAGAATTTAAATGTCAAATTTCAGAGTTTGATCAGTAATTTTTGGAGATCTGACAATAAGAGCTTAGATTAAATTAAGATTGAGAGTTATTCAGAGCTATCTATAAGAATTAATATTCAGTTTATAAGAAATAACATTGAGTTTGAAACTATTAATTTTAATTTCAGAGCTTTTGAATAGCACTTTTAAATTTCTAATAAAGAGTAGAAAAAAAGCTTTTATAGTAAAAATAATAATAAGTATAGAACAATAAAGAAGAACAAAAATTAATAAAAAATTTTGAGTATTCAGCATAGTTGCAACTACTGAGAAGTTCAATTAAACATAGATATAGATATAGATATAGATACAAATATAAATATAAACATGAATATAGATATAAGATCTATCTACTCAATTTTCCAGAACTTATAAGAAAGAAGTTTTTAGTATTATATTATGATACAATCTAGAGTTGAGATAAAGCTTCTATTTATCTATCTAACTAGACAGCTATGATGAGAATACTAAACTGAGGATTAGAATGTTAGAATGAACGAGCAGCTGAATATAAATAAATAGTTAAAAATTAAAGCTAATTAATCTTCAGAGCAAAGCAGTGAGAAATTAAATATGATTGAGATCAGAGTGAATCAACCTTCAGATCATAGTGAAGTGAATCAATCTTAATTCATTATTATCAGTGATTGTGCTGTAATATCTGCTGTAGAGTATTTCATTTCTTCATTAGACTGTTTATCAATTGATCATGTTCTTTTACTTGCTTTTTCTTCTCATTTCATTCAATTCAGAGTCTTTCTATTCTACTTTTAATTTTATTCATGATATTAGAAATCTTTTGATATACATATCTGAAGTTCTTCAGTGATGTTAAAAATAGCTTTATAAATATAGACTCTTTTAATCCCATCTCTTCTTTTATTAGTATCATATTGTCTTAATCTGATCTTCATAAATTTTCAGATTCTTTCTTGATTTCTGACATTTTGATAATTTCATGAGTTATCAAAATAAAGATAAACAAAGAACTTCTAAGAGATTATTCATCTAAAATATACTTTAAAAAAAGTAAAGAAAAAATAGTATAAACTTAGCATTATGTTATGACTTCAATCTAGGCATAGATAAACAGATATTTGATTGTCAACTAGATAAGCTATTTTAATGAATACTAAGGCGATTTACAAAACAGATTCCTGGGGAATATTTTTCTTATATACTTCTTTCCGCTAGGTGGTTGCTATGCAATTGCTATTACTTTTTTCAAACAATGCCAGTTTCCGTAGTCAACGCCGTCTAGTACCGTCACATAAATGAATGAATTCATAATGTAACAATGTGCCACTAAATACAGCTCTAGCGCTTTCTTATAGAACAAAAAGACGAATTCATTAGAAGAAGAGATAAGAAAAAAGAATGAAAGCTACAAAGATGAGCACAGAGTTTTATGCAGAACAAAGAAAGAGTAATATGAAGAGTTTTAATTACAAAAGATTCACCTTAGATGTTAGCCTATTACATTTTATATTTTATATAATTGCTTTTTTAAAGTTTTAAATCTATTATAAAAAAAATAATCTTTATATAAATATATTGTACAATTAATGTTTCAATTTTAAAACTTAGATTAAGTTCAAATTAAAATAAACTGAAAGTAAAAATCTAGTAAATATAGTTAATAAAATCACTATTATATTATACAAATACAGAACATGAACTCTTCCCATTGTCAGCACACTGAGTTTGCATAAAATACGAATTATTATGTGTATTCATTATGGAGAAGAATTTTCACTAACAATCTTCTTGTTTGCACCTATAGGCCGCAGATGGTAAGAAACTGATTAACCTCCCTCCCCTTTCAAACAAATTTACCCCACCTAGTATATAACCATAGCCTCCTGCAGCCTTCATCCTTAGAAGAAACATATTCCATCGCTTCCTACATGTTCTTCATCACAATCATTGCGCCCCACTTTACCTTCTACAGCCTTCCCCAACCAAACCCTACATACAAAACTAACACTCTCTGCAAAAAAACCCAGAAGACGAAGACGACGCCCAGAATGACCTTGAACCAATCTCCATTTTAAAATATATTTGAGATTTTATAAGATGTAGCTAGTATATATAACTAGCTTTGATGAGGAGATGTAATAATCTGAATATTAAATGGACACGGAAGAATTTTTCAGCAGAGATTTTAAAATCATGTTCAACGTCTTTAAAGCTACATCATCGGTATGTCCCGGAGACACCATTCGGCTGGAACCGATTCCGGATGACTAGTTACGCTGGACAAGTGTTGTGGCCAATCGCTGCGCGCATATGTTCGGTTTTGTAGCCTGGAAAGTTCCCGTCCCCGTTATCGATCCAGTCCCGTAGTTATCGGGCTCTTGATATTGAAATCGTTCAGCATGAGGAGACAGTTTCTGATATCTCTTGCTGCCCCGGACAACGTGGCCTGATTTTTTCAAGTGGAGATTTTACTGAGCGTTTTAAATATGCTCTATTCTCTTGCATTGGGCTTCTCCGCGGACAGGGATCTTTTGTTACTTAGAAAACGTACGGAGAAAAGAAGTAATACCCACATTTTCTTCAAACGTCTGGTTTTGCGCGTGATCCCTCAATTTTTCTTTTTCTTCTTTTTCTTCTTCTTCTTCTTCTTCTTCTTCTTCTTCAGGTGTCACCATTGCTCAATCCTACTCCACCTGTGAGCTAGTGGTATGGGATGGTGTATATATACCGTCCGTTGTTTTTCTCTCTTTTCTGAATTTCCCTGTAAAAATTTACTACTCTTCATCTCTTCATCATATACTGGACCAGAAATAGCGCGTTTTGAAGATCTTTCTCTCCTGCTGAGCAATTTCCTACGGCTATCCTTCCTCCAGTCTCGTTTTATAAGCCCTGCAAACCAATCAAAACCAACTCTCCTACAGCCAACATGTCAGCCATCAATGGCCGTACTATCACCCACATCGATGAGGACTCTCTCACAGACCTCAAATCACGCATTGCCTATGCTAAATCTTTCTTACAATTTACCGAAGAAGATGGAGCCCTTATCCAATCAGCCAAGGACATAGTTGCACCCGCTGTCCCTGCCATCCTAGAAGCAGTCTACACCAAACTCCTTTCCTACGATATCACCGCCAAATCTTTTGTGCCCCGCCAACCGGAGCAGGCTGCTACGGAACCCGCTGAAGCCTCCATCTCCGAGCTCTCCCTTGATCACCCAAATATCGTTCACCGCAAGGACTTCCTCAAAAACTACCTGGTTAGACTAGTCAGCAACAAGAACTGGGCCGATGACAGCCCCTTCTGGGATTATCTAGATAAAGTTAGCGTCATTCACACTGGCAAGGCCGGTTTCAAGCACCGAGAAAAGAGACCCAAGCTCCGTGTCGAGTTAATGCATATGTCGCTGCTGCTAGGGTTTGTGGAAGATCTGATGCTCAAAACTACATTGGCGGCTGATGGCCTGGATCTCCGGACTAAGACGAGCGTTCTCGCTGCGTTTAATAAGCTGATGTGGATCCAGAATGATCTGTTTCTAAGACATTATGTTGCAGAGAAGCCGGAGTTGGATTGATTGTTGCTTCTCCTGCCAGTCGGCCCGTGTTCCTCTCCTGTTTGTCTTTTTTTGAACCTTGTTGAGGTTCTTGTTTACTTCCTAACTTTTCTTTATCATTTCCTTTGATAAACATTTGGCATGCATTGGAAGACTATAGTTGCAGGACAATCTGTACTGATACAATATGGAAGCGAATAATTGAGGGTGCATGACAGATACAGGATATCCAGACACTTTTTGAATTCATGCACCTTTCATTACAATAGATATGATAAACAACTCCACTCACTAGCTTTTTAGCATTGTTGTTTTTATGTACAATAGTTACCTTTATTCAGTCGTTAGATAGTTTTTGATTTTATGCAAGAGGATTTATCGGATTGAGCGGTATTGCAAAATCAAAAAGCTATTTATTTATTTGATTGCATTATTTGGACTTTCTCTTTGATGGGTCTCCCAAAAAAAAATTCCATTGCCTCTACTCACTCATTCTCTCAACACCACAAATCAATTGGACAAGCGCTTTGTTTCGTCATAAATAAACCGACTCCATTCCACCATCAACGCCATGGCCGGGATCAAGACCCTCGTCGAAACTACGGTACAAAGTACAGCCACGATGATTGAATTTCCCTTCCGCTCCCGCCTGTCAGTTGCTAGCGATGCCCCTTGCCCGGAGTTTCCAGGACCATCGCTGCTGCAGGGCGCCTAATTTTCAGTGCGGAAACTGCTTATTCATTTCCCACCAATGCCAGGCCTGTGTCTTTTAAATCCTTCAGACGCTCATATCTCTTTGGGTCCACTGAGATCTCTTCCTGTCTGACTCCGTGATCCTTTGATCCTCATCCACTCTCTCAGTGTGGACCACAGCCACTTCATCATTTATGGCACGCTCAGCGTCCCTTGAAGAATCCCTACAGAGGTCAAGGAGGTTTTGGGTAAAGGAAACATCAGCGCAAAAACACCCTCTGGGGATAACAGCTGCAGGTCAAAATGTGCTCAGAATCACCAGTGGGCGCAGCTGTGAGGGAGTGTGTGCACTGTTTGTAACCTGCACGTGTGGAACCTCCAAGTGCCCTGTGACAGCCTCTGATTGCCCACTGCGAGGCACCCACTTAACTTCTCAATGATATTCAACAGCTTCACACCCTGTGACTGACTGAGGAAAAATTTTGCTGCTTTGATTTTTGCTGCTTTGATTGTTGCTTCACTGACTCACTGCTGTCACTGCTCACAGTGTAATCTGTGTCTGAGTTGTCAGAGGGATCACTCATGCTAATTATGTCCCTCGCCTCTCCCTTGTCATCTGAAGGCTGTGCGGGCGGGGTTTCTGAGAAGGTGACAATTCTCCCGCAAAACCTTAGGCATTGATCTTGACCGTGTTTTCTGTTGGCATTCAGGGAACATGCTGTCTGCTTTCATTCCCTCTGAGAGTGGCTGGGTCTTCTGAGAACAATGGCAATGGGAGATGGATAAACCATAAACTGTGACTATAGATGCCATGAACTTGGCCTCTAATTGATGATGCAAGCCCCAGGAAAGGGATTTATTTGATAATATGATATCACAAACTTTCTCCTGCTCAATTTAAGCTCTATAAGTAGTGAGTACCTGCATAGCTCTAATTAGAGGAGAAAGCAGGAATGTAATTGAGCCCATTTTACGTAGATCTGAATGATCTAGATCAGAAACATTAAATAAAAGATATCAGTGAAAGTAACCTGCCAAACCTTAAGCCCTTTTCATTGAATATGAGAGAAAGGGCAAGAAAGATAAGAAAGACCATCTGTAGTGCATAAACTAACACTTGTTATTGTCAAAGAGAAAAAGCAGGTAAAACGGACTCAGAAAAGCCACACAAAAGTTTTTGTCTAGCACTTAGGAGAGAAATGGGCAATAATTTTAGAGGCTGTGGTCATTATGCGTCAATTAAGACCCAATGAGATCCAGCTCTTGTCATGAGAGTACAGTATCCATCCCTACAGACTTCTGGACAACACGAATACTGCAATATTATATAATAATTAGCTACAAGCTCCACCAAGTTTGGATGGCAAAAATTGGGGAGGAGAATGTCAAAATCCACCCCACTGTTTCTGCTGTTTGATTTGGGCTCACTCTTTACATCTCCTCCCGTCAATTAGAGCGCACAACCGCCATCAACAACGCGATAGGGAAGTTGGAAGTGCCATCAACAGATCAATCAGTTTTCAGAGACTATTCATGAAAGAAAGCCATGACATATTGTGGCACCTTTGAGCTTTTTGTTGGTTGGAAGATGAAACCATGAACTCCAAGGACAACTCGGTTGAAGAATGCCAAGCCAGGGGGTGGCGAACGTGGCCTTTGTCGTAGTGGAGACGGCTCTGGAGAACGGCCCGGAACAACATGCAGGATGAGTGGCCAGCAGCATGTGGTGCCTGCGCAAGCGGAGAGGATCCTTCGGGAGAAGGAAGCGCTTTGCTGGCTGGCAATGACCACAAGGAATCTTAAACCAACCAGGGACCGCTCAGTCTCCCGTTCACTGATGGTGACACTGGGGGGCCTGCTCCCTACGTTTAATTGCTTCCGCAGTCAGGACCAGTGGGGCCAGCTAAGGGAACATGCAGCCAGTGGCGTTTACCGGCAAGCTGTTGTTGGCACTCCCGACTGGAGACTAGCTGAACTACTGGTCGCGCTGACTGGCTGAAGATCCAGGGGGCAGATCCACTGAGTGATTAGAGCGGCTCTCAAACCGCTCACCTCGCCAGCCACTCAAACAACCTGAAAAAGTGTTTTTGCATGCCAGAACTGAGCCAAGGCGTGGGGCCGTCGCTGAACGGGGGAGAGAGCACAGCAGAAGCCACCAGTAGCACAGCGATGTTGCATGGCCTGCCAGAGATTCCACTGCAACCGACTCATTGCTGCTTTAGCCAACCATTTTCTTGTCCTGAATGGAATGACAAGCAAGTCAGGATGGAGATGGCTGGAGCCCGGTGTGCTCATCTTAGGCGGTTTCCCCCTTTTCCCTGGCTGTTGCTAGTCCCAAGGGGATCTTCCAGCTTAATCTCCCACGTCCTACAAAAGTTGCCCGTCACCCACGTTGTCCTCTTTCTCTCCTTTCCATTTCTCTTTCTCTCCTCTTGACATACTGCTTGCTGGCCTATCCTCATATATCTTTTCTTGCAGCATCTCGCTCTTCGACTTCGGTCGCCCACACTCTTTTAATCTTCGCACTAGCAAACTGCATTCTTTCACATACCGACGATATTTTTTTGTTTTTATTTTTTTGTTTAAAACCGATATAAATATCAAGTAATTCCACATAGCTTAACCGTCATCATGCGTTTCACCACTGCATCAGTTGCCCTTTTTGCTGGTGCTGCTATGGCCATGCCCAGCTTTCCAGTTGCTGAGCCCACCACCGTCTACTCCACCAAGGCTGTGACGGTCACCAGCTGCCCTCCAAATGTCTACAGCTGCCCAGGCCATGGTCCCAAGACAACTGATGCCGCGTCATATCCTGTCTCTGCGCCCAGTGCCCATCCAACTGGCAAGCCTTCTGCTCACCCCACTAGCCATGGTGATTACCCAACTGAGTACCAGCCTACCATTGACTGCCCCTCTGAGTCCACCTATCCAGTTGAGAAGGCTCCTTATCCTACGGGCAAGCCGAAGCCAACTGCTCACCCAACCGGTACTGAAGTGTACCCTACCACTCATTCCACTACCACTGTTGTCGTCACCTACACCACCTGCACCTCTGTCAATTGCGTCCCTACCGTGACCTCGTCCACTACCCTTATCTACCCAACTGTCCACCCAACTGATCGCCCAACTAACTACCCAACTGGTATTGCATCTCCAACTGGTATTGCATCTCCAACTGGCAGCTACCCAGTGTAAGCAATCAATATCCCTCAAATGCGTTACAATGTCGTCTAATGTATTTTATAGTAGCCCAACCCCCATTCATTTTGAGGGTGTTGCCGCCTCATTCGGTACCAGCTTCGCTGTAGCTAGTCTCGCTGTCATCGCTGCTATCTTCCTTGCATAGATTCTCTTTCGGTGATGATACCCACATTCTGCACTAGGTTCTCCTGGTTTATCTCGAGCAAACGGGCTTGGCCAGCGGAGAGGCACTTTCAGCTTCGTTCTGCGGTTTTTATTTATTTATTTTAACTTTCTTCCAGTATCTGGGGTATACAAATGGCAGAAAGTTCATCTTTTGCACAATGTTTTTTTCTTACTTAGTTGCAAAAGCGCAAATTTCCCTTCAGCTATATATTCTATTTCGCCTGGTGCTTCCTATTTAATCACGAACGCCACGAACGCACAGCTTTTTTTGGGGGGGCAAGGGTCCAGTTTCTGGCAGCGACAAGACTTTTTCGTTGTTTCACCCCCTGCTGGATATATATGTACCATATATAAAATGAAGGGAAACACGACTTCTTGGGGGGCATATAATTGCTGGTTACATTTCTTTGGTGTTTTTCGTTCTATCCTTGGTTGTTTGCCTCCTACGTTCGTTTCCCGATTGACTTGGGATTTTCTTCCTCGACCGAGTGTCCTGGGGAACCCACTTGAATGTCACCGCACTGATTTCCTTTTTATTGTTTCTTCTACCATGTCAATTCTCCGAGGAAGACCCGTGTTCACCTCTTGTAACCAGCATTTTGAGACTCTTTATGCCTACCTGGGAAAGGATGTCCTTGGACTAGGAAGAAGAAAAAAACAATCTGTACTTTGCTCTCCATATCTTATTCCCAGTTTCCCTGGCTTATCATTCTATTCATGTTGATGTATCACCACTACCCTTGCTCTTCTCATCATTCTCCCTGACTATGTCTCTATACCACTTTTGTTAGTGATTTAACAACTCTACAGAATCTTCTAACACTTTCCTTTTCACTATCTACAAAATAGCTCTTCCCAGAATTTGTGAAATTTCTCCTCCAGAACCCGAACACAACGTCAGATTTCCCGGTCTCATTATATACAATCTCCATTCATGGGTTCTTCATCTCAGAGCCAAGAATGAAAATCCCTATTGCGATGCATCAACATCCCTCTCTCGCGCTCTCTACACCTTATTTCCACTCCTGCTTAGATACCTTTCCGTACAGTTAAATCGTGTTTCCACCACTCAAATACACCGATGCTACCCAGGCCAGGTGCCTCATTTCCCCCGCAGATAACCCGCCTAGCACATTCGGCGTCCGTGGCCAGTAATAATAATATCCATGATTAATCAATAAAGACACGGCTAGGAATTCCACCGTAATCTCCGTGGAAATTAAATCGTAATTTTCATCCATTCCTATCATTTCTTGGCTGTCGAATCAAAGATCCGGAAAAGACAGTCACCCGATGTATATGTGGTGTAACCCTCGGCCCTAAGCAAAATCCATGTTTCAACATTCTTGTTTCAATGCAATGACGTTTATGCTTGTTTCCTTATACAGCATTACAGCGGAAAATCGCTGAAGCCATGTCACACATACCGCTGCCATATAAACCACTAACTAGTACGTCGCATGTTCGGGTGTCAGATGTCCTTTTGCGAGTTTCCATCATTCACCTCGACGGCTGTCATATCTCTCCTTAAGCCAATGTTTCCCTTGTCCAGCAGAGTTTAATATCTCTTAGCATTAGCTACTCAGGATGGAAAGAAGTAAGCTGAACGTCAAGTTAAAGTGAGCTCTAAGTGAAACTCACTTGAAAAATCAGTGTTAAATTCATGTTTCCCTATTTGAGGATTTCTTCTTATTTGTACTCCATGTGAAGTTAAATGCTTGAGCAACATATCTTCTGTGCCTTCAATCAATGTATGATGTGTCTTCCTTTTTCTATTTCTTTCTTTCCTTCTTTATTTTTATTTCCTTTAATTATGTTATGACTTCTCAAGCCACGGGATTTCAGTATGCGGTGAACTTCAAGTCTCAAAAATTTGATTACAATTAATATCTAAATATACGTACGTTCCACAAGGACTTTTTCGGCGAGGTGGCATGCTCCTGGCAAATATAGTTACTTCAGGGCAGATTAAAAGATTGAATGGAATATATTTTAGATGTAATTCTCCAAATACCTATTATTCGAATTATATATATACCCGCAAAAGGAGTTACTCGGTTGATAACACACTGCGTGATATTATCTGTTCAAGATCGATAAAATGAAATATAAAATATTCTTTGTATTTTAGATGGGAAGCATTTAGCACCTCTTTTAAAGGATATTTTTCAGAGCATTCTTTCGAAAAGTTCAAGTGACCAGGAGAAGATGGAAAATTGCTTGTCTGCCCATCATGCTTGATCGTTTTGGTCTAGTAATCCAACGTAAAACGTACACCCGACAATCGAAGGGAAATGACGCTCTTCCAAGGCTATGATCGAAATTTATATTGGATCCATCAAATGCAGTTCTCTGTTCATAATTCAAACTAACTTGCAGGAATCAGCGATCTTCCTGTCTTTTTTCGGGGTCCAACGGTTGAGAGAGTCCTCCGTAGTCGATGATGTCATGTACGATCGGAACTTCCATGAATCCTAAATACTATGGACGAAGGAGATTAAATACCATGAGCTGATCATAGATTGGTCGGAGATAAAAGGGTAAGATACCAGGGGCAGTTCTTCATCTGTGCTTATATCTCCGCCCCAGGTCTTGTCGGGGTAAGGTATAAATTTAGATCTTTCCGCTGCTACTACGGGGACGGTTCTTGGCGTGATTTTTCTTTGAGAGCGATCTTCCAACTGTCGAGCTAAATATTGTGTTCCTGGATTTCAAAAGGGAAAAATAGCATCCAATTTCGGGCGGCTCCATCAACATAACATGTCTTGTGATCTCGAATAATGAATGGAAAACTACAGATTACCTGGGGATGTCATCACCCTGGCAGAAAAAAAAAAGAAAGAAAAATTCTCAGCGCCAAACCTGCCCGAGCTTCTTCGCATTAGAGTCAGAAGGAAAGGCGCACATGAAACGGGCAATTCAGCAATTGTCTAGTATAATTGTGAAATCATCATGCAATATCTTCGGGGGGTCTCCGTTTATGGGTTTGGCCAAGGCCTACTCAGGCATCTCGACTGACTGTTCTCTGTTCGCTGTTTTTGCAAATATCAGGATCTCGGAGACAGTTCCGCTTGTCATCATAGGTGTCGACTCTCACCATTATTGGATAGCGATTACATCATTCCAGGGGCTATTTTGCGATATTATTATTTTTCTTAAATTGATCTTCAGACGATCCTATGCCCGATCATACTCCGCCATTTTCCGCTGCACGAATGCGATTCCCTTTTGTTCCACCTGATTCCTGGCTCTGGCAGTTGTCTTCATCGCAGCGGTCGTATTTCAATGACACTAGGAAAATAATGTCGACCGTATCCGTGGTCTGCTCCTGGATAGACTCTCATTTTTGTTCTCTCTCGGTACGGATTGGAAGTTGTCACAAATTTGCTGCATGTTGCCCAGTTTGCACAGAGACATAATGGCGGAGCAGCTAAACACAGCCATCGTATTATTATGAGCATGTGTTTTCGGCAGCGGTAAGCCACGCTAGGATCAAAGCGCTGTCAGATTCATGAAAGTAATGCTTATGTGTTTATTTGTTGCTTTATCCTTGGTGCGGCTATGCCTCCATTATTGGGAACAAGGGTGCCTCTGCTGTACCCTTGGGGTTGATAACCAAATATAACCCTGCTTCCCTCTCTTGATATAAGTTGCCCTATCCCTGACAAGAGGATCTATTAAGTTACCTCTCTATCTTGAAATCGTGACTGACAACGGTTACATATATATTGTGCATACACAAATTGACTTTGGATGCCTGGATTCATTGTTTATATCTTTATTACCCTTGCCGACAATTTCTATCTACCAAAATGTTTAAGTTATTTGATGAAAGACACCCATACACCTACAACCTGGCTCAACAGACCGCATTTAAAAATGAAGATTCTCAACATACAAGACGACATGACAATATGGCTGGAATACCAACTATAGAACTATACTCACCAGAAGAATACCGACCGCATTGCTACGCAACCGTCTCCCCATACCCCTGCAGAGCACCACTTGATCCTCCCATTTCTATCTTCACCGATCCAGCTGAGAAAAGGATCAAGAAATCTAAGTCAGAGAGCCGCATACGGAAGAGCTTCTGGTCGAAGTTGAAGAAGAGCAAAAGTGAAAATCAGCGTCCCCATTCAGAAATGCTGTCAGCGTACTCCAGATCAGATTTTCAACAGGGAGAGGCGAGCGTGAAACTTACCTGGTCCGACGAGCATAATATGTGGACGTTTCCCAGTGCCCGCGCCAGCACCAGCCCCAGGCCTAGCAGCGAGCGATACTCCTCTCCTCAAAAGGAGGGGTGGTCAGCTAGGGATGTTGAATATCAAAAAAAATACACGCTCCCTGCTTCCCAGGCCACGAAGGAAAGTGACAAACTTCTCTTTGCACAGATACCTGGTCATTATCCTCTCAGCCTCTACGACTCTGTCAATAATAACGACTCTCTCCCAACCTACACATGTGGTAGGAACTTCGGTGATGTGGCTACCCGAACAGGAACTGAGAGCCAGTGGACTCTCGTGGCGAAGAGGGTCTGTGGATCAGCTTCAGTGCGCTGAAAGTTATCCAGGGATATCACCATTTGTTGTTCTCATTCTTTAGAGCGAGAGTTTCATATGCACTCAACTACTGGAGTTTTTGGCCTTGTATATATACGTGTTGCAACTGGAGACTTTATAGATCGTTTCCCTCGCCGTCGGTTGGCAGAGCGAAAGTTTTACAATATCAGCGTAGATGACGTTCGCGACTGGAGGTTACCCTGTTGGTTCATTTTTTCCCCTCTTGAATAGGAATGTATCACGCATCTTTCATCATATCATCTGCCCTTTATATGGCATCCTTTTTCATGAGATTTGGATCCTGTTTAGGAGAAGGCTAAACTTAGAGATGTAATGGAGTAAAAGAGTTCTATGTCATGCATTTACTTTCTTCTAGTGGGCCCTTTTCCTCTGGCATCCCATAGATCTGCATCCAGTTTTATCTTGATACCCTCACTTTGTTAATTTATGCATATTATCATCGAGTCTGCGGTTGTGTTGTTCTTGGCAACGGTGCTTTTGTATATATATTTCTTTTATTTTGTCTCTTCCAATTATCTCCTCTATTCTTGTTCACTTTCTTTCCCCCCATTGTGGAGCTTCCCCATCTTACACCTTTCTCTCGAACAGCGACTGGATAATTAAAGACAGAAAACTCCCTTCAACATTCATTCATTAGAGCACTGTGGCGTAGTCACGCCTGTCGAAATGAAAAGAGGCACCCCTGTGCACAAGAGCCATGCCGGGAAGTCTAACACGGGATTGAGTTAACCTAAAAAATATATCGGAGGAACTAAAATACGAATGCGCAGCGCGCGACCTACGGCATCTATGAGGTAGTTAACTAGGTCATCAACACAACGATGACAATTTCACAAGCAAGGAAAAGTTGACCAAACTACCTGCTCTGTCCCCCACGTTCCCTTCTTGTGCTTTTTGCTTTGGGAAATAATCATTTTCGTACACGAGGCTGATCGGGGAAAAAAAAGCCAAGCCATGAATTTCCAACTTCACCTGAACTTTGGAACAAATCGCACTTGCAGGACAATTCTCCTTTAATTTAATTAACTCTTGGGGTGTTTCGGTAACTGTGCCCTTCTTGTACGTGTCTGCAGGGTGGGGGGCCCAAGGTGTTAATCTGGTGATATTGTTGACGGTGAATACTGCTCGTTGGCAAGACGCGGGTGGCCTTGATGCTATCTTGAGACCGTAAGGAGTGGGCATGAACGTAATACTCTCGTGGACTTTGCATCGAATATCTGATACCCAGCTTGTAATTTTGGAGTTTTGTGTTTTCTTAAAGTATCCCCTTTAATTATAATGCATAATTATCAACACTAAGCCTCCAAGATGCGGGCTATTGAAGACATCAAGATCGTACGTGCGGAGTAATGAAAAAAAAAAAAAAATGTATGGCACTCAATTATTGTGCATGTCTGCCTAATGATTGTATAAGTCGCTGGCTGATTCTATTCTGCGATGTGGTACGAGAGTGTCTTCAAAAACAATGGCCGCGAGTTTGTCCCCTTTGGCAGGTCGCTCTTATTTTGAAGTTTGTACATCAGAACGGGAGCCCAAGGAGTTAGGCTCCTCGCGGCTGGGCATTTCAGCAGCTGCCGCCGCATATAGTTGCTGGCTTGGCTGAGTGCAGAGGAGGTGCTTATCCGGGTATGACATAATCTGCCTTGAGCTCAACCTCACTCTTGACTTCAGCCTTCCCTGCTCATTCTTTTGCTCAACGCCTACGTCTCCCTATGTCTTTGTCAATGAATGCTTCATTTTTCCGTTGCTATTATTAGATTATTTGCAGCGACTCAAGGGAAACACACATAGGTAAATCGGTCCTTGACTTCAAGTCTTGCGACCAAGACATGAGTCGCGTGTCTTCTCCCCTTCAGCGCCAACTAGACATTCGCGGCGAGATAGAGGATGAAGAATGTTATGCTTTGAACCCTGCCCGTCGGCCAAGAACTTCCTGTGAATGGAGAACCGGAACGACCGAGGCATTGAAGTGCTCTTGAAACTATGTCCCTCCTGGAAGTCCCATCTTCAGACCTTGGTTTCTCGACGTGGCTCTGGGGAAGCTAAGACCAAACAAGGAGAGGTTTGACAATTCCAAGAATGCCTCTAGCTCAATGATGAACTGGAAATTCGCTACACACCTGAATGAATATCTTGAAAAACGAAAATGGGGGTGTCTGTCTTATTTCATTCCATATGATCGCCAACCTGTCATCAAAGAATCCGCGCCAGGAAGTAGAGAATTACCCGTGGAAATTGCCTTTTTAGGTAGCCCGTGTGCTGGTCTTGTTTTCTTGTTTTCGGTTCCGATAAGTCTCAGGCGGTCTCGATTTGGTACAACGTTTGCTCATTGTCCTGGTGGCATTATGGGAATCTGCAGGATATCCCGGACAAGAGAAATCCAACAGTCCTGGTTCTGGTGCTCGAGTATGCAAGTGAGTCGGTTTCCTTAAGTCTCCAGAAGGAGACCTTGGAGTGAAAACGCGCAGTTTCTCGAGGTCGACCACGTTTTTCCTACTTCATCCAAATTTTACTCGAAGCTGCAAAGTTACGTTGGCAGCAAAACCAGGGGTAGTAACAATGGTATCGAGAGTGGTGCACAAAAGTTTTCTCGAGGTGCCGGTTTCGCTAGTTCTTGGACACCCGACCCGAGGATGTAATTTGGCACCTGATAATGAGTAGTTCGCCTGTATGTCAAGGCTCTTGTTTTGGCAAACGAAGCCGTCACAGTCGACTTGCCTGGTCTGCACGACTCAAATTCTGCCAGAGCAGCTGTTGCTTCACGATACATCGAATGATGCTCTTAATGGATTGTGCTTTTAACCAAGAACCGTTTATTTGCACCAAGACCGACGCTTTCAATTGTCTTTTAGCTTGGATAATATGCAACCACACCTAGATTCGCACGTTCCCGCTGCTGATGGTCAACAACACGAGGATAAACGTAGATGTTGAAAGAGGAGCGTTAACAAACTTTAGCAGCATTGGACGAACTTCTTGAGGAAATTCATAATTTGCAGAGCTCCCCGGATTCGCCAACGGGCATGTCTACTCCAGGTTGGTGACAACGGGTTTAGTGGATATCTAATTTTTCCGCGGACAGAGCAGGTCTGTGGAGGACCTCTGATGTCAAATCTCAAATCGATACGGATATGGACCTTGTTGATTTGCCGGAGCAACAATCTGTGGAAGTTGTAGAACAGAAACTCCATGACGCTACGAAGAAACAAAAAGCAGCTTTCCGATCGGAAGAAGGAAATTGATTTGAAATAAACATATTAACTAACAGTTAAAAGATTCCCAGGAGAAGAGACAAGCATTGTACCTGGAGTGTATCTTAGGTAGAAATCAATATGCAAAATCCCAAATCCAGAAGGATTTAGTAGATGTCGAAGACTTCGATGAAGATCATTTCGACCCAAAGGTCAGCAAGTGAGATTATGACTAAATTGCACGACCCCTTGCTGTGTTTGTATACCCCTAGAGGATATCAGAACCTGCAAGGTAACTTTCGAAATGAACCTCCCATCAGAGTGTTCAAAGAAAGCCTACATGCTGAAATACCATCGCTTCAAGCCCATTGTTGTGGTTTAACCCCGGCAGAGCATAAATCTACATTCCAAAAGTTCTTCAATAGTCTCTAGCAACTGCTCAATTCTCTGTAGCTTCTCTCCTCACCTGAAGAACTAGAAAACCCCCTTAACGAAGCAGAGGTAGAAGAGACCCGTGTTTTCTTGGAGGAGCGATCGAGTTTTTTGGAACAAGTATACAACCACCGCCATTGCCACTCTCATCATCATTGCAATGGATTTCCTGATCACCTACGTTATCATTGTCGTTCTAATGAATGCAGGGTCTTCGAAAGGTTGAGGACGAGTATTTCAGCGAAATTACGAAGGCAGTTCGAGATAACTAGCACTTTTAATAAGTTCGGTATATCCACCACAGCTCTCTCTGACGAATTCTTGTTGCACAATGAAAGATCACTTCTGCTCACATATTGTAGGAATTGCCCCTTCTCGAGCTAGCAACAGGGTTTGAATAGGGAATTGTTAGAATCAACAATATCATGATGACAACATCTGTATATCTGACAATTATAGGACCACACCTATGATGAAACTACTTGGTCGTCGCCTGGGAAATGTAAGATATATATCACCATTTGTTCATTTACAATGAGACTAAAACGTATACTAGATGTTTCTCCCGTGTACTCCCTGGAACGCTTCACATATTCGCGGAAATATCGTGTGGTTATGCGGAAACATTCCATGCAGATATACAAGCCCATATTTCTAGTGGACCCGGAGCTGCAGACAGGCCTTGACAGCTGAAATCGCACTTTCAAACGTATAGGGGCATCTCTTGAAAAGCTATGCGCCCCCTGTATTGGCTTGTTGAGTTGGAGTCAGTAAGCTAATAAGGGTGCTTTTGTTCCCACCGTTGTTGATGCCTTGAAGGAGGGATATATTGAATGCAGCTCCGCAACTGATAAGTTCTCACTTAAGCATCTCTGGACTGCCGTCATCATCTAATGGTATTGCTCGTTACATGAAAGGTGTTTCAGTAAGCATGAAAGATGTCATGGCCCAACGTGTCGAAGAAGCTCGTCATGAAATTTAAGAAGAGCACGGAGAAAGTCAAGTTGGAGGTAGAGTCAAATTGTAGGGCTATACTATACGACCTGATAGTTTCCGGAGACGATAGCATTATCAACCCGATTATCCTGGGATTACCAAAGAGTCTCTCCCTTCTTGTTATTTTGCGCGCTTTTTCAGATCATCTGATGCAACTTCACATTTTGCAGAAAGAAGTGTTTTGTCACTTGTTCACATTCCCTGATGAGGTTTTAAATCCCTTCCTTTTTATGCATACCATCTGTCCCTTTAAGATAACTATGACACGACTGACCCTGCCCAGAAAGCTAATGCACAGCCCGTTCACGAAAATTAATACTACATATGAACAACGCCAGTATGACTTGCATTAACCTTAAAACCCTCACGGCGCCAAAATTTCTCCAGGTCCAGCTGCATCTAGAAGTAAGTACGTCTGGCTGTTGTCGTTCGTCCATACCATTGGACCCTGTACTTGGTCCATGGCTGGCAACGGCTGGGAAAAAGGAATGCAATCTATGAAACTAGTTGGATAGTTAACTAAAGTAACGTTCAGGGCAGAGATTGAGAAATGGCAAGTTTTGTTTATTTCCCAGGCGATCATTGTAGCTAATTGCTCTGAAACGAATTGGTGTATCAACGGAAGAATTGATGCAAAAATGATATAGAAGATAAAACGGTTTATCTATCTGAAGCTTCCTATTGGTTATTCTGCGTTATGAAATGTAGGGTTTAATTTAGAATGGTATCCCTGCGGGCGCCAATACCCTCGAATATAGCAAGTCGGGTTTAATTAGTCGGGAGGCTTGCCCTATCCTTACTAATTCAGCACCGACAAACATGCCTTGGAATGATTTCCTGAATTTGCTGTACTTTTTCTATATTTAGCAAGGGTAACCCATAATCCGTGCTGAAGGGCTGTTGCTTTTCAATGAGGACAATATAACAGCAAATTTATAGGTAGCGCATCAACTTGCGTATCTCACAATTCGTCGAGAGAACCAAGAGCCGTGGTCAATTGGTTCAAGATATAGTTACCAATGAAGAGTCTATCTTCGAGTTGAAGGACACGCAGGGATTTGATGAAGTGCGCTCCAGACCCATTTCCCGCATGACCTGATTAATGAGCAGAGACGAAACTGGGGTGATTCGTTGAAGATTTGAAGAACTTCGATTACCTCGGAACATCAATGGAATTCCCGAATTTTCTCTTGCGGTTGAGAAAGTGTGCGTAGTCTCTGCTTTCCAGCCGGTGAAGGAACCCATTGATCGGGGTATTTTGTTTTGAATAGAACCCATCCCCTTTTTAGTTGGTTGGCGGCTTTAACGCCTGTTCCTAGCGCCTGAGAAATTTTTAACTCTGGGGATAAGTGCTGTCGTTCGATTTATGAGTGCGGAGGGTTAATACCCAAGGCGGGTTTTGTTTCTGCTGCATATTCTGGATTATGTGCATATTGTAGCCTTCGTGCTTTATTTTCGCATGTTGAAGTAGGGTGGTCCGCAGAACCCTGCAGGCACGCTAAAAGGACATGGCGATCAGAACTTCTTCTACCGTTGATATTGAGGATTGTCCAATCATCTTTACAGGAGAAGATATATCCGCAACTGAACTCGCCATGTTCATCTCGACGGCATGCTTCTCTTTCTGCAGCCCTCACGGTTAGAAACGCAACATATGTACGTTCCTATGTCAATCCTCAAGCCTAGAGTCTCCACACAAGCGAAGGAGGTGTAGCTCCAAATCCATGCTGTAGACCTTTGTTTAAACAAATGAGATATAGAAGAAATGCAGCTCCAAGATATGTTTTTAGTGATAATGGACTCTAGTTGCTGAACACAAGACCATATTAACGCTGTTGTGTGAAATAACCCCTCACATAATACTTGGAAATGCATGAGAATACTAAAAAATGTCTCCAGCTATGAAAGGAGTAAGGGTGTTTTTGCCTGGACAACCCATCAACAATACCTCATCCTAAATTGAGCTGGCAGCTCTTAGTTCGGTGCGTAGGCCGGCTGTCAAAACAGAGCAGGTTGTGACAGATATCGGACATGTTTGAAATTTCGATTGGGAGGGTATCAGAATACTGACTTGGTTCCTTCTCAGGTAGAGAACTTATGTGCTATCGTTTCCAAAATGGTCGTCTTAGTCCTTCACTAGAACGGCCAGTGCATCCGGACAACGAACAACTTGTAACATGACAAATAAACAAAATCAAGTTAGCTTTTTGAAGACAATTGTTCTGGATTTCAGATAGATGGACCGCGACTTCTAGCCTTTCAGTTCTCCGCTTGAAAACGAAGCCACTTCTAGGAAAGGTGTAGAGGATACGTCAACAGGTCATCTCCGACTGATCGCGTTTCAGGGGGAAAGGGTTGGACCACGAGAAATATTATTGACCGGTCTAGGTAGCCGAGTTGTGCATATGCCAGTATTTTTACCAGATGACTCCGTGTATGTGAGCACGAGTTTCCGGTTTTAATCAACAGCTTCCAAAGCTTTGTTTTCCAGCCTCAAGATTACGTCGTACTGATTTTTGAAAGAGATATGCATGCAATACCAAGCACCCCGCTGTGCTTTTAGCGGAGAGGGAGGTTATATGGCGGTGGCAGCTGACGACACAAGCCGGAAAGCTGTGGTGTTGGCCGGAAGATAAAACGGAGACCAGGGGAAATCTGATGAGATCTGACAGGGTTGAGAATAGCGTTCTCCATATCAGCAGTGTCAGTGAAACTCGATGTCGGTGACGATGTTTGAGCCCCTTGGCGCTAGTCTTGAAGCGACTATGACGCATCGGGCCTAGCCCGCGAGTCGGATTGCTTTGTCATGGAGGCTTCAACCCCTCCCAGACTTCATACAGTTTTGTTCAACATCGAGGGGCTGTTAACACCAACTGTAACCTTACATTTTACTTCTTAGGCCCTGCTAAGCCTTCTAAGTGGTATTCGTCTCTCCAGGAGCATACTGTGGAATATCAATGCCTGTCCTGTAGCAACAAAATAATAAGATTATTCCCTGCAATAGTATTCTGCTTCCCACCTATCAGCTACCGTCCTAATGGGCTTGACAACACGGGGTTTTTGTCGGCGCCTACGGCGAGCAGGATTTTTTGTTTTATCACAGCACACAGAAAGGGACTGGCTGATGTCCGGTTGCTTGGGCTCAAGAACCTTGCTGCAGAAAAGAAAAGATTTCCAGTGCAAAATTACGGCGGCATCGGAGCGTTCAGCCAAATGTGACACCCCGTCTGAATTCGTCATTCGATGGAAGACATTCATTCTTGGCTCCCGTTGATGAGACACATTTGCCTTCATGATAGCGCAGCGTCAAACCCTTAAAGCACTAAGCTGGGATTCACATCCCGGTCTCTCAGCGCCTTGCAGATGCTAGCCTCAGTCCACCAGAGAGACTCCGCAATATACAACCTACTGCGTTGGGAGAAGCCTTATGCCACGCTCTGGGGACAAATTGAGGAACGAAGGGTGGTTTGAGTGACTGGCTAGGCCGCTCTGCCTTTTTTATCTGTCTTCTCTCTGATACCTCCTTGGAGGATAACGTGTTCCAAACCAACCCGTCCCAAGGTCAATATATCCTGTTATGGTCAGCCCATCTCTTCTTCATTCCTTTTAACCCTCTGTCATCTTTTGCACAGTCTTTTCTTGCATTCATACCATATTGCGCTCAGCCACTCTTTGATTTTCAATTTTTGATATAGCGAATTGTTATATTATTAACCTCTCTCTTCAAAAATATTTCTTGTTCTTTTTGATCCTTGGCCTGTGCTGGCTGGCTCTCTCTTCCAAGTTGCTGGCAATGATTGAGATGAGTGTCATTCTTAAAGTGACATTCTGCACAGAACAAGCTCATTCATAAGTAATATACTTTGCTCAACTGGTTAATGCCAAATATCCAGCTCAGCATCTTAAATTCTATTTTTTGATCCCACAGAAGGACAAAACGGACGCTCCTTGAAGAATCACTTAACCCCAATTCTCTTTCCCTTATCACATATAAGTTATTTGTGGTATATCGACCTCAACTTTGGGTATATTTGCAGAAATCTGTGGTATACGCCTTTTACAGCGCATCTGAAGGCCCTCATCAATATGCTGTCTAGCGACATAGACCACAGCCAGATAACACGACGGTATGTCAAGATGCCCTAGAATTCTCATGCGAGATGTTCCTGTTTATCCCGATGACAACGCTGACGTCTTGATTGTCATAGAAACCAATGGCCGTCAACTTTCATTTCCCCCATGGACTTTTCACCACCCACGCCAGGAAGTGACTTGCAAGACACCAATCTTAATCCTGAGAGAGTAATAGATGAAGGGAGCTTGGCAGCCGGTGCAATAGGCTCATTTGGCCTAAAATCTTGGACCGCAGACAACCAAACCGACTCATTGATGACTTCCAGGCACAAAAAGATATATGAGAGCGTTTATTCTTTACCTTATGCCCTTAATTCGCCCAAAGTACCGATGTGGAGCACTTACGGAATTCGACTGCCGTCACAATACTTTATTCCTCCTGACTTTGGAACATCAAATGGGATGTTAGGAAACAGCACTGTAGATGAGGGTAGGTGCTGCTTGATTTCCGAATTCCCCATATGCCTTGAGTTGTACTCAAATTTTGATGAACAAAATTTAGTGGAGAGCCTTCCTGCATATTCAGTGTTCAATTCCGAGCTGCCTCTATTCCCGAGCCAACTGTCCCAGGTCGGGAATGTTCCATTTGCAAACAACAGGAAACCTAACCAACTTCCAAGCCATCAGTCTCTAACTCTCAACACAAACGTTGTTACTCGCCCTCTGTCAGACTCTTATTTTTCCCTATCAAACAACACTGGATCTTTCGACTTCACCAGTCTTTCTGCCTTTTCAGAAGTTCCGTCTTTTGCCTCTGATACTAGTTCTGAATATACCCCGAGAAGCTCTATTAACCTATCTTCTACGCCTCTTTCCCCTGTTCCATCTCCAAGACATACACAGTCTGATCTGGTTCGTGGAGGGAATCGACAAAGAACCTCAGTAAGCCCCAGTGCAAGTATCCGAGCAAGCCCACATAGCTTAGACGGTGTCCGCAAACGATGGTCGACAGGCTCCTACGCACCACGCCCAAATCGTGTTACGTCTCCATTCTTGACACAAAATCATGTCAGTTTATCCCGGCTCCCGTCTCCTTCCATGTGGCAAAACCGCATTTCTTCATCGACGAATACTGCACGGCAACAGACAGGGAATAGAAGCTCGGCACAATTTCAACAGAATAACCTTTTGCTGTTGTCAAATTTTGAAGCGAATGTTCGTTTCAGAAATCCTGCTGTGCTAGCGTCCCAAGGTGCTTTTAGAACACTTCCAAGTGACACAGACCCTCAATATCATTATTTCGACCTCTATTCCGAGTTTTCCAGCCCACCCGATTTGCTAGAACCGTTAAAGGAGGAGCCAGTTCCCCCTCCTCTTGAGGATATGATGCCGGGTGATCCAAACATGATACCTCATAAACAAGAGCTTCGGTTCGAGCATGATTTGTATACGCCAAAATGGGTTCGAGGCCACGGAAATAAGCGTGAGGGCTGGTGTGGAATTTGCAAGCCAGGTCGGTGGCTTGTGCTCAAGAATTCTGCGTTTTGGTATGATAAAAGTTTCACCCATGGCATCAGTGCCGCAGCGGGCCAGGCATTTGCACCTCCCAAAGAAACAAGGAGAACAGAAGGAAATACAAGTGTCTGGGAAGGCCTCTGTGGAAATTGTGGGGATTGGGTAGCTCTCGTGAGCAGTAAAAAGAAGGGTACTACATGGTTCAGACATGCATACAAGGTACGAGTTGCGTTCTAGATGAGGGAGAAAAGAAGGCTATCATGCTATCTATTTGCAGTAACCACCCTTCCTCCCGCGTTAGAGGTTACTTTTTCACTAACATCTTTGATTGTTAGTGTCATAACAATAATCAAAAGAACGAAACTCTCAAGCGCCGCAGAGAGCACCTTCCCAATAAAGCCCGTCAGCCCGATCCGGATTCCCTTTCGAAATCCACTTCCCAAGATTCCGAGAGTAGAGCCAACGGGTCCATTAACACTCCTGTAGGTGTCTCTGCTTCTCAGAGGTCAACGATTAGATCGGGGTAAAGGCCTTTTTATTGCTGAATATCAACATGACGATGATATGATGAATGACGATTCCTGTTTCTTTCCCCTCTACCTCTTCACTAATTTGGTACCTTATTATCCCCTCCTGGTTTTTTTTTTACACCTGTCTAACCTTTTCTCCCTCTACTTACCCCTTTCTTGTTTTGCTTCATTTGGCTTCGCAACAACAAAATTTGCTGGCGTGGAGAATTTTGCATCGTTATACTTTGATATCATGGCAGGTTAAGCCGCTCTATTTCATGCTCCCATTCACCCCTTCACATGGTCGTCTACTTTAAGTTACATTTTTTAACTTTTACTCCATGTTTTGATATCTTTTAACACTTTAGATGTATATAGCTGGATTATTTTATGGTAATGACGGCGTAGGCAGCTCGCGAGAGGGGTTGGTAGGTGTCTGCTAGCACTAGCAAAGGCATGGCCATGGAATGCTTTTATTTATATCTAATTATCGAAAAGTGTTCTTTTATTCATTACTTTGTTATCTATACACAGTCTATACCCCGTGTTGATTCGAGGCAGTTTCATATGATAAAGAGTATTCATTCAATAATCCTGACCGAGTAGTTATACGGAGCTAGATGTTTAGATTAATGGGCATGATGCTATGCTAGAGTTACGAGGATAACAACAAAAGCACGGTTTCAAAAATTCACTTTGCTTCTTCCCCATTCTGCGGTTGTTATCAAAGAGTGCGCAGAAGAGGGGATTCAGAGAATGATATCACTCATCACACCCTATCCAGCAGTCTTAGAGACTCTAGTCTGCTCTAAGTTTATTCATGATTGGATAGTGATCAGTGGGAAAGGTCCCTTTGCTGTGTGTGGAAATGCTCGAATCCAGTAGAAGTTTTGCTTGCTTTTTAATGGTTAATATCAGTTAGTTTACTCCTGTAGTCACCTTGAAATCACCCCTCATCATCTGCTTGATCTGAAGAAGAAGAAGAAGAAGAAGAAGAAGAGATCCTTTAATTAGCCCAGTCTTTGTCTCTTTTTTCGTCTGCAACTGATACGGTTATATACTACATCAACAAGACACATTGAATATATTTGCCCAGGGCTTTACTGTAACTGGGACTCTCTCATTCCACCTGAATCTCCGCCGGACTGCTGACAAGAAGACAGCACAGCACTGTCTGTCTGTCTGTCTGGCAACTGGTTAGAGCCAGCTAACTAGCTATCTCTCTCCATTTCAGCCTCTGGAATATTCCCGTGGTTGGGGAAAGGGTTTTGTTGCTGTGGATGTGACAGGTGTTTGGCTGCAAAACACCATCGACTTCCATCAGGTTCTAAAGTAAATTCTTGGGCTGGTTGACTTTGAATCTGCTGTCTGTCGTTGAGTGGTCGGTCATCCCAGACATAACTATCTAACATATTTCTCCGCTGTTTCCATCTTCCTGGCTTGGTTAAATATCTTACCTTTATTTTTATTCTGCTTCATTTGTGTGTAATTTATATGTAGGTAGTGTCATTTCGCTGCACTTTTTTGCTTTGCTTTGATTTGCTTTTTCTTTCTTTCTTTCGTTTTTTTCTTTTGGGGGGGGGGGGGGGAGCTTTTTTTTTAATTTTTAATTTTTTCATTTTTTCATTTATTTTTTTTTTTATGGGTAATAAGTTATTTTTTTTGCTTTGCTGCACCCTTAGCTGACGACCCTTTTTTAAGTTGGCTCTGGATTCTCAGTGGAAACCGGACTCATGGTTCTCACAAAACTCTTTTCTTCCTCCTCCAAGAAATCTCCCGACAAGAAAAAACACAAGTCCTCCGCCAGCACCTCCTCAGATCTGTCTGACCTGCAGCTCCACGACTCTCAGCATCCTCCTCCTCTGTTCCCTGCTGCTGCTTCTAACCGACGCCCGGAGTCTCCAGCTGGAATTCCCCCCAACACATACCACCACCACCCTGATCCCAACCACCATCGTCCGCTGCAATCCTCTTCGACCTTGACCACTCCAAGCAAAAACAATAATAAGTCATCTTCCTCTCCGCGCGTGAGATCTTCTTTCAAATTCCCGTCCAAGCCCTCATCCCGGTCGCAACGGGATCCTGAATCCAAAAACCGCCGCACACACTCGACCACATCGGGCAGCCCCACAAAACACAAGTCCAGGAAATCGTCCTCCCGCTTTTCCTACGATCGGGACTCGCATCCATTGAATCTGCCTCCGGACGAGCTCCGTCGCCTATCCGCCATGGCAGCTGCGAAAGACGATACCCGCAGCTCCATGGATATCGAGCAACCCGATGCTGGCGTTGTGCCTGCTCCATCCCCTTCCTCCGTCTCAACGCCAATGCAGCAAGATTCTCCCGCCTCCTCCCCTGCCACTCAGTCAAATGGTGTCTATTCTGATACGGCGGAGCGGAGTCCGACTCCCCCTCCTCACTGTGTGCTGTCAAGTTCGCCCCAACCTACACTTCCGGCTGTTGATGCGGAGGCATGCAAATTAGCGGGGAATAAGTTTTTCAAGGCTGGGGATTATCAGAAGGCCATTCAGGAGTATACAAAGGGTAAGTGCCGTTATTTGTTTTGTTACCCTAAGACGTATAAGTTGGAAAGGTGCACGTACCATCAATTCAGTGAATGAGAAAAAAACCTTCCCAGTGGTTAGAGATGGTGAGATAGATAAAAAACAAATTGTGTGTGTGTGTGTGTGTGTGTGTGTGTGTGTGTGGTTTTACTTCTCTGGTTTGTTAATAGATCATTTGTGAACACAGCTGTTGAGGCTCAACCATCCTCATCCACCTATCTATCAAACAGAGCGGCTGCCTACATATCAGCACATCAATATCTCGAAGCCCTGGAAGATGCCAAGTTGGCCGATGAACTAGAGCCTGGGAACCAGAAAATCATGCATAGATTAGCAAGAATATATACCAGTCTTGGTCGGCCTGTCGAGGCACTGGACATCTATTCAAAAATTCAACCACCCGTTTCCGCAAAGGATAAAGGCCCCTCAGAGGCCATGCTACACCATATCACACAGGCAGAAGAATCTTTACGGGAAGACAAAGGAGGTTCCATGACATTGTACTGCCTGGACCAAGCTGTAAAGGGACTAGGAGCTGGCATTCAACAACCGCGCAAGTGGAAGCTAATGCGCGTGGAGGCATATCTGAAGATGGGAAGTGTCAATGCATTGGGTGACGCACAGAACATCGTCATGTCTATACTGCGTGATAACAACCAGGATCCTGACGCGCTATTCCTTCGGGGCCGACTCTTCTACGCTCAGGGAGAAAACGAACAAGCAATCAAACATTTTAAACTTGCTCTCAGCTTAGATCCAGACTCTAGCCAGGCAATCAAATACCTTCGTATGGTGCAGAAACTCTTACGTATGAAAGACGAAGGAAATGCCGCTTACAAGTCTCGAAAATACCAACAAGCCATAGACATCTATTCGAAGGCCCTAGAAGTCGACCCGAAAAACAAAAACATCAACTCCAAACTCCTTCAGAACCGTGCGCAATCCTACCTTAATCTCAACAAATACGAAAAGTCCATTGAAGACTGCACAAAGGCACTTGAGCTCGATCCTTCATACGTCAAGGCGCAACGTGTGCGGGCAAAGGCGTACGGTGGCGCTGGCAACTGGGAAGAAGCGGTACAGGATCTAAAGAAGATTTCTGAAGCCAATCCCGGTGAGACTGGGATTCAGGAAGAGATACGGAATGCAGAGTTTGAGCTGAAGAAGAGCCAGCGGAAGGATTATTATAAGATCCTTGGTGTGGACAAGGATGCGACAGATCAGGAGATTAAGAAGGCCTATAGGAAGCTGGCTATTCAGCATCACCCGGATAAGAATCTGGATGGTGATAAAGGCGATACACAGTTCAAGGAGATTGGAGAAGCGTATGAGATTTTGAGTGATCCCCAGTATGTCTTACTCCCCCTTGCGAATTCTCCCTTTTTTCTCTCCTATTTCCCCAACTGTTTTTGCGAAAATCATTCATGTTTCGTTTTCCCCGTACGCTAACAATTCCCCCTTTTCTTGTCTCTTTTTAGGAAACGCGCTAGCTACGACAACGGCGACGACCTAATAGACCCCTCGGACATTTTCTCCCGCGGTGGCGGTGCTTCTTTCGCGCATATGGGAGGCATGGGAGGCATGGGAGGCATGGGAGGTATGGGAGGTATGGGTGGTATGGGCGGCACCGGCCAGAACATCCACATCGACCCTAACATCCTCTTTAATATGATGAATGGGGGCAGTTTTGGACGAGGCGGAGGACGCGGGGGAAACCCGTTTGAGAGATATCATCCGCACGGCTGGTAACGAAATTTTTCCTGCAATATGGAAAAAGAAAGATGAAGGAATAAATGAAACGAATGAGGAATAATCCACAACACTCGAAAGAAAGACAAAAGCAGAAAAACAGGAGAAGTAATCGAGAGGAGCCGCAAACGTGGGTACAATATATAGAAATCTAATACATGCATGGCACAAATGGAAAAGGGTAAAAAAGGCCCTGGAGCCTGGGAGAGTAGAGCAAGGTAAAACTTTTCCGAATCAGATATGCTTCTCCTGTGATTTTCCTTTCTCGTTTACATCTTCTTTATCCGTGGTTTTTCAATTATTTATTCTTCTTCTTCTTCTTCTTCTTCTTCTTCTTCTTCTTCTTCTTCTTATTTTTCGTACTTGGTCTTTACTTCTCAAACAATATCTTGTGGTGAAAACTTTTTTTTTCTTCAACCTATTAGCCCTCGTTCCCTTTGTTAAGCATTCTTTTATATGACACTGGTGGAAGTGCATCTCAACATACGTACATAATAGACCGATTTTTTCTCTTTTCTCTTTTTACTTTTGTTTCATTCTCATTCCTTTTTTGCTGGCCGTATTGATTGTCAAATCTCATATAGGCTCTTAGTGGAACTGATGTGGAAAGCAACGGCAGTACAGGCGGCGAGCAGAGGAAACTGGAGAAGGGCCCTGTGAGTATGTATGTACAAGGCTTCTCTCCTTGATACATACAGAACGGATATGTTTTGCGGATGGAAAGGTTGGAAAACAGAAGGTAGGTGAAAGTGTTGATTGAGAGCAAAGAGTTGCTTCGTTATTCATCCATGCATGTATTGGTTTTCATTTGACTATATATTTTGAATTTCCATGTCACCAGTGTGTTGGCCCATTTTATTCCTTCTCATGAGACGTATGCTCAGGTCGGGCTATTTCTTTCTTTCTTTTTCTGTGTGTCATATATGATCAATGTTTTTAGTTTCAATGAATGCAAACTCGGAGGTTGTGGAACAGAAGTTTTGGAAGTTCCTCTCAAATGCTAACTGCACACTGGGCTTAGAGGCGGTTTAGCCCCGTTAATCTTGTCTACCTATGGATTAGTTGACTCCTCACGCATGAGCGCCTGTTCCAATGGTCCCTCTGACCACCATAACATTTGAGACATAGGGCGCGGGGTTTCAGACTCGACTGCAAGAATTCACATTTTAAGATAAATTCTAGCGTGTGCAAGCACTTTGTTCCCACGCCACTGTACGAGAAGGTAATTGTTATGTCGTTCTTTTGTACATTGATTATCCCTCATTCTTTTTCATCTCATTCTGATACTGATGTTGTTTCTATCTTCACAATAGTTATGTGAAATTTGACAGATGCTTATTAAGTTATCTGGGCTTGATTTGCTTCTCTTGTTCACAAGAAGTTTCATAGTCATATTTCAACTTTTTTAATTAACAAAGTATTTGTCATAAATTCCCTTTGTGAAACTCTGCTTGATCTATCTTTCAATACAGAGAGGAATAGAAAATATGATGACACCCGTTGGAGAAGAGGCTGGTCGGTAGACTGGTAGGGGAAAGGTTCCCTCGATGTTTGAAATATGGATTTTGATAGATATTAATACTGCAACTTTCACTCTTTTTCCTGAAGACAGACCTTGCAAATCTCATCTTGAAGGAGGACTTGGGTTTGCATTCTGAGGGGCGACATGTGACTAATGCTCAACTGTTGTTGTCATGTTGGTTCGGGGCAGCAATTTCAACTTGGTTGCATTTCTTGATTCAAGAAGGATCCTGGATCTGGGAAGCCTTTTCCTGCCTCACTCCTGGGATCCACAAGCGTCGTGCAGCTTTTGATCTTCGACTCCTCCGCAATCACCAGTTGGTGACATGCCTGCTGCTGAAGGAGAGAATCCTACTAGTTACCAATGAAAGGAACAACCAAACTCAACTAGTTATTCCCATACAACTATAACTTGGGGGAGAGTTTGTTACGGTAACGTTACCTCTACGTTTACCCTCCAGAATTGGGGTAACCCGAGCTTCAGCTGGGATGGATTTTTCTGTTCTTGATGCCTGCTTGCTGAATATATATATATATTTGTTGTCCTAACGTGTCACAACTGAGCTTCATGGGCGGATTATCCTATGGGATATAATTCCCTAGAGCCGTTGTCGGGAGAATGTCGAGCCCTCCCGAGATATCATCCTGAAATGGAGGACACTGCTTTTCGTCGATGATTATCTTTTTTCTTTTCTCTTTGGCCTAACTACATAATCCATTACTTTTGGTGATCTGCTTTTTATGAAAAATTCATCCCAGAGGGCCGTCTCTTCTTCTTTCCGCCGTTTCCTTTCCCGGTTTTTGGCGCCCGGCGATTTTTCTCTCGCGGTTGGTTTATATTTCTCTTAAACCCTCCAGCACATTTCTTCTTTCCTTCAAGATTGTTGACAGGTTAGGTTATCGTGAAGGATTTTTTTTGGCAATGCCCAAAAAATATCTTGGAGGATCAGGCGAGCGCATCACCATGTGGATATCCGTCGCTACCTCCACAGTGCTCATGTTCTATGGCTATGACCAAGTCTGATTTTTCGAGTTTTCTACCCAATATATTCCCTATAGAAAAACCCGGGGAACCTTGCCAAAAAAAAAAAAAAAAAAAAAAGAGAGAGAGAGATCATACATCTGATTCAAATTAGCTATCCTTCCGTACTTCTCATAGGGGGTTTTCGGCAACATCATCATCGGACAAGATTTTCTGGTCACAATGGGCCAGCCATCGGCGAATATGCAAGGGACTATGACATCAGTCTACAACTTGGGCTGTTTTGCTGGTGCTATGTCTACTGTCTGGACTGGAGATCTCTTCGGGCGTCCCCGCCAGATCCTGATTGGCAGCACCATAATCGCAATTGGCGGCAGTATCCAAGCTGCCTTCGTACGGTGTCACACAGATGATGGTTGGGCGTGTTGTTGCTGGACTGGGAACGGGAATGAATACGTCTACAGCAGGCATTTGGCAGGCCGAGACAAGTAAGATGAAGAGCAGAGGGAAGCTGGTTATTATTCAGATGGTAATAGATATTAACCCCGAATTTCTAGAGGATATGTTGTTTGACCATTGGAAGAGAAAGACATGAAGATGAAAGCTTACGCAGGTCCGATTGGTTTGTTTGTTTTAGGCGAACTGCATCGCCAGGTTCTCTATCTCCAACTGGTTAACGCTAGCCTTCTCATTCGCTCCGGGAAGTGTAGCTTGGAGGTTCCCATTGGCATTTTAAAAAACTTTCACATTATGCATCTACGCACTATGCCCATTCCTACCGGATTCTCCCCGACTACTTATTCGGAAGGGAAAAGACAAGGAAGTCCTTGAAGTAATAGCCGTGCTGGAAGGAAATAATTCCACTCCCAAGTCGCCTTCTGTGAAAACCCAGTTCAATGTCATTAAAGACATATTGGATCGGGAAAATATGAATTCATATACGTGGATTCAGCTTTTGTCGGGAAGAGGTAGGATACGAGAACTTCTTATTCAAATTCTATTCTGAAACACTCTTCCTCTCAGGGCCCGCGGGTGTCCTCCGTCGAATGGTTCTGGGTGCCTGGATGCAAGCCATGAATCAAATCTCTGGAATTAATGTCACATCGTAAGATTTTCTCTCTCTTCCACCTTTGCCGCATCATGAGACAAAATATAATCTTACGCCCCATACACTCAATAGCTACTACATGTCCTACATCTTTATAAACGCACTGAACATTAGCGAGCTACTTTCCCGTATCCTCGCTGCGGCCGGCAGTATCGATTACCTTGTCTTCTCCTGCCTCGCCTACTCTGTGATAGAGCGATACGGGCGGCGAAAAGCAATGATGTCATCTGCACTCGCGTGCTCTACATGCTGGGTCGTGATAACTATCGCAATGTCAATTTCTGATAGGGCCATGGGAGACGAGTATAAATTTGCGTTCTTCGCGAGTTTCGTGATGGGGGTGTTGGGTGTGCCGTGGCTATATCCAACAGAAATTAATGCGCTTGGAATGAGGACTAAGGGTGCGTCTTTCGCCATGGTGACGAATTGGATTATGGTATGTATTTGCCTTTTATTTTTATTTACTGTTTTTACACCTCGCGAAATTAAAGGCACGCACCATACTAATTGTTAATGTGAGTATTAGAACTACATGGTCGTACAAGTGACTCCGCCTGGTATTGTAAACCTGGGCTGGAGATTCTGGATCATCTGGGCAGTTATTTGTTTCTCGTTTATTTCAATCACGTACGTTTTCTACCTGGAGACGGCAAATCGAACACTGGAGGATATTGATCGCTTCTTCTCCGAGAAGCCGGGGATTATGGTTGCTCGAAATAAGAGTATGTTTTGCTACTACTATTCACATCTCCTGTTCACCAACCTTCAACTGCTTTTGTAAAACTCTTGCACTAATAGAACATCAGCCGCGACCCAACTCCATAGACCGGAGGAATATATATTTATGGACGAAGAAATAGCGAAGCGGGAGCAATGCGTTTTGCCTGTCGAGAGTGAAGAGCATATCTAGGAAGAGTTTGTACCGTTCTCTAGATAGAAACGTCCAGAATAAAGCTAAGGGATAAACAAACAATAAAATATATACTCGATATTACTAACGGAACTGACCAGGGGTCATAACATGCGGTTGTATGATAGAAAGATGCTTCATGGTTCTCGCAATGCAACGACGCTAGCCTCTCTCAATTCTTTTTTTTTTTTTTAAAAAAAAAAAAAAAAAAAAAAAAAAAAATTGGGCTACAATATTTCCCATTCCCAAAAGAAAGAACCAATTCCATTCAATATTCATTTTGAATTGTTTCGCCATCGATCCAATATAAGGTGGCAGGAAGCTAAACAAAAAGAAAGGGGGCGAGAGCTAAGCGCAAAGAAGATAGCTAGGTAATATCCAAGATCAAAAGATTGAATAGCCGGACATAAATAAAATCCAAGGAAACATGAAAGATAGCACAGTTAGAGCATTCACAGCAGCGCGTACACTTCTCACCAAAATAATCTCCAGCTTCCCTTAGCCCATCGCACCTAGGAGCACCCCACCAGTTCGTTTCTGATACCGCCTTGCTCAACAGTAAAAGCCACCCATCAAAAGCCATCAATCCACTCAACTCACCCATCAATCCGATTCCCTCGTGCAAAGAAGTCCACAATGCCCCCGTCACTCGTAACTGTTACGTTCATCTTGCCAGAAGCGCCCCACCACAGAGCATCCCACTCGGCCTCAGGATCTGGATATCTCACGCCGTCGGCAACAGTCTTATTGCCACCACGAACCAGCATGCCTTCACCACCAATGCTGACGCGGCCCTTGCCGGAAGTAGCAGCGTGGACACGGCCAGCCCAAGACGGAGGATAGACAACGGCCACAGATCCGGAACCTCGCGCGATGTGATGGGCAGTGATAGATTGCGGTGCCCACCGGCCCTTCTCAGGTCCAGATGAGCTAGCCGATTTCCCATCCTCTCCTTCTGGTGGGGGTGGGAAGAACGGCTCCAAAAGCGAAAGGTGAGTGCTTCCAGTCTCGGTAGAAGTGAAGATGGAGACATTGGCGCGGCGTTGGGGCCATCGATCATCACCGCCATCATTGGGAGGATGATACGGGTCATGGGGATCGCGCGGGGGTTTTTCCTCTTCCTCTTCGATGAAAACGATGGGGATGAGGTTGGCGCTGATGGAGCCGGAAATAGTAGAAATCTTAAGCAGATTCGAGAAGGCGACTTGGCCTGAGATACTACCGGAGGCAGTGTGGATTTCTACCTCATACGGACGTGGTGTGAGGAAGGCGTGTATATTGCTAGTTTTATCATTTTTGTTTCTGGACTTCCTTGGTTTATATAGTTCCCGGGGTTTGGTGGAACTGGGAGCATCGCTGGGGGCAGGGCGCACGACCGGGAGTCGGAAAGACACAGATATGCTTCCCGACTCCGTTCTGATGGACACCCTTGCTGGCTTGTCTGGTTGTTCGGGATGAGCAGGCTGAGGGTCGATGACAACAGCAATACTACCCGTGACTGTAGTTAAATTGAGACTGTCGTAGAGCGGGAATTTGCCAACAATTGAGTTGGTAGTTGTGTTGACGGAAATATCCCGCTTGTCGGATGGACCATGATCATGCCAGTCGTTGTTGGAGACTTGGTCTTTCTGTTTGGAGTGTGTGCATTGCTGCGGTTGTTCGTCAGTATCCAGCTATTATACATGTAGAGCGTAGGAGGGTGACGACAAGGCAAGAGGCCACGCTATTCAACATAAGAGAATGCATCAATTTGACAATATAAAATAAAACAAGATATTTAAATATTTCCCATACCTTCTTAAATCCGTGAAAAGAACCCCTGACGAAGTAACCAAGCAGCGCAATGAACACGACAACCTTGAGTGCTACTAACGACGCTCTGGCACAAACAGATCGAGAGCTATTATCTCCAAAACAGGACCGTGATCCTTTCATAAAACCATACCGCCTTTTATTGATAGGAGAAGTTTCTGCGTCTTCCAAAGTGCCAAGGCATTTGTAGTCGGCGGCTAAGGTAGCTTTCTCCGTGTCGCTCATGGCTTCCTTTGCTGAAGGGTCATCTCGATACCTCGGTTGGTCGGAGTATGTGTCCATGCTCATATTCCCCTCTGTTCCTGCAATAGAGCGTTGTGAGGTGGAGGAAAAATGATAGAACCACTGTCTCTGTTAAATGTGGCGAGAAAGGGGGGGGGGAAAAGGAAGGGACAGGGTCAAAAGGAAAACTCCACGCCGGGGGGCTAACAGAATATATAAAGGGCTTGAACAACTAACCGAGACAAGATAAACCAATCAGTCAATGGAGGGCTGGATACGCCGTACAGGGAGGGCACGGCTTTTCAAATGGACAAGAACAAGAAACCGGGAATGACAATCATACACCACTGCTGTAACAGTTCTTCAGCAGGAATCGCACAGCGCCAACTTTTAAGCCAATTGCATCCAAGGGAAAAGTTCACAACGAAATGCAAGAAGGTTAGGGAGAAAAAGAAAGTCGGTGCTCAGTGGATCCCCAAACTTCAGTCCAGTCAAATCTCGCAAATCAAGTCTTACATCAGGTTGGTGAACATGAACTCTAGGGACATGAGGCTAATCAGGTCGAGGTCTCAAAAATTCGTTCCGCAGTCCAAATCAAAATATCACGACATTAACAGCGTCTAGCACGGCCCGCACGCAGCCCGTTGCCTCCTCTTTGGATGGTTTGGACTTTGACGCTCGGGAAGAGGAATCAACACATCCCAGCTTTCAAGGTTCGCAAGCTTGCTGAGCTAAATGCAAAGGTGCTAGTTAACCACTATCGTTAAAACTAGTCAGGTGAATTCGCGGACTATCTATCCACGCTGGAAATAGGCTGCCACATTATTCCTCGTTGACTCCCCGGCTCACGTCAACTGTGCCAGCAACGGCCAGGCTCCAGAGAAAATGCCTTGCTGTTGTAACCAAGGGCGGGTCTTGAGTTTTGATTTTTGGAAGCTGGGATCAACCGTCTTGAAAGATAACGCAAACGATTCATGATGATGAACTATGTATCAAGCCGTTTGGATTGATTGGAGGAGAATGCCAATCGTTTCGTCACAGGCGGGTTTCAAGCTCGCCTGGTTTTATTTCCATTTTTGAGTTGTCGTGGCTTGAAAGTTGCAGATAATCTGGACCTTGGATCCAACATCTCCGATTACCGAAATTGAGTGCCGACTTGGCCAGCGTACCTTCGAGTGTGCGTGAAAAGGTACGCGATAGTTATCCATGTCGTCAAATTTTCCTGTTGCTAGTTCTACAACTAGAATAGATAAATTTGATTCTTGCTCCTGTGAAGAAAATTTGACGTAGAAGAACATTGAAATGAATCAAAGCTTTATTTCCAAGGTGTCAATCAACAAGATTTCCAAATAACTATTTACGTATACACCAGCAAGTCTAGACAAGATTTCCAATCCATGCACGGGCGCATGCATAACTTAGGGCCATGGGGTGAAGGTGCTGCAAAATTTTATGAAACATGAAAAGGACCAGATATGCTCAATATAAGATAAAATAACACAAAGGGGGAACAATTAATACTGAGCGGAAAGGGTGAGGGAGTAATGTAGATAATGCAAAACATACGGGATATGGGGGATATTTAAGCAGCAAGCGTTCAATGATACCCATTACAAAAGCAGAGGGACAACTAAGTGAATGATATTGCCTCTAAACTCCATCGCTAAATGACCTAAAAGATGCATATTAGAATATCCCTGATGTAAGAAAAAAGGGTATGAAGCGGAGTGAAATTGGAAATAACAAGATGGAAAAAAGAACTGAACACACTAAGCAAGACAAGTATAAGGGGGCGAATACTGTGAGCAGGAAGCTACTGATCATCGATGACGACTTGATGAATCTTGAATATGATGATCGTTAGCATGCTTGTTCCAATTGCCAAATTTAAATCATACAACTTTTCAAATGAACAATAGTAAGAAATGATACGTTTCCTTACCTCTCACTACCAAAAATGGCATCCAATTGTCAATGCATTCACTTTGAGATATATCCAAGACTCTCAAGAATCGCATTTGTTTCATTGGCGGGCAAACCACACACCCCCAATGCCCTAACTTGGCTCCCCTTTCTCAACCGCTGTATGCCGAGGGCCACTTTCCAAGCTTCAGTCTCATTCAGGATGAAGACATACTTCTTTCCCTCCTGGTCTCTGATGCTTGCACGCACGACATGAAACCCGCGCAACTCCGCGTTCTGCAAAATTTCTCCATCAATCATACTGTCATTGCGGCTTCTCATTCCAGAAGACGAAGCCCCAAACCGGCACTTGTTCTTGCAACACCTCTGCAGGTCTGCGAGATGCGCATCGGATTCCTCACTGCTGGGAACCCTATGCGCATACGAAGAACTGAACCGGAAGGGATTTATCTTCATTGGGTTTTGACGTGTAGGAGGATTATTCGCACCAAGCTGGGGGCACCATACCTCTACAAGCTTCATTGTCCATGCCTTGACGTCCCATTCGCGCTGGGCAACGCCTCTAATGTCATCGTCTACAAACATTCCTTCTGTGGTGATGCGTAGGATTAAGCCATCGGTCACATTCCCTTTGCCTGAAACCAGTTGTCCAACGGGCGTCCTCATAAAAGCATTGTTGAATAGATACACGCCAGTAATAATGACCTTGTCGGGATCCTTTGTGGAGTATGGTCCTCGTCGAGATGGTGGCGGGGTTGTCCGTGCTGTCGATTGCGAAGGAGCATAGGATGACTCTGAGAATACTGACGGGGCGGAAGGTTGATCCCTGGGTCGATCGTAAGGGCGAAAGGAGTATGCATCATCTTCACATTCTGTTTTGGCACTGGGGAATGGTGGGGATTTTTTCTGGGGAGATGGTGTTTTTGGAGGAGATTTTACAGATTCTTCTTGCTTGCGAGATTCCGCTGCCTTCTTCACCGACTCCGCTCGTTTCTCCGCCGCTAGCTTCTCTGCTGCGAGCTTTTCGGCGAGTTTTTCAGCCGCTGCCTTCTCAGCGGCTCTCTTTGCAGCTGCAGCTTCTCGAGCGGCCGCAAATCTAGCAGCCGCTTCCGCTCTGACTTGTTCTTTGATGGCTTTCTCCGCTGCCTCCTTCTCTGCTGCCTCCTTGGCAAGTCGTTCTTTTTCTCTCTTCTCCTTCCACTCACGAAATTCCCTTTCCCGTGTTTCCTTCTCCCGTTGCCTTTGTTTCTCTTTTTCTTCTTCCTCCCTTTTCTTCCGGAATTCCTCCATTTTCCGTCTTATATCCTCCTTTCTTCTTGTTTCCTCTCTAGCCTTTTCCCAGTTCTGGTTTTTCGTTTCTGGGGTAGCCCCTCCAGATGGTTTCGGCGGGGTCTCTGGGGAATTAGGTGGTCGAGACGGGCCATCTCCTCCCGGGCCTGGGTGTGTTCCAGTTTCATGTGCATAGTGATTGCCACCAGAGTATGGACCACCAGAGTATTGCCCACTAGGATGTGATCCATTTGCATAACCGTCTGTATACTGGCCATTGAAATTTTGATAGTGAGAGCCTCCACCAGGAGTATGATTGGGACCTGATGAAGGAGGGGTTTCGTGGTGCGTGCCGTGGGGAGCGGTGCCTCCCGCCGGAGGGGTCCTCGGGGTACCCCGTGGTGGCGGCTGGGGTAGATCTGTTTGTGACCTACCCCATGCCCAGCTGCCAACTCCAACAACTACGATAAGCATTAGAACGCCCGCACCGCTGCTCTGTGCAACTGTTGAAACCCAAGCCTTTAGCATTGGCAATACATATGTGTACAATGCCACCCCGAATAAAGTGGCTGTAACTCCTGCTAAAAAACTATTTGTATGACACTGCAGAGAAGGTAGGTATATGAATCCGGAGCCGGACGAATGAGGAGGAACAATGAAGATATCATAGGGACCTTCCGGAAGGTCTGTTGATTTGCGATATCCACCGTTTGCATTGGGCGGTGGACCACCCCCTGGTGGACTACCATGAGGCGGTGGAGGAGGAGGCGGGGGTCGATCCATTGCAATAGAACGTCGTATATCTCTAATGATAAGGTCTTGGATGTTGTGATATGTTTTAATATAGTTCGAGCGTAGGAATAGATAAAAGTCTTGTGCGCTCTGGGACTCTCCTCCCCAATCCTTCCTATGGTGTTTGAAGAGTCTGTACCAATTGAGTTCCAGGGGCAATGGGCAACACCTTCATGATCAGAGTGGCCTTGGGGTGGCACCTGGGCCCCAAATCTTTATTAGCACTTTGGTTAATTGGGGGTTTGTGCTGACAGGGCGTAGAACGATCACAACTGGTCTACAGAATCGTGGTATGAGATAGAGAGGCGGTGTATGTGCAAGGCAGCAGCTGACCTGGGTAGAGAGGCCCTTTTTCCGGTCGGCTGAAGAAGCGTGGGAGGATATTATTTAAGTACTTGCAATACAAAAGTAGGCTGCAGTGGGCATAAATTCGTTAAACCCAAAAATCATCCTAGGACACCAGAACCAGACAAACACCAGACACCAGAAGAAAATAACAGAAGAGAGGGCCAAAGTTGAGAATAGAGGAAGAAATGAATTCACCAGTCTGGAATATTATCGTGAGATTCCCGAGCCAGCCAGTCTCGAAGCGAAGGTACGCAGTGTTGGCCAGGAACCAGGCTCTAGGCCGTGGCGAGGTATGACAGAGGCACACACAGTAATCGGGCACAGTAAAACTTGTGGAAAAAAAAAAAAATGAGGTGTTGACAAAGAGATAGATGGGTGGAAGTAACTAACTAACAGAATTTATTATGACTGTCAAATTTCCTATTAAATATTGAGATGTATGCAGATTTGGGATCAATGTTGTTCAACCGTGTGAAAAATAATGAGGCTGTTGTCAGTCTGCAGAATTGCAAACTGTCAACTCATCTGTAGTTCACTTGAGCGCAGTCAGTAGTCGCCTGGGAAACTCTAGAGTCCCGCCCAACTGAACCGACGCTGACAACCTCCCAAGAAAAAAAAAGCAAATATGGAAAATTGGATTGATTCACTGGTTGCAGCGCGCGTTGCATGTGTCTTTCTCAGACGGAAATTATTACAATTCGATTGTTTCCTTGAGGTCATGCTGAAGCCCAAGAATTCCGTTTACTCTCTATTTCCTGCTGCCGCCCCTTTTTTTTTATTTATCTCCGTTGTGCCCTCACCGATCTCTCACCACCCGCACTCTCTCCCCTTTAGACTGGAGAGTGATATTTTTGTCTGCAAACAAATATTGCCCGGGGTCTTGTCAGGCAAGAAGCAAGGGTCTTGTTTGTTTACATTTTCTATTCAATTCGCGTGTTAGAGGAGGATGCCCAATTAGCACGCGAGCTCTTAAGGCTGCTGTTTTCCTTTGTTTTGTCGGTGAGCACCAGAATGTTCCTCGAGCAGGGCTTTCATCCATCATCGATTGGCCAGTTCCTTTGCAAACGGAGGTCACCATGCAATTATAATTAGGCCCCATTCCAATGCTTCCACCCAGTATAAGTGGATGACTGACGCCTGCATACGTAGTAGAGAGATACAAACCTTCCATAACGACGGGCTTTTGCGCTCTACTTCGGCTTGTCTTTCCCAGTGGATATGCTACATCCATGGATGATATGCACTCTGCATATTCATCATCATCATCATCATCATCATCATCATTTGGACCCTCTTGTCATGGATATTCTCTCTCGGCCTTTCTCATGTTCGTTGTTGATTTGTTGACGTTGACGTTGTTTACTTTTTTCTCTTTGAATCCAAGCGTGTCTTGGCACATCCCGTGATCCGTTTCCCCACGCTAACGTTTGATGAACATCGACATGTCACATGTCATTGAAGCGAACTGAATCTTTTATCTAATTTAGAACAACAACAGAAAGAAGACAGATGACGTTTTTTATGTCTCTGATACCCTATTAGATATTCAGAAGGGAGAGAGAAATACAGCCCAGATGTTCAGATGTCCAATGCGAAAAGATGCACGATCCAAAAAACTTTCATCAGTTTTAGTTAAATAATGCAAAAGCTTCAGTAATAAAGCAGTCGAGCTTGCTTGAGATTCAATGAACCCTCTGTATTGCACGCTCTGGTCATTAGCCGGCCTGATAAATATAGAAGAAAGCTTACACGTTCTCTTTCTTTAGGCTCTGATCAGCTCCCTGTGATCAACGAAAACGCCCCAAATTTGGGGGGGACAGTTAAAGTTGAGGACAAGTTCCCCCATAACTGATGATTTTAATTATGAGTGAAAAAAACCTTCTTCATCTGCTCGATATCTGTCTGGAGTACAACAACACGATGGCTTTTTAACTATTATCCTAATAAAAAGAGAGTAAATAAATAATAAACAAATAAATAAGAGCAAATAAATGCACAACACATCCTGTCGGTCAGAATGACGCTCATGACTGATGACTACAGGGATAACCCTGGAGTTCACCGCAGCACCGTCCGCAAGCTCGATTTTATCTTACTCCCTTTCCTATCTGCCTTATTTCTGGTTAACTCCCTCGACCGATCCAATATCGGGAATGCCGAAACTGCTCATTTCACCCGTGATGCAGGGCTTCAGCCAGAAGATCTTAATACTGCTGTTGCCTGGTTCTATGTCTTCTTTGTTACGTTACAGCCCCTTGGAGCGGCCGCGGGGAGGAGATTTGGAATAAGTAGATGGGTCCCGAGTGTAATGACGCTTTGGGGGTTATGTACCTTATCACATATATGGGTCCGGAAAAGATGGCAGCTTATTACGCTGAGGATCATGCTTGGGACACTTGAAGGTGGGTTCTTATTTATCAGTTGGTTCTCAGTTGATTTTTGGAGATTTATCTTCGTTTTGTGTTCGTTGCCATGACTAGAAGTTTACGTTTTGATGGAAGGGTGGTTGTATTGATGCCACAATATTTCTAACATCGATGCTTTTGCAGCTGGCTTCTACCCCGTTGCGGTATCCTACCTCTCACTATTCTATACCCGCTTCGAGTTTGGACGTCGACTAGGACTTTTCTACGGCTCGTATGGAATATCCGGTGCGCTTGGAGGTGTGGTCGCGTTCATCGTCTTCTCTCTTTTTCCGCCAAGCGAGGACCCAAAAGACAATACTGCCGCGTCTTCAGATACCATAAAACCATGGCAAGTACTCTTCTTGGTCGAAGGGTGCTTAACAATTGTCATCGCAATCATTGGATTTTTCTGGTTGCCCCGAAGTGCCGGGACTGCATGGTTCTTCAAAACGGAAGAGAGAGCTTGGGCAGAGCAGCGTATACTCATTGATCGAGATGTCGCTGATTACCCAAGACAAGAAGCTTCTGTAATATTGTCAGATGAGCTTTCACAAGGAAGAAGCCGAAATTCCGATGAACAGCAACTTCGCCTTTTACCGGAAGATGACAATACCTTGATGCCCCGGGATAATTCTCACTACTTATCAGATGCTGGATTATCAAAGTCGGAGCTCCTGTCGACGGTCCTCTTCTTGCCTCTAATGCTCCCGATTCTTCTTCTCAATATTGCTTCCGCCATTCCCAACACCGGCTTCTCCGTTTTCCTTCCAATCATTCTATCTTCGCTCCAACTTTCCTCTCCAAGCCTAAGTAACCTTCTCACCGCACCTCCGTTCCTCCTTGCCACTATATTCCTCTACATATTCAGTCACTGGAGCGACAAGTCCCGGAAACGTATCTTTCCAATATTAGTCAGCCTCGTGGTGATAGCTGTCGGTCTGATTCTTACTGTCCTTATCTCATCACCCACCTCGTCACTTTCCCCGATCAGGGCTATGGCTCTTTATTTCTCCTTGTGTGTGCTTCTGAGTGGAAGTTACATCCCCAGCCCGTTAACTGTGACCTGGCTGGCAAGCAATATACCTAATCCTGGCAAACGAACTATTGTTCTGGGGATTAACGGGTACGGAAATCTAGCAGGCGTCTTTGCATCTCTCATCTTCTCTCCGCGTTTCCGGGCAGATTCTTATCGAATTCCCTTCCTCATAACCTTGGGTTTCGTTCTGCTCAGCTTCGGGGGATTTATGTTTCTGCGGCTAGTTCTACGCATTATCAATGATGCCAGAGCTAGGATGTCAGCGACCCTGGCTGCGGAGGTTCGAGAGACTAATTATTCCGGCTCAGGCGGCAACTGGAGTTTAGTTGGAACAGGTGAGATTCCTTCATTTGTTGTTGTGGGTGGGACATGGTGGGATTCGCAAGTGAGGTACTGGTTTGGTAAAAGATTATTGGGAATGGATGAAAATGATACACGCCTTAGACGAGGAGATGAAGGGCTCACATTTCAATATGGACTTTGAGGTTTCTCTTTCTCCTTTTTAATAGATGCATCATTCTTAATGTTAATAGGAGGATACTGGACACCCGCAAGACTCTGGAACGATGTTACGACACTTATTGAGCCTCCGTTGTGACATTGTTAGCGTAGAGTGGTTTCACTTAAGACCGGTTAAAGATATCCAACGTAGTTATAGAGTAGTTATGCACAGGTTCAAGTGAGCGAATCATACAACCATTCCTATAGCAACTAAACTTATGCTTAAAGCATGACATATGCCCCCGTCTTAATGGCCATGTGCATTCTAAACGATCTATGGATGGGTGGTGATATCTATCTCCATTTGGCGTCTGCCTAGGAAGATGTATTTATTGCACAGCCTTGGATATACATGTTTAGCATCTGTAGACCCCTAAATCCAGCAAGGATCCACATCATCACTGCTAATCTGTTGAATGTGTAAATTCTGTAGGCAGTAAAATTTAAATAAAGTGCTTGGTAATTCCTTGGCCAGGTACCATCTGGTTGTTATCTTCGCCCAAAAGGTACATGTGCCTTTGGCATGTGGTCACGGAGCCGGCATAATACTCTACCGGAGGCGTAGGGCTGTTTTGATTGGCCCGTGTTTTCTCAACATCAACGAACCATCCATGAGCTGCATCATTCCGTCGAGTCACTGTCCGTGTCCCAGGGAGTGACGGTGACTTGTTTACTCCATATTCTCTTCTTGCTTGTTTTCTTTTCAATGCAGCTCCCCTAGTTCTCTGTGCAGTTTTCCGTTCGCTGCCCCTCCGTGGGCGTCCTCATCCTGATTCTTCACCGCCTTGTTGCCTTCATCCTCCCGCAAACGTTTTGATCAACCTACGATCTCCCTTCTTTCTCATTGGTATCCTGCTCTGCGCTTGGTTCTGGATAGGCCAATCGAATACTCGTGATGGCAATGACTGCACCGCCAGCTGGAACCTTTGTCCCGGGGACGAAGGTTCAAGTTGGAAACCACCGCGTTGTTATCGAGAAATATCTCTCTGAGGGAGGGTTTGCGCATGTATATGTCGTCCGCCTCCCGCAGCCGATCGATGGCGCTGAAACTGCCGTGCTGAAAAGAGTTGCTGTTCCGGATAAAGTAGCTTTGGCAAATATGCGGACCGAAGTCGAAACAATGAAGAAACTGAAGGGACATCGGCATATTGTGAAGTACATTGACTCCCACGCATCCCAGTTAAAGGGTGGTGGGTATGAGGTGTTTCTTCTCATGGAATTCTGCGCCGGAGGTGGCTTGATTGATTTTATGAACACTCGGTTGCAGAATCGCTTGACCGAACCGGAGATCTTGAAGATCTTCTCCGATGTTGCCGAAGGAACGGCCTGCATGCACTACCTGAAACCACCCCTACTGCATAGAGATCTCAAAGTCGAGAACGTCTTAATAGCCCTGAATGGGAATTCATTTTGCTACAAGTTGTGTGATTTTGGCTCAACAGCGCCACCACGACCGGCAGCTTCGACTGCTGCCGAGGGAAGGCTAATAGAGGATGATGTCCAACGCCACACCACCTTGCAGTATCGGAGTCCAGAAATGATTGATGTTTATCGAAAACAGCCAATCGATGAGAAGAGTGACATATGGGCATTGGGTGTCCTGTTATACAAACTCTGTTATTATATTACACCCTTCGAAGAGGTTGGGCAAATGGCCATCCTTAACGCCAAGTTTAAATTCCCCACATATCCGCCTTTTTCCGACAGATTAAAGATGCTCATAGGTGCGATATCTAAGATCCTTTTGAAATAACTTGTGGTTCTGATTTTCTAACGATCTCTTCCATAGCCTCTATGTTACGAGAAGATCCTCGAGAAAGACCCAATATTTATCTAGTGTTGCGCGAGGCTTGTCTCATGCAGGGCAAAGAGGTACCAATCAAAGACGTAGGTAACGCATTTTCTTTAGTGTTTATTGATGAAATCGCGTTTTACTAACGTCTCCAGATATATTCTGGACGATCACAATCTGAGGCAAGACGTTACCAACAGTTGCCACCGTCTCCAACGGGGACACCCAAGATAGGGGCCGTATTTTCACCACCAATGCAGGAGACGCAGATTATTCCCGACATTGCCCCCATGAGGAGGGGAAGGCCAACGAAGCCTGCCTACCATCACAATTCATCCAAACCGAGCCCTTCGCCACTAAGAGCCTCCTCAAGCGACCCCTTTGCTGCCCTTGATGGAATCAAACCACCCAACGGAGATGAACTCTCGTCCAGGTTTCCAACCCTTGACGAATTTTCGCTCTTCCACGACCAAGGAACCAAATTTGAATTCGAGCCAATTGTTTCAGAGACCAAACCTGCCACGGAGTATCTTTCAAAGCGAATTACTCATGCTCTCGCAGATGAGGTTTTTGCCAAAGCCAACTCAGCCCCTGCTACCCATAGGAGCCCCGCAATAGGCTCACAATCCAGACACCATGTCGACAATTCTGCACAAGAGAAACTTCCAAAACCATCGCTTGAGTTGGTCTCTGATATCACCCGGCAAGAGACCACCACGCTACACCAACCCGTTCCTCAAAGGCCGGCTATGGTGTCTACTGGCACGATGACTTCTCCTTCCCCACGCCCACGCCCATCAGAGAGCCCGCCTTTTTCACCAAAACCAAAGTATCGATTTCCAAATACCTCGTACGAAAAGAGACCTTCTGGCCAAAAGTGGGAGGATAACGATGAAAAACCACACCGGTCCCGTGATGGATATACTTCACGCACCGGGTTTTTTAAACGGGAATCCGAACACAAAGGTTTTTTCGAAGGCTTGCCAAAGTCTCCTGCTTCTTCTAGACCTTCATTGGAGGGATCTCGACCTTCTGCGCTTGATCTTACTGATTCTACCATCCGCTCCAAATCTGTAAACTCGAAATTCCGACCTGCCAGCACGTACGCTAGGTCGAAACCCGAATACCTTCGCGATCCCGAGAGCCCAAGAGCTTCTTTCGATTCTAGTTTCCTTCAGGGTGGATATGAAGGTGGTGAACTATTACATCACCCACGGTCAGAGATGGACCGTGATTTTGAGCGAGCAAATATATCGTCTGATATTGACTTCCTTCGTTCTAAGGAAGAGGAAGAGATGAACCGAAAACGAGAGAAACGTGCAAGTAGCGGATCAAAACATGTCAAGCGGTCAAGTTTATCTTCAATATCTTTATCTGGTACCAAGAACCTCCTTGCCGGCCGATTCGGTGATGCCTTCCGTCGTTTCGAGCATAATGCATCTCAAGATCGGACAAGCCGAAGTCCTTCCCCTAGTAATGTGAATGCGCGCCTCACCCCAATAACGGGCTCAGAAGTTACAGAGATGAGCGATGATGGGAATGGATTTAACCAAGACGATATTTCTCCTGAAGCGCGTCGTGAGCTGGAGCGACGACGATTATCTCAGGAGGAGAAGCGAGTGGCAAATGCTGCAGCTGAATATCGCCAGCGTTTAGCTGAACGACGAGAGGAGGGAGGACGAGCCGACGGTAGGAGTGATCGAAGAAGATCAGCAATAATTCAGAGCAAGGTCCAGTCACTCCTCAAAGAAAATGATAAACCCCAAATAGCCAAAACGGCCTCAGGCTATGGACGGTACACTGATAGGGACACTGCTTTGCAGGCGAAGCAGTTTGAGCAACCACTACCATCGCGGCCAGTGCCATCAAACGTTCCTCGAAAAACTGCTCCATCACGACAATTCCCTAGTCAGCCTCCCCGACTGCCATCGAAGGACTCACTCTCTGTGGCCCCCGCCACTGCTAGACCGCAGCAGCCAACGTCATCGGAACAGTTCATACCCCGCAACCCCGCCGATCGAAAACCCGCAGCGCCTCCAAAACCACAGAATCTGCGGACTGGAAACCGATCTGATAATCCAACAGCTGCACCTGCCAATGCGCGCACATCGTCTATAGACACTAAGCCAAGGGAGATAAATGGCGATAGGGAGGCGAATTTCAGCAAGCGACACCCAAGTCTATCAGGAATAGAAATGGTGGAGACCGAGATTGGTTTACCCCGAGTAACACCCATGAGAACAAAAGAGGTGTGAAGTTCAGCTCTAATTGGATTAATTTTTAAATTATCCGCTTCCCTTTCTTGTTCCATGCGTCCTGCACATGCGACACCATGACAGTCAGTCTACAAAGTTTCCTCCTTATTGTCGTATTTATAGCCTTGGTCTTTTGATAGATGGAAGAATCATAAATATCATTTTAGCCTGCGCCTCCCATCTTTCCCCGTCCCTTTCCAGTTGCTTATAATATTTCGTTTAGCTTCCCTCTTCACCCCCTCATCACTTGCTGCATTTGTTTCAATAATCATTTCCTTGTTTTTCGTTCTCTTTTCTTTCTCCATTACTTGTTTAGGATATATCTGTGCATGATGCAGTATCGAGTGTATATATTTGCTTACCTGCAAACATTATTTGGTTCGATGGATATTTGGCATTGGTTATAGTTTTACCTTTTTTTTATATTGTCCTTTTCCGACTGCATTCCGCTGCCGGTCAGGGACTCGGATTATTTCAAGGATATGGATAGTGATATAGAAGTACATAGGGCGACGAATGGTAATGTGGATGTTAGCTAACTTTTAACAATTCCGCTGCGGATGGTAATATCAAAATAGCCGTTGCGCTTGACGATACAGAGTGACTGAGTACAGGATTATTTACCATTCCCATGCCAATTCCCCAATTCTCGACATTTTGGGGTCGCCTCCACAACCAGGGACAGAAAACCCTAACTCCCTCCCATGGATGTGTCCACATGTGAACCCGGCGACGAGTTTGCACTTGCGCTTCCTACTGGGTCTAAGGATGACATTTCCAGACTCTCTCCTTTAATCAGCTTCGGGGTTTATTTATGCCAATTTCCCTTAGGATCTTTTGGGAGCCTTATTCGTAATCATTTTACCCTCACTTTGGAACACGCAGCCTCCAATCCAGTCATGCAAATCTGGGGGAAATTTGGACATATCATCATGGGATTTTTGGCCAGGAAAGATGCAAACGTATCGCATAGGCATATCCTATTACTTCGATTTAGTTACAATGGATTTAGCGGCAGATCGTCGGGCCGAAATCATTCAGGTTTAAGTTGTGGGCTTTCATGCGCTAGCCTCATATGGACTAGTGTCCGATACACGTTGAAGCTATCCCAATGATCCATGCCGAGTATTCAAGTTCCTTTACGCAAACGACGACTTCATGAAGTCTGGACTGCAACCTACCATTGAACAGGCCCTGAGATGGCTTACAGGCCATATCAATATTGCCCATTTGTCTAACTAACGAAAAGGTTAGCCTGCTGTGTCCTGGGCGAATGGCGCCGGTAACATTGAACAGCATCGATAGTATGTGCCAGATCAATGCTATATCTTTTCTCCAATCGCAATCTCGCTTCAGAAATATTAACTACCGTTTCTATCTATCCCAACTGGGGATGCCACTAATTGATGCTTTTTCAGAGACATTAAAGATGTTGTACAGCACTTATTCGAGATTCAGTCCGCCATCCACGGATACCTTGGAGCAGAAACTCAGCAGGAGCTTGTACGGAAAATGTAGGTTGTTCTTAGTTTTACGATTATGAGTTTCTCGTCACATATCTATCTTTATCTGCCTGTTGGCGGTGGGGAAAGTTGTTGTGATAATTGAGTATAAATGCGCACTGTCATCCCTTCCCCCCTCAACAGTCGCCAGTACAAGTCAACAGTACACCGAGAAACAGATCGCCTTCTCGTGCGACTTGCCTATTACATCCCTTTTACAAGTCAACATTCTAATCACAGCAACCAACAGAAAATCCCTAACCCTCTCACTATCAACTCTCTCGGAACACTCTCGCCCAGACCCCTCCGCTTCCCCTTCCCAAACCACTCCGCGCATAAACGACCCGGACCCACCCCTTCAATCCGTCCAACTACCACCTGAAATAATAGACTACGTCGACGCAGCACGCAACCCGGACATCTATACGCGAGAATTCGTGGAGCTTGTGCAGCGTGGAAATCAGGATTTGAAAGGCAAAGCGGAGGCTTTTGCAAGTTTTCGGGATGTCCTGGCGAGGGAGATGGTGAGCGCGATGCCTGAGTGTAAAGGAGAAGTAGAGAGGATTCTAAAGGCTACTGGTGGAAGTGTGAGTGGCGAAGATGTTGGCCAAGCTAAGAGTGGAAATGGGGGTTGAGGTTGGGCGTTTATCTTAGTTACGTCGTGTGTCTGACATTATTTCCTTCTCGCTCACCCTTCCCTGGACGTGTGGTTTTGGAAATTGTCACTGTATTACTGGGATCTTGCGGATCTATAGACGGCATATGGGCGTTTCATGATTAGTTTTGAAGACTTACTAGTTTCATTGTTGGTTTGCTATGTACGGACAGGTGTTCATCTGTTTGGGATTTTCATTTGGTTTGCTGGAATCCTGCCGACGATCTATTAGTTATAACAAATTAGCACAAAACAGAAGTTGCAAATTATGGGAATAATTTTCCATCTTTATACATTATCTTTTTCTACAACTCACGATTCATATATATTCAGTGATACCCATTTTAGGTTTGGTCAGGTCCCAGTACGGTTATATATCTCTTGCATCTTCCTGGCGTTAGCTCACGGGGAGTATTGTCCACGATCCATGGATATCAATTTTCATTCAATTTGAGGAGCGTCTCTAGCCAGACTGGCTGCTACATGACTCGCCGTTCAATATTTTGTTGAGTCTAAAATCAATACATATTTACTCCAGCGAAATCGGGGTTTCCACAAAACACTCCTTATACTGGGACCTCATGCGTTCTATTCTGGAAGCCTACATAATATCCTGGATTTCTTAACATTCAGTTTATGCGGCATTGGCACCCATTACTCAATGAACCATCCGATCTGCTAACCTGGATCCTGCACTTTTTGTTTCATAAATATGAAGGTTTCAGCACTTTTAAGAATTAAGTCACAGACAAGGCTTTTTGACAAGATGACTTACCGCTTGAATGCTGGAATAGGGACTAAAATGATAAGTGACGCCCGGGGAGGAAGCTCAGACATTGATAACTGTTCCACAAACAGAGAAGCAGAGATTGGTAAGTCAGTTCTAAATTTGTCTGACTAGTTTATCAAAGTCATATATTGGCTGACTCATAGTCCTCTGGATGCTGAAAAATTGACCTCTCCGCTATGATAATATTAGTTTCTGTTGAAGAAAATGATTTTTAAGCTTGACACTGAAGCTAACCTTGGAAATAGTTGTACATGATACGAAATTAAATGAATCCTGTTGTTCACAATGCCCCTCAGTCTTCCTGTTGTTTTGCAGCTTCCCCCTCAAGAGATTCTGAGCCACCGGCATGTTCTTCAAGTTAAATCTGGAATGCAATATCTTGTCAGCTCCAATGACAGCCCCTCGGTGATACCAATGCGAATTCCGCAAATATGCACTAAATGTGTAACAGCCATTATAAGATAAACTGGAATGAACAAAATGCGCAGCACGAAGCATCTCTGTTATGAGGAGGGGGATTCCCGGCGGACTCAAGTGGCAAGCATTGGAGATTTCTCGTGAAAGAACAATCTAGGCAGGTAATTCCTAATATTAGTTTTAAGGCTGAGATGCTGTGCTACCCAAGATAATATTCATATCCAGTCGCTGTTTTAGATAATGAATGATTAATATTGAGTCGTGGTCAGGGCTGAGATATATGCACGCAGAGATGTCTGTCCACTGAAAGTGGGTCCGGGTACAAGTACATGTACATGTACAGTTCCATACAATGTCTATACGAAGCAGTTGTTTTGGAATAGCCTAATCTCTCGATAACAAGGTAGTTATATGCAGTCATGACAACCTCCAAGGTTCTTAGCGGTCCCTAAAATTAGTTAACCACGCGATTGGCAGACCTTGTCGGAGGTCTTCTTCGCTTGTCAGTTCGTCAGTGCTCAGGGTGAAATAATACGACTCACCGACACGACCAAACCTTGGAAATTTTGTTGCGGTCTTTCCAGCCAGCTGGAATCCTCCTGAAACTCTCAACCTCATTTATGCTAACCACCATCTGTTAAACAAGACCGATAATAAGCACGGCATTCTATGAGGGAAAAGGGATGATTACTTGAGTTTATTTGTTACCACGAGACCATGGCTGCCCGCACTGCGCTATTGTATGTCGACCAGTGTGTCAAAAGACGGAGAATTTGCCAGAGAATCTAAAGCATGGCTGGTTTGTTGATTTGCTCTGGATACTTGCGCAACATCGCTTTTTGGCAACCTCGGCAGCGTTGACATGCATGAAACCCCCCTTCCAAGGTTCCTGTCCGTCACCGTCGGTTGTCTCCGATGACCCAACCTCGATATACCCGCCCCACATGGCAGCTGAGAGGACTGGACCACTTGCATATTACCGAACAGTGTTTGTATTGGCCAGCTGCAGCTTTGGCCCCAGCATATGTTTCTCTCTTTTGTGGAAAATACGCACTGTTCTGCCTAAATATATTTGTTATGACTCGCGGGTATCTAGGGTTGTTTCGCTGCCGTTTCTTTGTACAACTAGTATCCACATGTAGCTGTACCACTGACATCCACTTCTCCTCTATTCCATTGCAGTGGTACCCTATCAATAATAGGAGTTAGCTGCTCTACCATGGCTAAGTTCGAGAGGTTGATTTGGCAGTTTGCAGGTCGATGTTGTGGAAGACAGATAATTGCTCACGCCCACTTTTTAGTCCCCGCCGTTGGGATCATCCGTCACCGTCATTCTTCAAATCATGCATCCTGTCCTTCTCCACGCTTTCTCTGCATTTATCCTTCTATCTTCTTTCACAGTTATCATAAACACCGTCGTTCATGGTTGATACTCTTGCTTCATTTCTCTGTTCCCATTGTTTCCGCCATGATGCCGCTGGCACTGTCCACTCTCTTCTTTAAATCCTATGACCCTCTTCTAGCCTAGCTTTGTGGCTAACCGATTCCCTCCTTCCTCCTCTCCCGGTCAAGGGTGTGTGAAGGAATTTACTCACGGCGATGGGAACAGGCGATGGCGTTACGGGAGCTTACTCCGGCCATTTGGGTACCCAGATCGCGATCGGAGTCTTTCTCGCGATCGGTTGGTACAATGCTATCGAACTATGCGCTCTGGTCTTTATAGCCTTTAACACATATCGAGGCCTGTACTTTTGGAGTTTGCTTCTTACGGCTCTCGTCGGAGTTGTGCCCTATTGCATCGGGTTTCTGCTAAAATTCTTTGAGTTGATGGAATCGATCTGGCTGGCAGTTGTTCTGCTATCGTGTGGCTGGTGGGTTATGATAACGGGCCAGTCGTTCGTTCTCTATTCCAGACTGCATCTGGTCTTGCGAGATGAGAAAGTTCTTCGCCGTGTCCTGTGCATGATCATCGTCAACGTCTTCATCCTCCATGTCCCTACTACCATCCTCACTTTTGGTTCTAATTCCAACTCAAAGGATTTGTTTGTTCCTGCCTACAATATCATGGAGAAGATACAGATGACAGGGTTCTGCATTCAAGAATTTATCATATCCACTCTCTACATATGGGAAACAGTGGATATGTTGAAGCTTTCTCCCGATAATGGAAACAGAAAGATCATGTATCAACTGCTAGGCATCAACCTGATCTTTATTTTGATGGACATTGGGCTTCTTGCAGTGGCATATGCGAACTTATACGTCTATGAAACAACACTCAAAGCAATGATATACAGCGTCAAGCTGAAACTAGAATTTGCGGTTCTTGGAAAGCTAGTGCACTTGGTCAATTCCCATTCATGGAGCCCAGAATTCTCCACAGGACCAAATGGATATCCAGATTTTGTTGACCCCAACCGCATCACTTCCGATGTCTCTCATGCCCCGAGAATCACTGCCCCTACTCCTAAGCCACCATGGTTGCAATCAGAAGACGTTACGGACGCAACTATGATCGTGGCAGATCTCCCCGACAGACGCCCAAGCACCTACACTGCAGAGCATTCTGAAACGGATGCCTCGTTGGCCGGAGTGACACAGACTGCACCAAGTAACCCGAACACCACCTCAACGTCACTCCATTTCCCACCGCCATTACCTCGCGAGAAGAAACCCGAATCAAATTACCCAGAATCAAAATGGCCGGATTGATACGTCAATGACGATTTGGTGGAATTGCTATCCTGAATTATGTTTCATAAAATACATCAACAGCTATATTTCTAGATTGAAAGATCAATCTCGTTATGCCTTCCTAGATATCCCAACCTTGGTATATATCAAGAGGACCTGCTCGTACCATGAGAGCATCGCAATTTGTTTCCGATGCCCTTCCATACCAGCACAATTAGTCGAGAGATCCGATGAGGGAAGACGAAGCCGATGATACTCCTAGGGGGAGACACTTCACTTCGCCAGTTATGATATACGTGGGAAGATGGCGAATATTTTGGTTATTGTGACATAGGATGCGACGCGAATGTGACAATGTTGCACACGAATATAGGTAAGCGATGACCACCATATGCGTGACATGAAAGAGAAATGACACGATATCATATAATATTTCTTCTTTTACTTTCTTATCTCTCACTTCTAATTAATTTCCCATCTTCAATTCCCCTTATAATTTCTTACAATGATTAGCACTTTTTTGACAACTTGTTTTAATCGGAAACAAACCTGCCAGTTTTATTTCCTATATATGCATAATCCCCTTGTGGGCTTTCCTATGGATGGAAACATGTATGAATACTCCGAAAACGCTTCTTGAACCTACTCTCTATATATGTATTCTATACTAGATAGATCTATGTACCTATTTTTGATATCTCGCATACAAGGTTTAATCCAGCTAAACGAATCAACAATCTACATTCATTATTGAAAAGGGGGGGAGGGAAATGATAAGGATAAGGGGATCTATCAACTACATCTATGGGTGTGTGTATTCAGAAGGTACCTATAACTAGGTTCCCAGGGAAAATAGATATGTTGTTCCATGGTCATGCTTGTAGAATCCAATTATACTCGCCTAAATTACCTCATAGTGATAACACTCGCTCCTAACAAACCGCAAAACTTGGACCAATCGTGCACATCAATCCCAATATATTGCACTTCTACCATACGAATCGCGGTGCCGCGGAGCATCTAAATTGGCATTACCGCAACACCACGGGTGTGTCGTATCAAGATGTTATTGAAATTGTATTCGAGGAATAGGCAAGCTAACTTGAGGCTGGTATTTCGACGGCATCTTGTATGTTTCCATTCATATATATATATATATATATATATAGCTAAGGCCGTTGGAATCAGCGAGATAGTTACCCAACGACTGTGTTCTTTAACTACAGCTGAGCATTGAAGTTGGTGTGAAACGGCACTTCTGTGTTTGTGCTAATAGAATATTGATTTCGAATAAATCAGCCGGACAAATGCATCAACAGTGATATGAAATCTCCCTCAGATCCTTTTTATTTCATTGCAGGCATTTAAATAAGTTAGAGCAAAGAGGAAATGACGGGTATGATAAAAACACATGTTGAGGATCCATGTAGCAAATGAAGTACCTGGATGAGTTAGTCATGCGGCAATCAAGATCAAGGAGCCAAAGTTTCTTGCCGCACAAGAAACTCCACCCAATAATAACTAGCAGTCAACCCGGAATCGTAACCTCATAAAGCTGGGTAGATTGTTTCAAAGTCAATTTCTGAATTAGCTCTGACGCAGCGGACGGGTTGCTGCCAGTTAATTATATAGAGCGGCTTTTAGAGTGTTGACAAGAATTCAGGACTGTGGTAAGTTAGCAAGTTTAAGTTAAGCTCAGATCTTGGTCAAGGCATAACTGAAATTTGCGACTTACTGCCGCCCCTTTCCGCCCTGTCTGTCTTATTCTCGTGTCTCAGGACAAAACCCAACCTCTCTCAAATGGCGACCTCCACTGCTCTGTAGATTTATTCTCCTGAGACGGAGCAGGATTTCCAGGCCATGTCTCCAGCTATGGCCAACCCCAGGGTTCGGAAGTTCAATCCGATCGCGTTCACACCCTTGCCAGTCACCTTTATCACAACCATCGTCTATCTTGCGGTTCTTATCCTGGTCCTGGTCACGTATCTTGTCGTTCCTCCCGCTCCGACTCTGGAAATGAGTCCTAAGGGCGTGAACCTTACAGAAGCTTGGAGGGATCTCCAGCATCTAACCGAAGGTTTTCACCCTTACAATAGTCGGAGAAACGATGACGTACACGCATGGCTCCTCCATCGGATCGAGGCGATTGTTAGAGAGTCCGCCGCTGCTGACGGCGGACCGGAGGTTTTTGTCTTTGATGATAATCTGTCCAATTTGACTTATTCTAACGGTGGAGTCAGCAAATCTCCTATCGTGGGAGTCTATTTTGAAAGCACGAATATTATCGTGTATATACGAGGGAGCGAAGATGATCCGCAGAATTGGTGGGAGTGGTCGAATGGAAAACCGAAGGGAAAAGGAGGGGTTTTGGTGAACGCACACTACGACAGCGTCTCAACGGGATACGGTGCCACTGATGATGGGATGGGGGTTGTGAGTCTGTTGCAACTTCTCAGATATTTCACGACCGCCGGCAACAAACCGCGGAAGGGTCTGGTATTGTTGTTCAACAACGGCGAGGAAGACTATTTGAACGGTGCCCGCGTATATAGTCAACACGCAATGTCGAATTTTACCCATACATTCTTGAACCTTGAAGGTGCCGGGGCTGGAGGACGAGCTTGCCTATTCCGATCCACGGATACGGAGGTTACCCGATTTTATAAGAACGCCAAACATCCATTCGGTTCCGTGCTTGCTGGCGACGGGTTTAAGTTGGGCCTTATTCGTAGCCAGACTGACTATGTCGTGTTCAATGGCGTTCTAGGGCTGCGAGGGCTGGATGTGTCCTTCATTGCTCCCAGAAGCCGATATCATACGGACCAGGATGATGCCCGGCACACCAATGTTGATTCTCTGTGGCATATGCTCTCTGTTGCCATAGGGACCACAGAAGGACTCGTGTCATACACAGGAACTGATTTCGATAGCAAAACAACAGACCAAGACAAAGTTAACAGTGGCGGTGGCACGCTTGGTGTCTGGTTTGACATTTTTGGATCCGCCTTCGCGGTTTTCCGTCTCCATACGCTATTCGCACTCTCTGTTACGCTGCTTGTTATTGGCCCGTTGGTCCTGTTCATCACAAGCATCGCTCTATCTAAGACAGACAGAATGTACTTATTTTCGATGTCGAAGTCGCTGGGAGGTGCTTCCGAAACAGTCTCTTTACGTGGCCTCCGCGGTCTATTTCGTACCCCTATCATATTAACTGTGACAACGGTCATTTCCATCGGTTTGGCGTACTTGCTCGAGAAAATTAATCCTTATATTGTGCATAGCAGCCAATTTGCTGTGTGGAGCATGATGCTGTCTGTGTGGATATTTGTGGCTTGGTTCTTAGCCCGTGTCGCCGACTTTTTCAGACCCTCTGCTCTTCACAGAGCCTATAGCTATACGTGGATATTCATTGTGACATGGATCATGTTAGTCATCAGCACGGTATATGCAAACCAAAAAGGCATTGCTGCCGGATATTTCACATTCTTCTATTTCGCTGCTGTGTTCCTAGCAACCTGGGTGTCGTATCTAGAGCTCTTTTCTCTTCCACGAAAGGGATATTATGCTCGCCAGGCCAGCAGACGTCAGAGACGGCGCTCAAGTAGCCTCAGTAGCAGGTTACTAACCCCTTCTGCTGATGAACTACCATCCGATATTGGCCCGAATGGGGCTGAAAACGTAGGAGATCCAGACGAGACCGACCCCACAGAATCTACCTCCCTGCTTCGAGGCCAGCGAACTACGTTTGCGAACTATCGAACTGGCGGTGATGATGGGGTCACGGAATACACAGCAGAGGATGAACATGTCCGAGAAGCCAGTATATTTGGACATGAACAGTCATGGAGCTGGACATTACCCAGATGGACGTGGATATTACAACTCCTTCTTCTAGCTCCCATTGTTATTATTCTCGTCGGACAAGTTGGTCTTCTCTTGACAACTGCAATGAGTCAGATCGGCTCAGATGGGGTTTCAACCTTCATTGTCTATTTAGCCTGTGCCTTATTCTCTACTCTCCTATTTGCTCCTTTGCTCCCCTTCATCCATCGATTCACGTACCATGTCCCGATATTTTTGTTGCTCATCTTTATCGGTACTCTAATTTACAATTTGGTGGCATTTCCCTTCTCTCCTGCCAACCGTTTAAAGATATTCTTCATCCAGGAAGTCAATTTAGACGATGGCACAAACAAAGTTTCTCTCACCGGCATTCAACCATATCTTACAGATACAATCAACGCTATACCAAGCGCCGCTGGTCAAACTGCTAACTGCACCCAAGGTCCATTCGGTTCTCTCGTGAGGTGTTCCTGGAGTGGACTACCCCCACGTGTTGTCAAAGAAGACCCTGGAAACGATCAGACCATGGGGCCGTATACATGGATATCCTACAATATTACGAGAACGGTGGGCAAAAATGAAGCACGCATCAAGGTATCCGGCCGGAACACACGGGCCTGCAAACTTAAGTTCGACAACCCAGTCGCGGACTACCGCATCTCTGGCTCTGCAGTTGACCACCGGCTTCCACACACTTCTCGTCAAGGTGTGGAAGAAATCAGACTATGGACTCGAACCTGGGAGAATACTTGGGTTGTCGATGTGGACTGGCATTCTAATCCTGTCAATCCGGGAGAATCCAAGGATGGTGACGAAAAACAAGACGTGTCCAAAAATGAATTGAGCGGTAAAGTCATATGTTTGTGGAGCGACAATAACGAGTCAGGTGTAATACCAGCGCTGGATGAAGTGCGGTTATATGCGCCTGCCTGGGTTGCCATTTCAAAATCGGCAGATGGTCTTGTTGAGGCCAGTCATGACTTCATCATTCAATGAAGCTATTGATATGCTGGCGACAAGAGTTGATTCTTTTTCCTCTTGTCTTGGCCTTTCTCTGTCCGACACATTACTGTGTATGTACATGTACATAATGCACGTTTTTGTTTCCATTATTTGCGTGTTGATATTACCACCAACCAAGGCTTTGGATTTCAAGCTCCTTGACCTGGACTTCAGTGATATCTATTGTATTCATGCGTGAGATCCAACGTGGCAGCTGGTCGCCTCTATCATTGCCCATCGCCACCCACAGCTCCCAAATTCACCTCTGTTTTCCCGGGTTTTAACACATCATCGACTCTCTAATGGATAACTGGTAATTGTGGGTAATGTCAAGATCTGTTGATTGGGATCCTACTTAGGTCTAGGAAGCCGGCGTTCGTATCTGTCAAACGCCTTGATTTTTCATTTGTTCAACCTACTTAATGACTTTTTCTGGCTGAGAAGTCTGCTTCCAAGTTTTCAATAGGGGCAAAGGTCCCTCCTATAGGGATAAGTACTGTCCGATGACGACTTGCTTCCTGACGTCTAAAGGAGAAATGGATTTGCATACACTCGCATTTGAAAGAAGCATCCGACTCTGAAATGAAGGAATTTCGTCTTTCACCTTCGGGTTGTTGACAATATCAAGCCAATAATCGGTTGCTCATCCCATATCTCGTTTATATTAATTAGCTTTCAGAAAATGGAGCAGGTACACATGCCTAGATTGCCCCACAATGAGCTTTTATAATGTTTCTGCCTGGTGAAGTATATTCCATCTTACTCTCTTTGTCTCCGTCCTCGAAGACATGTATTTCAGGAACAATCCATGGAGATTCATAGTTCTTTATTTTTTCTGTTTTGCTGGTGTCTTCCAATCAATGCATACAGATGGCAGCAATTGGTTCTTTCATTATGAAGTCTTTTGGCTTTCACAAGATTTCATCAGAGCAGACCTCAATTATTGCATGCATTATATCTATTCTATGAAGAATACATGAAGAGATGTTCAGCATCCTTCATATTATCCATTGTAATGCAGAGCACCCTCTAATGGGTATAGTCCAACGCCGAGAACTACCATGAGGCTCAACACAGCTGTTGGTAATCTTGCTCAGCTTTTTTTGGACTTCTCTTCTACACTTTTCTGCTAGCATACAATGCCCATCTCCTCTGATTCTTTTGCCCCTTTCGTTTCAATCGTTTCCATCACTGTGGGAATGTGCTGCTTCATAGTTTGGAATTCATCGTACCGTCGTTTCGGCGAACCCTTGATCCAACCACCAAAATGGAGGCACTCCATCCAAGACCTCATTACTTAACCGGTCACCTTCCCTCTCCGCGCATGCTTAATAGTGAAATCCTGAAATCTCCCGGTCCACAAATGGATCTACAAGAAGCCGTTTACACGCTGGCTGGTGCAGTGCTATTTGCCAAGCACTCTCAATTCGTCGAATCTCTGGAGGAACACTGTGACCTCCTTCGCCGTGGGGCCTCTCTCATCCCCCGTGCGCCTGTGTGGTTCAACATCGGATCCCTATGGGCCTTAGTAGGTGACATCCGTCGAGCGAAGGACGCCTACGAACTGAGCGTCAACGAGGATCGCGAATTCACCATCTCATGGTTTTGCATAGGGACCTGTTACTTTCTCCTAAGGCAGTACGGCGAATCGGAGGATACGTTCCGCAAATGTTTGGCAACCTTCAAAATCTTTCGCTCTGTTAAATTCTTCGATGATTACAGTCTGGATTTCCTTCTTGCGAAGGATGATGTGATGTGGAATTGCAACGTTGCAAAACGATATTCAAAAATTCAGCGTGCACTAGTCAAACCAGAAACGAGCGGTCTGAAATTACGTCGCGACCACTTCAACCTATTTCTCGGGCCCCATAAAGACTCCTTCAAGATGGAACAGGGGGTTTCAAAAACATGTGGAGCCAAATTTAGAGAGTCCCTCTCGTCGCTCCATCGTCCCGCTGCTAATCGAAAAAATTATTGCTTCAAGCCAACAAATTACACATATGTTGGCTTTCCGGAATTGCAAGAGAATGGCCCAAAGGTGGCTCTCAGAATTCCTGTCTCTGGAAGAACATCGACAGTTGGCTCTGAGCTCCAACTGGTACAGCCCATGGGTGACGATATGCTGCCATTGCAGGTTTTGCCTGTAATTCCGCGTAAAGGCGTCTCCGCAGCTCCAATTATTCCTTTCACAGAAGAAAACCATGAAAGTCTGGGAGTGAAAGTGAATTCTTTTCCTCTCCCGCCCACCACTATACGGAGAAGGAGTCATATCCCCGTCCTTAGTTTCATGGCCGCACAGCCCGAAACATGCAGAAAGTACCAGGGGAGAATCTCGACCCAGCATATCGAAAGAGAACGCACGGATACACGAAGCAACGAAGGATTTTCATTACAATTGGCTCAAATCGCAAAATCAGCCACAACTGCCTTCAATGGAAGACAGCGTCCGGCGAAAGGACGCCTTCCCCTGCCCACTTTTGTGTTTCCTTCGCCGTCTCCACCATCATCCCCGGAAGTACAAGGAGCGCCACAGGCATTGCATATCACACACCCATCTGCGGAACTGTCTAACAGTGATGACAGCAATGTCGTTAACGATGTTGCCCTCCCTATCCAACAGAGTACAGCCAACTGCTATTCCCATGGGCGCTACTATGTAAACGCCCTAATGACATCAATTTCCACAAACGGCACCGAATCTGGTTCCAATAGCCACGCTGTGCAAACTAACAACGATGGAAACGAGGCCACAGCTCTCACTACCGGTTCAAACAGCACCCTTGAAGCGCACCACAACAATGAACAGCCTACCCACTCCGCCGTTGCTTCACCAAGAACATCATTATCACAAGAAACCTTCTATTCAGTCATCTCTGATGACTCGAGCAGTGTGGCAGCCGTAAGAATACGATGTCCACCGCCATCCCCCTCGTCACCAGTTTCAAACTCAAACCACGTGCACCCGGGAAAATCACAGAATCCACAACTTCGGCGCCAGATCTTCCAACGTATGTTGAATTTTCTCCCGGTTCCTGAGTCTGGGGGGTTAGCAAAGAGGCGCCGCCGCCATGCTAGCGCAGTGAATGATATGCCAGGAATGGGTGAAAAGTGAAATATCGATGGGGATAGTCTTGAATGAATCGATTAATGTGTGCCAGTGTTAGAGATGGGAGTGGAATCAGATTCGGAGCCGAAAATTGCTCTTGGATTCACGATCAGATATGCCCTGATTAATTAGCTTGAAGCGATCAGTGCTCGTGGATAAGAGTTATTGATGTGGCTGGTGTTTGTTTTTTCTTTCCCCAAATTGGGTTTTGTTGCCTATATCTATTTTATTTATTTTTCAGTTCGTTATTTCCTTTGCCAATTTCCTCTTTTTACGGCATTCGGATACCTGAACTCGTTACGGGATAACCTGTATGCATTATATTGCCCTAACATACGGTTTAAAAAATGAAGGACGACCGAACGGCAGTCAGATGAGGGGGGGGGGGGGGTTCTTCAGGAGATGCAATCAAATCTGGTAAGGGTTCAGTTTAACGCCTATGATATTTGCCCCCTTTTTCTTTGTTTTATCGTAAGTTTGTCAAATTCATAAACTTCATCACTTCTTTTATTAACTTCACACATGAAATTCATTCAAAAGCAAGGTTTAATTCACTATTCAAACTGTTTACCTCATTAATGAAGAAGAAGAGTAAAAAGGTGAGAAATGGGGATTTTTAAAAATGGAAAAAACGAAGGGGAATCATCATTCTCACCCAAAAACCAGAAAGCAAATAGAGGTGAAACAGTTAACAAAAAACTAGAGAGTGAATATGGAAAACAGAATACACAAATAATGAAAAAGAGCAAACTCTATACAGCAAACAAAGACTGTTCATTCCGGCATCTGTACCTTCTCCGCTCAGAAATAAATTGAATATGCTATCTGGTGAAGCAAAATAAGTATCAAACAGGAAAGGAAGGGGGAAGCAAAAATATTAGCAACAACTACACAGCACCTATTCAGGAAAGGGAGAGAAAAAATAAATCAGAAGGGAAATCGAATAAGACCGCTCGTTTGCTAGTGTTGTGCTGTCAATTCGGCAGCTGACGTAGGTAGCCTGTGTCTCGAGCAATAATATTTGCAAAATAAACGTATGTAACGGCCTCAGGCAAAGTCCATGGTAAGATATGTAGAGGGAAAACCGAGTTGATCTCCTTTTATCCCAGTTTCTGCCGCTGCAGTCCCAGTCCCAGAGGAGTCTTCTGCTGGTAGAGGGTACCACGTCCCCGTAAGAGACAGCTTCGCTAGATTGTGATTCATTGCGCCTTTTTGCACTATGTGTCAATATATTTCGTGGTATGTGCAATGCTTTTGCAGTCGTTCCTGAATAAAGTTTGAAATCTTCCTCTTGTGCTCATGGCTGAGACCTTGAGAGATATTGACAGCAAACGCAGCATGTACTGAGCCAGTAGCAATAGTTGCATATCGAATCGATGATCCTTTAAAGGGGTAATCCCAACACTCGCATCATCGGAGGACGGATGGACGATACACCTAGGGTGGTTAGGTGATATATACTAACTCTCAGTCGAGTGGTGGCGTCGCGGTTACTCCATCAGCCATTTCATTGTCCTCCTCATCATTAATTACGGTGGCATGCATAAGGCCGGTCACTTGACCCTCCTCTTCATCTAACTCATCAGCATCATCATACATAGTTCCCTCCACAGTCTCTTGACGATAAGTGACGGCCGCACGGTTGAGAAAGTCACGCAAACGACTAACTCCTTCGCCGCTAAATACACAGAAAACATCACGCTGTTGTTGTGTGAATTCGACAGGGGCTTCACGGCAAAATGCTGTTAAGTCTTCTCGAAGAAATGCCTGCACGCCAGTAAGACTAAGATGGGTAAGACGTGGGCAGTTGTTGAGCAGGGAATGGATTCCCTAAATATAGGTTAGATTTTCCAGTGAAGTTCTCAATTCTGGGAAAAAGTGAGGGGGGGGAATAACGGTAAGGAGGGTAGACATTAACTTACTTCCATAGTCAAGTGAATGCAATAGCTAAGATGTACTCGTTCCAAACAACTAGTTCCCGAAGGGTGCTGAGACACTCTGGATTTTGCCAGCGCAAGAATACTGCGGTCGGTGATTGACTGACACTTGACGAGACCAATCCGTCTCAGCTTCGGAAGAGTAGCCAGTTGTTGAATACTTGTATCGGTCAATCGATTGCAGCATGCCAGATCAATATATCGGATACGGTTGCATGATTTAACCAGTTGAATGACAGCTGCATCGGTAATGTTGGAACAATGGCCAAGATGGACGTAGTGGATGTTCTTGCCCAGTTTGCAAATGGAAAACACAGAACGGTCTGTAATGAATCTACATTTTGCTAAAACCAGGTTTCTCAATCTTGGTGCAGAGTTGATGATTTTGTGTATGGCATCATCTCTGAGGTTTTCGCACGCTGTCAGGTCCAATATCCTGAGGCTATCAAATATCAACCCATCGGGGATATTAAGGAAAGCTGAGTTCTCGATTTCGACGCATTGTGCCAGGCGCAGCTCTCGAAGGTTCCGAAGTGTGGACAGTAGCGCAGTGACCGATGAACTGGTCACTTGTCTGCATCCATGAAGGTCGATCTCCAACATCGACGGGCAGTTGGCAGCAAAAGCTTGTATTGATCGATCGGTGACTTGGGTGACCCCATTTAATTTAAGCTAGATAATATCAGCAATTGTGTGACGGTATGTCTGGGGGCGGAGAAACGCGTACCCTCTTAATTTGACGACAACTTTTAGCAATAGCAATCAACGACTCGTCTGTGACCTTGGCACAGCCAGTAATGTTCAATCCTTGAAGTCTCGGGCAGTTCTTGGCGACAATAAGCAGTGTATGATCTGTCAGAGACTTTAGCTCAGATACATCCAAAGCCTGGAGATGTTTGTTTCCTTCAACAAGATCAGAAACCCCATTGTCCGTCAGCATTGAGCAGTTGGTCAAAGTGAGGCGTTCGATCCGTTTGCAGCTTGCGAAGGGGACAACAGATCCGTCAGAGATCTTGTTGCTCAGTGCGGACAAGTTTAACCGTTTAACCAGATCGTAGTAGTGAAAATAGCTGTTCGTTTCTTTGAATACTTTTACCACCTTTTCCAGATTCTCCCAGGTATTACATGAGGGTCTATGCCACAGAATTCCTACGCAATTGACTGCCCAACTTCGAGAAACCTGCATGCAGCTCAGCATATCTGTGGGGGAGTTGAGTTTTGCGAATATGGAGATGAGAAGTTCAGGAGGCAAGCGTGAGATGGGGGGAAGAACGGTATTCTGGTTGGTTTTGACATTGAGGTCTCGAAAGGTTCCCATGCCCACAGAAGACTCAGAGTCGTTCGCCAAGTGCATGAAGAAATCAGTATCGTCATCCGCAGCACGCTCCGGAGAAGTAGAATTCGAAGATTCCGAGAGGGCTTCATCTCCAGAAACCCGCAGAGGGGCTCGAGAACGAAGCATTTCAACGGCTCCAAACTGGCGTGAAGGGAAACTGGATTTCGTCAACCCAAGGTACTCTTCTCCTCTCAGTTATGCAGCATGTAGTACACCGTTTCAGGATAACGACCTAAACAGGGTCTCTAATACCCAACGATAGACAAAGGGAGCAGCGAAGAGGTGTGCGCAGTGTGGTGAGGGCTGCGGGGTGCGAGTGGAAACCAACAACAAGCTGGGGAGGTGTAACTCTGTAGTTAAGCGGTTACTAGTTGGGTTGTCAAAGCAGCAGAGGACAAACTATAGAAACCGCAGGCAGGAGGCACTCCTCGGGGTGGTATCAACAGGTGAACTGCATACGCAAGGGCGGGTCAAGGGAGAGCAAAACAACTTTCGGAGCAGATTTGCTGGTGAAGTAGGAGGAGGGATGTGGGTTGTGAGGCGTAGGCAGACCGGCTGAGGGCGCGAAACACAAGGAAAGCGAGAGAGAAAGAGGGTTCGAGGGTTCGAGAGGCCTGGAGAGTAAGATCATTAAGCTCGTGAGGCGAGCAGTGGATGTTGAAGGCAATAGATTGACAGTGGAGGATATTTGTATTTTATTTTTTATTTTTACTTCTGGCCTGGCGCTTGCAGCGATACTAGGTGATCGAGGTTTATGGTGGAGAGGACGAACTCTACAAGACTTGGTTTGCTCAATAAGCCGCAAGTCAGCAGCCAATGGCGCAGCAGCCAAAGGCGGGAGAGCTGGGGATGAAATGCTGCAGGCAAGGAGACGTGGAGAGCGTAGTAATTAATATTTATGTCATGGCTGGAAGGAAAGGGAAAGGAAATGGAAAAATACCCTATAACTTGCACCTGTACACCTATTTAGCTTCGCAATGGTTCATCGAGTGCAATGTTGTTGTTGTTGTTGTTGGTGAGGTTGATATTTCAATATGAAAAACAGGAGATGTTAGCTCGAACGCCAACAACAACCTTGGGTCTTTGCCCCGTGTGGAATCCCCTCACGCGGTGCCAGACTCACAAGGTCTGCTGGAAAACAAATGACCAGGCTTGCACTCTAGTGCAGGTCATTCACCAGAGGCCTTGTATGTCATTATCGTTCACCCCTGGATAGCGGCAGAAGCAGAGGTCAAATATATATTTTGTTAAACTACACCAAGTTGGTTATATATTTACCTTGGGCCAGACGCTATTTTGATGCATTGTATCCACAGCATCCCAATCAACTTGACAGATCCATACAGCTTCATATAAGGCTATTATGATGTAGGACTTCACGGGATACCCAGGATCTACAAAGGGGAATGGGAAATGGATCTTTGTTAAGGCCTCACTGATATGATTAGTTCTGTCTCGCAGCTGAATATTCCTAATTCCAAGTTTGATATCGCGCTAAGATATATATCAAAAAATAAAAATAAATTAGACAACAGGATAACGTCAAGAAAGCTATATCAAAATCCCAATCATTGAAGACTACGGTCTGTGCCTTTAGCCCACGCCCTCAAGACATTCTTCTTCACCTTCCCAGTGCTGGTCTTGGGTAGTTCCGGCACCACCTCGACTTCCCTGGGCACCATGAATCGGCTGATGCCGCTCACATGTTTTGCCCACTCAATCACATCCTTGCCCCCAAGCTGTTTGCCACTCTTCACCGTGATGAATGCCTTGGGTCGCTCTCCCCAGTGAGAATCAGGTACAGCTACAACTCCCGCTTCGAGAATGTCCGGGTGTGTGACAAGCATGGACTCCAGAGCAATAGAGGATATGTTCTCTCCGCCTACAATAGGACATTAAAATTCTTAGCATTTAACAGAATCACAGACACAAGAGAAAAGAGGATGGCTGTGATTTCCCAGAAGATGACTTACCGCTAATGATGATGTCCTTGGCCCGGTCTAGGATCTTTATGGATCCATCCGGATGCCAGACGGCCAGATCCCCTGAATGGAGCACTCCTCCGCTAAAGAGCTTCTTCGTCTCCTCCACATTTTTATAGTACCCCTTGGCGCAAATATTCCCCACAAAGACAATCTCACCAATCTCCTTCCCATTCTTCTCTACGTCGATTATCGTCCCTTCAGGAACCTCTGTCTTGATCACACGGACCGGAAGACTGGTTAGGAACCCATAGCCCTGTCGTGCCATTCTCTCATATTTATCTTGTTCCGGAATCGTATCCCATTCAGGCAGGTAATAACCTTTCGTGATTGGGCCGTACGTTTCGGTAAGCCCGTAGACATGGACCGGGTGTAGGTTGAGGTTAGTCATTTGCTCGAACAAATGCGGTGTTGGCGGGCTTGCTGCGACTGTGACCCGAACGGGAGACGGGAGCATCTCTGCCTCTTTCGAGCTGCAGAGGATGGTATTAACAGTGGGAGCCGCGCAATAGTGAGTAATGCCCTCTTCCTTGAGTAGTTTCCAGATGAGGGGGTAGTCGATCTTGCGCAGACAGTAATGCGTGCCCCTGACGGCCGTCACAGCCCATGGGAAAGTCCATCCTATAATGTAATTTTGGTTAAATTAGGAAACCCCACGGATTGAAAAAAGTCTTTGAAGAATAGATGGTATATAAACGAACCCATAGCATGAAACATTGGCAACGTCCAAAGGTAACGGCACCGGCCCCGATTGTAATTTAATCCGGATTCTATTATATTCGCGAGGGTTGCCAGATAGCAGCTGCGATGGATATATTCCACTCCCTTTGGCCGCGAAGTTGTGCCGCTGGTGTACGAAAGCGCAATGAGGGCATCTTCATCTGCCGTCTGGGCGTTCAATCCTTCCCATCCATGGCTTCCAGACGCAGTATCAAAGTTGAGGCCTTCCAACACTGCTTGGTCGAATTGTCCACTAAGTTCACCTTCTATAGCATCTGTATCCGTGTCGATGATAAGAGGTATATGTGGGTAGGTCTTTCTGAACTCAACGAGAAGCGGGAGAAATTCTTGGTCGACGATGATGGCTTCTGCTTCGGAATGATTGAAGATGTACGCAATGTCTTCGGGTTTTAATCTGTAATTCACGGCTGAAGCTTCAATTTAGCACACGAAGACCAGAGGAAGTAGTTCCAGGTTGAGAATCATACCAACATTAACTGCGCCCGCCGCAGCTATAGCGAAAATCGATTCCAAAAACGCCGGGGTGTTAGGGCATAATATCCCAACCCTTTTGAATCCATGTTTTTTCAAATAGTATGCAAATCCCCGAGCCCGATCTGCTGTCTCAATATACGATCTTCTGAGGACCTTGTTGTTCGCGGTGACGTGGTAGATTGCTTCGGCCTGTTGATATTGAAGGTTTTTCGATCAGTAAGATAGAATGAATACTGAAACAAAGCAGAGCATCATACATCTGGTTCGATTGATGCAGCGCGCGGGAGGAAAAAAGTGGGAGAGAGCGCATGTCGATTGAAATTATGAGAAAACTGATCCCCTTGGGCTTCTGCGCCCTGGCTCTTTACGGGGAGGAAATGCTGCGTGAGATGGCGCAAACGATTTGCGGCACTAGACATGTCGATGAGGTGGCTGAACAAAACATACAATGGCAAATATATGAATAATTACTACCAGAGAATCAGGAAAAGAAAATTAAAATTAAAAAGACGGAGGGGAAAAAGAAAAGGATTGAACTGAGCCTTTTTAACACATTTGCCAGGTTCGCTCATTCGGCAATTTGTAGTGAAGTTTGGTTTGCCATTCCACGCGTCCGAGTTTGCACCGAATCACATGGAAGGCAACCCACAAAATTAAGTCGGCTCGGCATTCTCCAGGTTCGTTCCTCATCAACTACGTACCAACACAACTTCACAGCATCATTATTATGACTACAAAATCATTCTACCGCGCAGGGAAGAGGTTCACACACCATACACCATAAAATGTGCTAAGTTATTTTTGAGAAAGAAATCATTTAGTTTAAGCGCCATGGAATAATTTATAGAGAGACAGGTAGTAATGAAGTGTATATGAACAAGGATTCCTTCCAATACGGCACCCAGTAAAAAAAGAAAATCAAAGTTTTTGGTCTTTCCCTGTTCCTTCTGCAAACACTCTGCCCTTGATTCATTAAATATATTTTCGTGATAGTATAGGTACAGGCCGATGGGTTTGCTGTCCACATTGCACCCAGCTCTACCCGCATGAACCCAAGCCAGCCTCCCCACACCTCCTCCACAGAAATCTAATAACCATACTCCGCCAATTGATCCTTTGTCTTCTGATCGACATTGGCAGTCTTCTGGGCTTGTGCAAGTTGTCTCCGCGCGGCCTTCTTGCGCTCGTAGTATGCGGAACCCTTGACCTTTCTCCTCTCCTCGAGTCTAAACCTCCGATGAAAAGATCGTTGTTAGCAAACCATTCAAAAATCCAAAATCGTAAGAATAAATTTCCGTAATCTCCATGACGGAGATGCTCGCTGGCGACTGACCTTGCAACGACGTCCTGGTATTTCCAGCCAACCTCGTGGCTCAACCGTCCAACAGTGCAGTATTTACGGCCGGGCTTCAGCCTGAGAATTCGGAGGGCCTGGGGAACAACAACTCTCTTCTTCTTGTCATATGGTGGTGGGACACCCTCGAAGACCTTCAGTCTCTCCATGGCGGCGGCACCACGGGAGCTCTTGTGGGGAATCATGCCTCGGACGGCCTTGTAGAAGATACGGGAAGGAGCACGGAAATGGAAAGGACCTGCAACCCGATATTAGTGGGTCTGTCACCTGTCACGTAGGAATCGGGATCGGAAGTTTGCCTCACCCCCCCGAGTTGGGTTGAAACGAGTGATCTTTCGCAGATAGGCGTGGTACTTCACTGCAGGGAGAAAGAAATGGAGTCAGTCGCAAAATTCCATGATGCAATATCCATGCATCCCAATTTTCCCGGTTTCCCATGCCTTAAATGCCCTTTTATATATATATTTTACCAGATCCAAAAACCGAGAGAGGGGGGAAGATATATCGTACGTTTAGCGCGGAAGAATTCGCCAGAGATGTTTAGTGCTTCACATCGCACAACGACAATCTTTTGGCCATTAAGCAACTGCTTGGCCACGATGCTGGCCAGGCGACCAAGGAGATGTCCCTTGCCGTCGATGACGACCTATATTCATCACAACATTCCCAGTCAGTTTTCTCAGGTCCTTATTATAGAAGCGACGAGATAAGGTAAACGCACCACTGGCTCGAAGGTGGACATCCTGTCTGTCACTGGTTCACGAGGCAAATATCGAGCAAGGCGATGAGCTATGCTCGGGGATACACCTTGTGTAGTGTACTGTCGGGTTGGGTGTCGTAGTCGTTGTCGGTGTCGTTGGTCGTCTCCTTCAAACCACGAAGTCGGAGAGGTTCGATGGCGGGATATGGCTAAGCGAGGCTAGTTTGTGTGGAAGGCGAACGCGGAAGCCCTAAGTTGCCCAATAGAAGCATCTTCATCACGTGACTGTGGTCTTATTTGTAAAGAGAGCATTTATTTACTTCAACTGCTTTTAACTAAGGAATAACTAGGTTAGTTAACTGTTAATAGTTATTAACTGAGTTTAGTTACTCCTTTCTCGATGTCAACAAGATTCATGGTAAATATTGGGAAGTGTCTATACGTACCTGTCTCGACCTCAATCAATCTTGAGTTACTGGTTGTGATTTCTATCTATCTATCTCTTGTTCGTATGATAAATATTTCATGTTCTACGGTCATATCTATCTAGCTCCCGTTGCTGTTGACCAATGATTCGCCGACCTCGCTTCATCTACTCCTCCGCCCGTACAAACCGTTCTAACCGTTATATTTACACTGGGTAAGACGGTGAGTACAAGTTCTCACCATTTTTAATACCCATTGGCTACGTTATGCATACGGTTTTTGTGCAATAGGAGAGAGCGTTGCAAAGTTCCTGAGCTCCTCGACATCCCCTATTTACAAACACCTGGAAGTACGATCGCAATTGTTGCGCATCTAATGACCTAATCACATCATTTCAGGCTTCTTTCAGAGCCCTTCATTTTCTAGAAGAATTTCGGATGAAGAAAAAGCCCCAATTGTCTCTTGTGTCGAGTCAAGTTCTCGTTTTAAAAGCCAACCAATTCAAGGCAACTAACTGGCCGCATAGAGGGGGTAAAAGATTTAACAATTCTCTGGTTGTGGACCTGGACCTACCGGCTGATGAATAGAACTACAACCGTAGCTAAGAGGACCACCCTTGTAGGTCCGCGGGTAGAATACAGTAACCTGAAATCCGAATTGACAGATGCCATGCTAGCATTAAACTACGTACAAGCTCAGGATCAGTGCCTTCATGCCTTCATGCCTCCATTAAAGAATAAATATTAAATCTAGTCAAATCTCATCAGCAAATCCGTATAACTGATTGCGACATCCTATTCCAACAATGAAACAAACTCCTAATATATAGTAGGTTCCGGTCTAATTTAACTTTATTAAAACTAATTATATGTTAGCGCCGCGCGCTACGAACAATACAAATATTTATAAGAAGGCGATTACCTAGCAACATTAGACACTATGGCGGAGTGGTTAACGCGGTGCCCTGCTATGTGGTGTTCGACCATAAGCGAAGGCATTTCCTTCGGGAGCGCAGGTTCGAATCCTGCTGGTGTCGTTCTTTTTTTTACCTTCACTATATTCCTCCTCTTTATTCTCTTTTTGTGTTTTTGTTTTTTTTAACCCTCGGCTCCTAATTGACTTTACCATACTTTTGAGGCCCTTTTTTACTTGTTTTACTAAGCGAAATCGCGATAACTAGTTATTCAACCCTATCTGTTCTGTAGCGGCTTTCGTCCAAGGGGCAATCAGCACTAGCGGGAGCTTCGATGGCCTGGGTTATGTGGAGTGGTTTTAAAACCCCTTGAGTTGACATACCTTCTAGGTTAATGGATGCCCTCTTCTGCCATTCTACTGTCCAAATAGATATGAAAATTCATCCATTCGAGGTAATCTTGGTGGCGTGTTGAAGAGCTACGTAACGTGACTTACCACTAAATGAGCCATATCACTAAACGAGCCGCTCTCAGCAAAACTGCCTCAACTTGCTAGAATCTAATTAATTCCACAACAATGAAATAAATATTAATTAGATTATTAAATAGTAATGAGAGTATTCTCTAGTTCCATACAAAATAGGTGGTTTAATAAAATAGATGTGTGCTTGGCCGAAGAACGCGGCCATGATGGGAGACCCGGCATGGAGTAAGGAGATTGATCAAAGGAGTGTCAATTTCTGAATTAGTAGTAGAAGCAGCAGTAAGCTGCTCTGGGGGATTGAGGTTGACCTCATTTCCTAGACTGGAAGGTTGGATAGGGTTTAAAGGTTTAGAATCCACTGTAGGCGCCTGCTTCTGCTGTCACTTTGAAGCAGCTGTAGTTGAACTGACTGATTTTTGCTTTGCAGTGCAAGTACTAGCCTGTTCTTGCTTCTCAGCTTCAAGCTGAGCCTTTTTAGCCTCTCTAGCAAGCTGCTGAGCTTTGTGATGCTCTGCCTTTCTAGCCTTCTCTTCCTCACAGGCTTTGTGAGCTGCTGCCTGAGCTGCTTGTTGTTCAATTTGTTTTTGCTAAGCCTCTTCAGCTTCATGTGCTTTTCAGAGATCACATTGAAGTTGCTCTTGGGTTTGTTGAGAAGTTTTCTCCTCTTTTTCACAATCTGCTTCCTGAATCCTCTCATGAGCTTGTTGAACCTTGGATGGTGAGAAGAATTGAGTCTGGCCAGGCTGCTGCTCTGGATTCAATAGACCTAAGGACTTTCCACACTGTCATTGCTTCTTTTCATTGCATAAAGCTTTAATTAGGGCCTTATTCTCATGCACAAGCATCTTCTTTTCAAAGACAAGCTTCTCACTAGCATGTACAATCTTTTCCATGTCTTTAGAGAGCAGGCTCTGCCAAATTCAAATTCTCTTAATATCATGTTGAAGAGCACAGGTAGTTGTAGGTGTAGCAATCTCAGTTGAAGCTGAATTGACTGGAGATATAGACTGTTTTGTAAATCAGTAAAGAACATGCTCAGAAGTAAAAGAATGAATATCAGTGACAGCAAATGTGGATTGAATATTCTTAGCTGTTAAAGACTGATCTCATGTGAAATTGAAGACTGATAAAAAGCTTCTTTTAGTCATTTGAATGAATTCAAATTCACTGCAAAGAAGGTTATTGATGCTGTGAGAGTATGCTTCTGCTAGAGAACTAAAGATGTCAACATTCAAAGATTGCAGTCAGTGAGTTGAATGTGAAGGCAGTACTGCAAGAAGGATTCAATTTTGATCTGCAAAATCAATAAATCTCATATTGACATGAGAAGAGTGCTCATCTAGAATAAGAAGATGTCTTTCATGGCCTGCTTTAGTCTTGATGTGCTCATCAAAGATCCACTTTAGTCAGTTAAGCTCATAGTCATTATTACTTCAATCTTTTTTAGAAACTGCAAAATAAGCTGTATTATTCTCATCCAGATCCTCTAGTCATGTATCCAACATATTGTGAGACTCTTCTTGATAAATAAGAGTGAATGGAAGAGCTGTTCCATCTGCACATATTGCTGTGAGTAGAGAGATGAATTCACAGCTGTCATCTTGAACTGCAGTAATTTGCTTTGTCTTCAGAGCTTCAACTGGAATGATCCACTTAGTAGCCTGACTGATGCCAATTAAGAAGCCCTTTTCATCAAAATTGTAGATATTTGATGGCTCAATATTGTATTTTTTGATCTTCTCATTCAACTATGTAGTTACACAGCAAAATAGTTAGCAAGAGCCTATAGAGAACTTAGTGCAAGAAAACAAGCAAAAGATCAAAATACTAGCTGGAAATAATGCTCGAAATGAGTAGAATTATCTGCTATCTTGCATTTTTGATCAATGCCATAGACATGAATTCTTTGAATTTGAGCCTTATAGTGCTCAGTAAAGCACCTCACCCAGTGAATTCCAACAGGTTCTTTGATGATTTCTGCAATGAGATTTCAAATGATTTGAGGTGTAGGAGCAAAGCTGCAAGCTGCAAGCTTCTCTATATGAAGCAGAAGCATTTGTTCTTGCTGATTTGAGAGCTTCTTCTTATGTTGGGAGGCTGCTTCATCCTGCATGAGTTGCAAGCTGTTATAATGCTGGTGCAGCATTTCCCTTATTAATTGAGTGCTTCCTAGCAGTTGCAGTGTAATTTTTGACCTTTTGAGCTCTTAAATCCTTAATTGCAAGTTGAATAGCTTCTTTGTTTGGCATCTCAAAGCAGTGGAAGTTGAAGAATTAAATTGCAGCGCGTCGCAAAAACGCGGCTCGTTTAGTGGCACGGCTCGTTTAGTGGTAAGTCACGTTACTTAGCTAGCCAATGTTCTTTCAGTCGAGCCACGCACACCCCCAGCCGAGATAGACTTCCGTTTGGTTTCAAGTTCAATGAGGTAGAATATGCGCACGGCTAAAGAGATGTATTTCCCATATCTATACTCATTTTTCTCTGAGTAGTCCACTGTTATTCTCAGGGTAGCAGTTCCCCACCCTGTAAGCGGGCCCCCTTACTTCTTACCAGCCGGCGTAAAACAAGTGCATAAAGTCCTAAACTCACAAAACACGCCCACTTCAGTCCCCAAGCTCCAAAGGCTCTCATGACGCACTATGCAAGGTCATCTTCAATACCATTACACGCACCTGCCAGAGGCAAGGAGCATCGTGTGCCACAGACTTTACAAACGATGATTGGTGCTCTAGAACCTGATCTACACATTCAGCCTTCGCCCCTTGAATCGCGGCGTCTATAGAGAGCTCGGGATGATATTCAATAGATATTTGATTGGGAGTCTCGTGGGGTGTAGGCTGTGGTTAGGAGAGGGCAGATGCCGTGATGTGAAGGTGCTTCAGTGCAGTGAACTCAGACAAAGAACTGATGATGCTAAGTTGTGTAACGCCACTTGTTGAATATGAATTAAATACCCAGAAAGAGCGAGTTTCGGAATCTTCGAGAAAGGGGATTAACCATCTGGATAGCATTGTCTTCATATGTCTCCGGTTCAGAATGGCGTTATACGAACGACTGGGGACTTTTTAACATTCGATTATCTGCTCTGCACCATTCCCGGTCAGCAATACATAAGCTGTTCATGGATAATTGCAGACTAATTTTTGTGATGCAACCGCAGTCTCGGTCTTGGGAAACCGTGCAGCCCAGAACTGCTGAACTCCAGGAAAGGCTCTGTCGACTGGGATTTGGGTATTACCGGGCCAATGCACATGTCCAGATGTGAGCAGTGGCAAGATAAATGGGCGGCCCATATCACCGTCATTCTGGGAGTACATAACCTCCCAGGCCTACTCGCGAAGCAGGTCGATCAGCTACCCGACTCAAATAGCCATACCCAAGCATCTCCAACTTCAACTTTCCCAATATAGGCACAGAAAGTACCAAGGAAGCTAATGAGCGCATCCGGGGAACCAGCTTGAAGCCCTTTTTCTGCCATTTCCCCCTCATATTCGTCGTCATACTAAAATATTCGATTGCTTTGCATAAAGAGGGCGGAGCGGTCAGCAGAGCTTTTTAAGCGCTCATAGCCTGGGTCTTAACCAACCGTAAAGAGCAAAGGCTCTGTGGTTGAAAAGCGCAATTCACAGACCACCCGAGGAAGCCATGGCCCTTTGCAAAGATGGTTCGAGGCAGTGGTACGACATTTCCCTGGGAACGTTATGTAAGTAACGTGGGTAGTAGTGCCTCATAGAGTTGACGAGAAGTATGCAGCGGATTCAACCGTTGACTCGGGGTCTTTAGGTTGAATGCAATGATCATTAATCTTTCCGTCGGGCAAGTGGGACAGGCATTATCTTGATGGAAGTTCAGCTGCCTCGCTAGCTGGCTGGTCACTGTCGGAACAGTACACGCCCCCAGGTGTACGTGGGAGAAATTCCACCCGAATTGGAACGGCATGGCTATCGACAGGCGTAAACTCACTCAGATACGCATAGGATATCTGCGGAACTGCACTCCAGCCGCAAGAGCATCATATTGATGTCGTTGCTTTAATCTCTTCCAGCAAACTTTGCGAACGCTGCTGACAGGGGCTACTATTGGAGGGAAACCAAACATATCAACCTACTCTCGCTTAGGTTGCCCTTCACGTAGGTATTGTACGAGAATTAAGAGTGCAACCATGAGGTTATTGGAGAATTGCAGCCAGATAAAATTCACTGAAAATTGTGAGCTACTCATCATATCAATGGGAGAGGTTCTAAGTTCTTGCGCAAACTCTTAATCATGGCAGGTGAGCAAGTATCAGTGAGTGTGGCTGACATCTCCAGGTCCGGAGTCGACGAGTCGCAGAAGAACCTTGAAGTCGGGTTACCCTTAGTAGCACAGAATTGCAAAGGGAGCACCTGTTTTATCGAGCGCACCACTGTCACTGTGATAATGGCTTTTCAGACCCCTCCTACTTTGTTCGAGACGGCGGCTGATAGGGCATGGCTATTGGCGATGGATGACCGAACGTTTATAGTGGTGGAGGGGTGAAGAAAGCGCAGGTGAAGTTGGGACGGGGGAAACGTTTGTATTGGAATTGAGTTTCATAAGTCTATGTATGGCTATTTACTCTATATGCCCTTTGGCTGTGGAATGGCAAAATTTCAGAGAGGGAGCCGGGAATGAAAATGTATGTAAGGTTCGAGAATAACATACGATGTCAATATGTGTTTGTTGATAGGGTTCTTGTCGATATTAAAAGGAGGGGCAGATCCCGGGCAAGCAGTGAAAGAGCAAGTAGGTAAAAGGGCAAAGGGCAAAGGGCAAAATCAATTGGCTCCTGGTCTTATGTATTTATCTGAGGTAAGAGATTTGAGCAACATGCTCACCAGTGTCTGCATATACATAGCAGATATTGAAGAGGGCAAATGCACTCAAGACAACCCATGGTTAGTCCCGTCAACCACATCACCAAGATCAACCGGATTCTGTCTCATCCGTGGTGCCTCATAGAATGTTTCCTCAACTTCTTCTAAACTTCCCTGGCTACTTCTAGTGGTGATCTGTTTCAATACCAAAAGGCTAGCGAACTGATGGTTAAAAGTGAAACTCAAGGGTGTGAATCTTCAGCCAACCGGATTGCCGCCCGCTCCCTCTCGCCCCGCCTGTGCTGTGAGTATGCAGAGTGAATGATTTGTGAAGGGGACGCGAGCCCATACATGACTTGGTTGCGATGAAAATACTTTACCAATTGTTCGATGGGGAAGTTGGGAGAAGCACTGCCATCACTGCAAGTTCTTTTTGGTTTTATCTCCAGTAATTATATTTTCACTTCCATTTGTTACACAGTATGTCATCCCTCCCCTCAAACCCCCACGTCTGTGTAAAAAAGCCATAAAATGCGAACCATATGCCAGCTGGAGAGTATTAGAAGTCAAGAGGGGTTGAGAAACATCCATTGATGTCCCAGACTTGAACCGTGCATTGGTGAATTAAAGCCTGGGACTCGATTGGCTCAATCCCTCCCCCGCAGGTGGCTAACACCACCCTTTTTTTTTCTTTTTTTTTTTTTTTTTCGCTGATTCCAGGAGGATCATGGAAGCTTCAAAGTTCACAGGATGTCAACGCCGAGCGCCAGCAAGGAGTTTTCGACCAACGAACGAATAGTACAAGCCAGTTTGCATGGGTTGACGGAAGTTTATAACCCTGGATGATGTAAAAATGGGCCAACCCACAATGCGGATACCAGTCTTCTTCCACCAATCAGTCCATGACATCGACAAGCAGGTGGAAAAGCCAAAATTATTGCCTCACCTCGGGATTGGAGTGCCTATAATGTTGTATGCATGGCCAAACTCCTGATGTGAGAGAGGCATCAAGACCACACTTGAGAAGTGAAGAGGGCACGAGAACGGTCTAGGGTTTGCTAGAATGTGCTCTGGACAATTACTATCATATCCCACACGACCCACAAGAAGCCGACGTATTAACTAACTACTAGTTAGACTAATAGGAGCCAACCTCCACGAAATAATAATGCATATTTTCGATCTGCGGTTGTAGGGGTGGTGGATCCCCGCGCTGCCAGACCCTAAGGTGCTTTAAGCGGGTTGAGATGGATAGTTAACACATCACCATCACTGTTTCAAGGTTGATGATGAGGATGAACGGGCGGTGGGTTAACTTAGTTACCCCTCCAAGTCAGTTGCCTTGGTACGGTGAAATGGGCAGGGATCGGATGACGCCAGGTAGCGACGTCAGACCATAACGTGCCCACTGCGGCACTCCAAGTTAGGGACGCTCGGGGTCTTCCTGGTCGTGACATGTCCACCTGTGTTCGTTGGATCCTTGGATGTTGCACTTTTTGGTTGTCATTCCGGCAACTACCGGCAGCTTTGCTCTTTGCCTGTCCCTCTCACCAAATATTTTCGAGTAGTGTGTAGTAGTATCAGACATTTATTTTATTTTATTTTACTCCCAAACCACTCATCCCCATTTACTCGTTTTATTGGACGAACCGCCTTACCCGTCTCCCATGCGTATCTACCCCATGAGGCAATCAAAGTGATGCGAAAGGATGGGCCAGAACTCCCAAAGAAACCCCGAGTTATTAATTCGCTGGCAAGTCGCAACGCCTGGATCTACGGTGTGGTGTGTCGGAAGCAGCTGGCCAAATCAACTGCAGTTACCATGGACCAAGGCTAGGTTTCAGTTCAACCTACCAAAAAGTTAGTCAAAAGCTGACGAAAGTTACCCCGCTATTTTATTTACTTTTTTTTACCTTGCCCGCGTCGATGATGGAGACAGAGTTTCGCACCAGGAACAAACCAGAAGCTTCCAACCAAGGCACACTGCGGCTCGCAGTCATGTCAAAGGCAAGAATACCTCTATGCTTTAACCTCCGTATGATGTTTCAAAGTCGTAACAATGAATGTCCCTTGGATCAGGGAATTTGAGAGCAAATCCATCATCGCAATTCTCAATAAATTAATCAGCATTTGTAAGAGTGCCCAGATAGGGGCCTGCTCCATATCGGCAGGCTGGGATTTGACGGAAAAAATTCGGTGGATGAATGGGAGGGCACTCGGCGGTGAAAAGGGCATCCTATCACCACTCGCCCACCAAGTGCCAGTCAAGATCAAACTCAGACTGTTAAGTCCGGAACAGAGCAAGCTGTTTCGATGGTTGCATTCTTGCTTCCAATATCGAATCATTAAATACCAGCCTTGGAAAGATGTCAATCTGGATCTGCCGTAGCGAATCGGACTAGGCAGTTCCTGTTGGATCCCCCATCGTCATAGCCATTGCCATTCACCCATAGCTCTTGGCTCTCCCGTCTAAATGCAGCGTAGAATGTCTTTCCAGCACTAACATTCTTCAATACGATATTGCCTCAAACTGGGGCTGGACTTCCCTACAAAGCGTTGAAGGGAGGGAGGGGGTAAGTTAACTTTGAGGTTTGTTGGTCTGCTAGAAGCAGCGTTGAATCAACCATCCACGAAGGGGTTTCAACGTCCTGGGGGAAGTCCAGTCGTTATAGAGAGGGAAGCCATATCAGATGTTTCTGGGGGAGAAGATTAGCTTGAGATATTTGAGGCACAAGGCACGGGGCACGGGGCACGAGGGCACCAGATTGCCAGCAACGAAAAGTGAAAGGGAAATATGAAATATGAAAGAATAAGAAAAATGAAAAAAAAAGAAGTTCAGAATGAAGGAGGGGGGGAGGGGAGGGGGGGGGGGGGGGGGGGGTAGAATAGAAATAACTATATCTAACCGCAGTCAATCATATAATTTCCCCTCTCCTCTTATCATATTTCTGTCGGGAATAATCCCTCCCCTCGAGTAACTCTACAGAGATAGATCACTCTCGGATCGACCATCCCAGCTGGCGCTTCGAAGTTTCTCTCAGAGCATCACAACAGCAGCAACTGCCCATTCTGCTTTGATTTGCCTGCATCTTCCAACCTCTTCCCTCTCTCCCTGTGACGTGACTCTGCCCCTCATCTTTGTGCATCTTCAACTCGAAAGCGCCGGGGCACAGGAGGAGAATCAGCCAATTCACTTTCGACACTACTGTAGCTATCATCTGAACAGTCCCCAAAGCTAGCCTGCTAGCCAGTCTTGTCCTGTTTGACCCTGATCCTTTTTCTCCTCTCCGTTTAGTATTTTAGTATTAATTATACTGATCACCACCAGCGCGGTTCCTCTCAATCTTTCTTATCTCTTCCCTTTCCGGTTGCTTCACCGCTTCTACAGGCTCTGCCCTGACCCCATACATCTCCATCCTTTTTAGTAAACAAAGCCAGAAACACCTACCATCTGTCTTCTTTTCTCTCTCCATCATTCACCCCCCCTATGTGATCTCTCTCTCTCTCTCTCTCTGTGTGTGTGTGTGTCACACCGTCAACATCCATTGCCGTTGATATTCTCTCCTCCCTAGCTCATTCTTCCTCATTTATTTTGCCTTTCGCGCTCTTCCAGCGTGCTCTGAAGAATTTGCCCTCAGCTGTGCAGTGCAGCAGCGTGTGTTTGGCCACGCCCTCCTTTCGCAAAGGACGTGGCGCAGGTCTCACTCCAACCAAGGCCCGTTCCTTTCCCCGTTTTAATAACTAATAACGAGGACCTCTCACTTCTGCCAACGACCGTAGCCAACGACCGCGGGGGGGGGGGAGAATCCACCCGCAACATCAGACCTAAACTTCGTCTTACTCTGATCTCTTCCCGCCTCTTCCTCTCTTCCTCTCTTCCTCTCTTCCTCGTGGCGACTTCTGCGGATCATCATACGATTTTCATATTTTTATTTATTTTATATTCTATTTCATATTCTGTTATTTATTTATCTTCTTTTATTCGCCGTCTTCTCTACCAAATCTTTCTTTATTTACTACCTACTCGTTTTGGTTCATATCACCAAGAATCCCAAAGGAAGCCCATATACAACCTCAACCCAAGACTCACCAACGAAACCATTTAATCGTTTCAAATTCAATAAAGCTGCAACCTTGTCGAATGAAGCAAATTTCTCACAGTAATGCATTGTTGATGAGGCCCGCTGCTGTCGTGATTTGCCTCTGACCAGATATATATTCGTTACATTCATCGTTCGGCTACTGTAATCGGCCACGTTCACTGCATTCCCCTACGTCGAACGTAGTCGATCAATTTCCACGATAGATTCAATTCACCTTCGAAATCTCAGACTATTACACTATGTCCGAATCTTCTACAATAGATCCATACAAGACGCTGGGAATCACTAAAAATGCGACGATTGCTGAAGTAAAAAGCGCGTATAGGAAACTGGTGCTTCAGTGTCACCCAGATAAGATCAAGGACGAAGAACTACGGAAAGACTCCTTGCCCAGGTTTCAAAAAGTGCAATCCTCTTACGAGTTACTAATGAATGAGGAAAGCCGGGCGGAATACGATAATAAAGCGCGGCACGCCGACCAGGGAAGGAAATTCCAAACAAAGACACGGAAAGATGATGCTGGCTCAACTACATACCAACCTTCGGCATTCGCAAAATCATACGAATATCGAGACGGGGCTTTATACGAAGAGCGTGCACCTAAAAGCAGCAGTCGATTCTTTGAGAGCGATGTGCCTTTTTCTGAAGAACCCCGACCTTCGTCGAGGAAATACGACGGATACAGGAAGAAGCAATATACAGAGGAAAAGGAAAAGAAGAAGAGCAGACAATCAAACCCGCCAGTCCCGAGTCGTTCAAGCAAGGACCATACACGTGACGCTCGGGAGTCTGTGAAATCAAATCGCTCGGATCGTGCAAAAAACAGAGACAAGGAGCGAAAGAGAGATCGAGTTCATTCAGAGAAACACCCGAAAGCTTTTGTGGTCAGTGAACCGGAAACTGAAACTGATTCAGATATTCAATATTATACCAACGAGACTCCGGATACGCAGCATTATACTGCTACAAGTTCAGATAGGCAACAGTATACTGCTACAACTTCGGATAGGCAACAGTATACTGCTACGGCTCCGGATAGGCAACAGTATACTGCTACGGCTCCGGATAGGCAACAGTATACTGCTACGGCTCCGGATAGGCAACAGTATACTGCTACGACTCCGGATAGGCAACAGTATACTGCTACAAGTTCAGATAGGCAACAGTATAATGCTACAACTCCGGATAGGCAACAGTATGCTGCTACGACTCCCGATACGCAGCAACATTCCTCCACAGACCCAGAGTACCAACAGTATACTACCATGCCCCAGCCGCAGCCGCAGCAGTATGAAGAACATCGAAGGAGATCCAAGCCGGATTCCAAGGAATCGTCAACGAGACATTTTAAGGACGATGAGGAGGATTATACGGAGGATTATACGGAGGATTATACGGAGGATTGGTCTTCGTCGAAATTAGACGACGCTAAAAGGTATATCCAACGATCGAAAAGCGGTGGGTATTCATACGATACTGACCGTCGTTCGTCTTCCTCGTGGTCGTCTCCTTCTGCCCATCGTGCCGTGCATGTCGATCCTCCCCGCCGTTCGCCTGCAACAACCCGAACCAGGGACTCTCCACGGCCCAGCTTATCCGGCAGAGATCGCAGGGGATCAGCCGATGTACCGGACTCATCTCTGAAACCCCACATGTCGCCTCGAATTCCTACCTTGCAAAGCACCACTTCTGCACCCTCGGGGTTTAAGCCACCCTTCTCCTTTCCATCTCATCGATCTGCTCCAAAATCCCATCCTCCACTCCCCCGTCGATCAGAGACCTTGCCATACTCAGTCTTATCTCGTCACCACACGGAAATTCCATCCTTCCTATCCTCAAAGGTAAGGGAGCCCGTTGACTCCGGCTATTCCAGTCCTGGGACACCAGAAATGCGCACGGGAACAAGCCCACCAGTATCAGGTAGATATACTGTCGTCGAGGACAGTGAAAATTACATGTCCCATCGATCTGTCCGCATCGACCCCACTACTGGTTTTTATAGCAACGTCAGACGGAACCAGAGCATTTCTCCGACGCGTCGTCAATCCTCGTCCAACCCACCACCTCCGCCACCCCTCTCCAGGTCCAGGACTTATAACAACTACCCGCTAGATCACAACAACATGCCAACTTATTACGAGTCGAGTGCCATACCTTCATTGCGAACCACCGCACCAACCCCTTCTGGAGCGGGCTTGTTTGGCGAAGTCCCACCAAACCAATATGAAACGCCTAAGATAATAATTCCCGACAGTGACATTCGTTATTCTCCCCATTTATCCGAGAAAAACATTCGGTACAGTTACGTTCCGAGCTCGAGGAAGGGGTCTCTCGATCCTAATGGATATCGATAAGTTTATCCGCGAACTTATGCTCGAAATGATTCAGCTCCATTATGCTAAGCGATGAACTTTATAATTTTTCTTTTCTTTCCTTGGTTGTGTTGAATGGACGTTGTATTGTTTTTTTTCTCTTCTTTGTTTTATTTTTATTTATACGAACCTCATGGATCAATGTTGTTATGACATTTCTTTGATTCTCTACGTTTTCATATATTTCTTTACTCTTACATCTCATGACCTAACGATTACCTGAACGATCTCTCAACTATTGATATGTCTGGGGTTTTTTTTTTATTTTTATTTTCAAACCCTCATACCGTGCCCTTTGATATCTAGCATATATCTGATGGGGCGGCAATGCAAGGAGATGGCTTGTTTCTTGCTTTGTCTTGTCCAC
>NW_011371358.1:1709174-1711977 GCF_000150735.1 Paracoccidioides brasiliensis
TTTAAAAATTTGGTTCTTGATGGGAAATTATAAATAAAAAGAACCCCTGCCAGGGTTGGGGGGGGGAAACCCCCAACAAAAGGGACGGTCTTAAAAAACAAAGGGTTTTTTGGGTAAAAAGGGAAAATTTGTAGGAAGGAAAAAAAAAAAAAAAAAAAAAAAAAAAAAAAAAAAAGCAACCATAAGAAGAATGGCGGGGTCTTGGTTTAGTTTCAGTATCCCTGATTTTTCTTTCGGGGCGGGCCTTCGCGGGGTCTGACTTGAACTAGTTTAAACTATTAGTTTCGAACCTGAGTTGGGCTGCCCACACACTGCCATCGCCCCATAGACGTCATTGTGCATGGTATTACTTTGACTTGCATTGCGAGATGGGGGGGCAATGCCGTCGCAGTTTACGATGAGTTATTCCGGAAGCAGGCAGGTCGGTTAACTAGTTGAACAGGTCGACACCCGTTTTCCCTCTTGACTCCAAGTAGCTCATGTCTGTAGCAACTAGCTCCCTACGTAAGGACGCAACTGGAGGAAAACCTGAGCTTGATAGCTAGTCCGCGTGGATTTGGGGGGGGGGGGGCGAAGTGCAGTCGCTGCATGTGCAGAATTAAAATAAGGCGTGGGAAACGCGGAATTGTCGAGAAATACGTAGCTAGTTATGTAACTATGGATTAAAGGCTTCAGGCAGTGGAACCCTGCTTGAAGGCTTTCCCTGTCATGCCTTGTTTTGCAAAGAAAGCGAGGGGCTAGTTGCTGGAAAATAAGGCTGGTTCTCCTCTGACATCGGAATTCTGGTAACTCAAGATAAGCATATCTCGTTCCTTTAACTTACCATTCAGGTTTAAAAGAATGCCAAACCTTAACTAATCAGAGGGACAAACCCAAAGAGTTTTGGGTGTCATTTTTTTATACTCTGCTCTCAAGTCACATGATGTGCACACATGACCTCATTTTTTAGTTCCCAGAAACCATTTTGATGCATTTTACTTGTTACTTTCCACGGCCCCCCGTTTTATGTAAGAGGCAGTGAAGATACTCAACAGATATTACCATACTCAGCTAAAGGGTTGGTATAGATAGCTGTATAGTGTTTTATTAGGTGAACTACCATGGTAACTTCAATATAGCTGGTGATACAATGAGTGCAGGATATTGAACAAACATGAGAACAGCACCTGTGATTGTGTTGGGAAATTGGGGGGCAGAGAGCACCCAAGATTCAACTATCCAGATATTCGACCAGAATGGTGGAAGGGATAGAGGAATGGAGCTGTGCATGTAACGACATATGGTATTTCAAACGAACATGGAGATGACAAAATATTTACAAACAAAAGAAGTGGCGAGAGGGGGAATTTCGACTTTAAAACCGAATAGAGTAATTAGAATAATGTGCATGCTATCAGAAGGAATAAAATATCCAAACATCGCAAAGTATCGAGAACGGGGAAGGGGGCGAAGGGATATTAAACCCAGTTCCCCAAAAAGCGATAAGTAAAAAGCTATGAAAATATGGTAAACAACCATGCAATGAATGAAAGTGGGAAACGCAAGAGGGCTTTTGCTATCTAATATCCTAAAGTATCTGAAAGGAGATCGCAAGGTTAGCAAAAGGCGGCGACGGAGGCATATTTACATGGACGGGACCTTAGAAATTTTTTTTTTCTTTTTTTTCCCCCTTTAACCAATTTGCCATTCTTTCAATTTGATAATGTTCTGGATGAATCCTGCTGGGCTTGCGATTCTCGAGATTCGACTCGATCATGAGGCGGCTTTCCTTCCGTTTCCTTGTGGATCTCCTTGTTGGCTCTGGAGTTGGTGGTGATGCACGCTTGCAAGCTGATGCGCCCCTCTTAAGCTTGGCAGGGGCATTAAGGCGAAGGACCACAGTTCTGAACGAAATCTCAGTCCCTTGATTGCCACTTTCTTGGGCATGTACGGTGGAATTGACGCTGTTGGGAATGGGTGCGCATGGTGTTTGAGGATCTTCGGATGAATCCCGAGGGAGAGGTTGCGCCGCAATGGTGTGGGAGCTATGTTCCAGAGATCCGTTTTGCGAGGCATCTGCCGCTTCTGGAGAGTCCGGGTCCAACGGTATAGTGTCGGAGGAGTCGTTGCGCGCAAGATGTAAGAGCGGGCAAGATGTTTGGTGAAGCTCAGAGTCGGTATCGCTGGGAGAGTCCACCTCAGGTGAAGGCAGAGCCGCTAGATGCGCATCATCTGTGGAGTCTAGCGGGCAGCTGTTGCGCCTGCCGACTGCTGTGGTCTCGCTGTTTGCGTCCTGGCGATAAACGAGGGAAAGCTCGCAAAGGGCCAGAGCGGCTTCCCATTCCCGCCCCTTCATGTAGCACTCTCGCAGACTTGGAACCGTCCGCGGGAAAGAGAGATGATGGCGCGGCGGCTGAAATGTGGGTTCCAACATCGCTGGCTAGGATATGTATTCTATTTGCTGATCCTTTGGATATATATTTATCTGTTCTGAGAAAAGATATGAAGTATTTGCAAATCGGAATACCGACTGAGGCAGTATATATATAAGGACTCTTGCGCACGGAGACGATATGTACACGGCGCTATGTAGATGCGGATCTTGCGAACTGAATGAGGGTATATACGTATAGGTCGTGAGGAAAAGGAAGAGGAGAAGAGAAGGAGGGAGGGAACACTGTGAAATAGAAAAATCTCCTAGTAATAAGATTCTGGCCTTGCTCTTTCCAGCTGTAGGGGAAGATATACTAAACGCATATATTGACATCATTGATCTCGTAGAATAAACTATACACTGAGAGCAAGTCTGGGTTTAGTTCATTTC
>NW_011371358.1:1712806-1741197 GCF_000150735.1 Paracoccidioides brasiliensis
GGGGGGGGGGGGGGGGGGGGGAGGAAAAAAAAAAAAGAGCAAGGCGCTCAGTTGAAAGGTCACGACCAACATTACCAAACATTATCTCTCAATCTCAAGGTTCTGTCCAAGATAGCTGCTCAGTCACTGGAGGTGCTCCGTTCTTGGAGTAGGTGACTCTGAGACGAAGTCGAAGCTTCCCTGACAAGGGCTGCGATTGCGCAAAAAACATGAGTCGTTAGTCAGGAATCAAAAATGATTCTTCGAAAACAGAAAACAGAATGAATGGTTGTGGTAGGGAGGTTAGAAAAGAAAGGATGACGTAAAGGAAAGACAGAATAAAATACCTACCCCATTTATACACGTAACTCTCATTCCCTGAGTTCCCTCTTCTCCACCTTCGAGATCAGACTTATTGATGGCATTGAGCTGAAGTTTTTGAGTTTTAGGTACCGCCACCTGCAACCCCACTCCGGAGAAGCGGTCAAAAGCAGAGGTGTTCCGGAAACGAGCCAATATTTGAGCTCCAGCGCTACTCCGTTGGATTTGAAGTGCCAATAGCAAATCGTTCTTCTCGAATACCGTTTGAGCAGGAGGTGCAGAGCTGGGGGGAGGCGTTTGAGCGGGAGGTGTCTCGAGGCTTCCCAGAAGCCCAATCGATGAGGAAGGCTGTGGCGCCTGAGGTGCTGGTGAGGTGCCGTTCGAACCAAAAAGATCCATGATAGCGCTTATATTGGACGACTGGGCGGGTGCGGGTTGAGAAGGACTGGGAGTAGTGGCATGTAAGGAGCCTCCGCCCAAAATGTCGGCCAATAGCTCAGCCGTGTTCTGGGATTCATTGGCCGTGGAGGTGATATTGGCGGAACCATCGTCGGAGCCACCCATAAGATCGAGGAGTATATCCTGCTCTGATGGCTTGGCAGTTTTTTTGGACTTGTCTTTCAACATTCTGCTTTGCCGTTTATTTGTCGCTTCCCCTAATACCCTCTGCTCTTCCCGGATTTCGGGGGGAGGCATCTTCTCCAGCACTCCACGCCTAATTTGATCATACCCAAACAGATTAGTGTACTCTACCGCTCTTTGCTGGATTTCGACGCTCAGATCTGCAGATCTACTGCTAAGAAGGCGTCGAATACGCTCGATTTGTGCGGGTTCCGTGATTCTTGTCGATAATTTCATTGCAGACGTAATAATGTATTCGGTCACGACTTGGGTCGCATAGGTGCTATTAAGTATGTTGGTGAAAAGGTCCACTATATCACTTTCCTTAACTTCCTTCACTAGTTCTTCCTCTTCGTATTGTCCACCACGGAGGAGAGCATCCCCATACTCGCCAATAACCCAGGAAGCAGCAAGGGTTAAGGCTTCTTGCGAGATATCTTCCTTTAAGCTAGTGTAAAGTTTCTGGACGGAGTAGGTTTGGAGTTCTGGAGTTGTTGCAATAAGGCGAACGAAGGAAGACAAAATCTGTTCCTTGACATAGTTACCAGCAAGTTTAAGGACCCGAAGCATAGTATCGACGTGCCATCGTTTATTGGGGGAAAATCGATCGGCAGCTATTCCTATCTGGGTTGTCATGATGGGTTTGAACTCGTTATCGGCAACTTCAAGGAACGCCAAGAGTTCTCTGACAAGAACTCTGACGTTGCCTTCATTGATAAGGGTAAAGCTAAGGTCCAGAGCCCGCCGCCGGATGCTAATATCGGCGTCCCGTAAACATTCTAGAATAGTGTTTCGATGTCTTTGGACGGCATTGGGCTCCACAGCCACTACTTTAATGAGGGTGTTGAGCGCCACATATCGAATATTGTTGTCTCTGTTAGCTAAGAATTTTCCGAGGATGTTGACTCCTAGCACACGAAGACCGGAATCCGCTTCAATGTCGAGAATGGTCAAGACAGCCTCATAAAGAATGGAATTTCCAACGTTTTTGGAGGACTCAGTATTAGTAGCGACTTGGGCGAGGATATCGTTGATCAATTCGCTCGTAGCGACATCGCCTCTGCCGAGGACTCTTAGGAACCGAAGGATCTTTACCTGCAAGAATGGGTCGGTGATTCCAGAGACATCGTGCTCCGGAGCGTACCCAGAAGTCGTAAGGCTTTTTAAAACCTTGACGAGGCCTGGGACAAGGGGTCGATATTTGTCAATAACCTCATGTCCACCTACTGCCTCATCTTCTTCACAGAACTCTGTTGCGAGGGTGAGGCCACACAGCAAGACACCATGGTTTCGATCCGACAAAAGAGCCTTGGATTTGTCTATAAAATGTTCTTGGAGATCGGGGACTTTTCGACAGATACGCATGGCACACAAAGCAGCCTTTCGGCGGATATAGGGATTTGCTGTGGATATGAGAGACTCCACTTCGGGAAATAGATCCCTCGACATCTCAATAGAAGCAATATTTCCCAATGTACAGAGGGCGAGACCAACGACATATTGATTCGAGTGGTTTAGATCACTGCGCGGCACAATTGGCAAAAAGTTAATTTTCTTTTTAAAAAGATAAAAAGGGGATAGAATAAGATTCGCAGGACCAACTTTTTCAAAGAATTCGTTACCAATGTCAGAACCTCTTGATTCTCATCCAAGAGCAGCATTGTTCCTAGATATCCCAATCGTTTGTCCGCAAAATGCGGGGATGCCAGGAGTTTGAGGCATTCTATCTGACCAAAGTGCGTCCTCTCACCCAACGTAAAAAGATAGAGTAGTTTCGCCACATTCCTCCTCCTGTAAAACCGCGTTAGAAATGGGTTCTGCCAGATACCTAACGTTGTCTTCCCCACACACCTTATAGTTGAATCTGCACTCTCTTCCCTGAAACTGGCTCGAATCGCAGCGCTCTCCTTCTGAATCACCGACCGTTCATCCGCGATAGTTTTTGACGCTCGCACATTTCGAATGAATTGCTTTACTAGGATTGATATTAGACAGAGGTTCCAAAGCAGGGGAGAGAAAGGAGGAGGGGGGTGGCGGAGTAACATGAACTTACGGGAACTCATGGTGGTCGCAAGGACCCCAAAAGAGGCACAACGAAAAGTAGTTGGACACCAAGGGCACCAGGACCTTGAAACGGGAGGGTCTACTCTGATGTCGTTCGTTTCTGGGCCTCTGAGGAGCGTTTGGCGTGTCCAGTCCCTGTTTTCACTTTTGCTTTTCACATATCTCGCGAGATTCAATGGCCGTCAGCGATCTTGTTCTGCCCAAGGATGGGTAAACTTCACCGCTAGCCATATACGGTCTAGCAGGAAATCCACTTTCATATATCACGTGATTTACTCCATTTTTAAAACCTGGGATGGATGAGTTGATGTACCTATTAGGTACGGAGAACTGCTCTGTTATTGAGTTTGGCTACACTATTTCAAGGCTATGTACGGAGTATACAGTTTACCAGGATGATATACAGAGGAGCTAAATATTAAGTATTTCGTAGTTTGAACACAACATGTTGTGGAAGTTTCCTTTGAGCTCCTACGAATGCCAGATGGGATCCATTCACCAGGCGGAGTCTTTATACACATACTTGGGGTTCGTTTCTATGCATTGCGTATGCTTCAAATGTTCTATAGTTGCAAGGTGATTGACCCATTTATGGCTCACATACACCCTGGAATTCGGCCACAAACACACCCACCCCCGGGTTGTGAATATGTCTACCTGATCCAGCTCTTTTGCGAGTCTTTCGGGTAGATTTCAACAGGCTAGAAAATTGGATAGTAAACAGTACAAGGGACTTCAGTGGGATATGTTTCTATTATTACCAGATGGGCCTATTCTAGGTGGACGCATATAAAAGCCGGGTCAGAGCTTGAGAATGCGCCGAAGCGGCTGATGGTTGACTAACAGCGACTCCGTATTTTCTGCAGGTCAAAGAAAGCTTGACAGATTTCTTAGTGCTGGTTTAACCTCTACAAGGAGAGTTATGCAGGCTCTGTAGCCTTCCAATCCATCATTCCTTCATAAAGTCAGCAAAACTCCTAATCAGCGCTAGAGCGGCGTGCGGCTACGGGAGCGCTGACATCATCCGGGAAGGTTCACCTGAAAACACCGTTCTGGCATCTGTGAAAAATATTATTTATGGGGGTGTTTGTTTATTCAATCCCGAGGCATTGAGCCGGCGGTATCTTCGTCAATGACATATATTGACCATGTTTACCGTGTTATAATCTCTTCCTGTCACCCACGATCATTTCTGTTCCTATCCTACAGTCCTTCGTTTATCCTTCCTTACCATGCCCGCCGGGCAACTCAACGGGGATGCCGGAGCCGGCGTCCTACGGCCACGAGCAGTCCGGTCGAGAAACCACAATGAAGAGCACGTTCTCACTCCGCCAGCAGGCGTGGATAGAATATTATTAGATATACCAAGGTTGATACTTTCTTCCCCTTGAATTTGTTCTCCCAATATCTCCTCCTTTGTGCGACTCCTGCTGTTCCTAACCTCTTCGTCAAAGTGGCCGTTCAACTCCTATTCCAGACGATGCGCCTCCCTCTGTACAGTCGATGTCATGCGCAAGGAAGCAGATGCGAGCTCAGGCAAGACAGAGATTATTCTACTCCATTGAATACAAACCCAGGGTATCACATTTCGACCCAAATAGCGACTATCGAGATTTCCATGGCTTCTTTTCGTTGTTCTGGGTTAGTCTGTTTGTCATGGTGATGACAACGGTTGTGCGCAACATAAAAGATACCGGTTATCCATTTCGCATACAAGTGTGGTTGTTGTTCTCTGCGAATGTCTGGCAATTGGGTTTTTGTGACTTTGCCATGGTCGCAAGTACCGCATTCTCTCTTCCATTCCATTTAATCATTAGAAACGGCGGAGGCTGGCTAAGGTGGTCGAGAGGAGGGGTGGTATTGCAAAGTATCTTTCAATTCGCATGGCTCTCTCTATGGGTAGCGTATGTACCCTCTTCGCGTTATCATAATCATAGAACTAAGCAATATACTGATTATCTGTTTCCTTCAGTGTGCCATTCCTACTTGAATGGACTTGGACCGCCCAAGTATTCTTTATCTTACATACGTTAACGCTTCTAATGAAAATGCATTCCTACGCCTTCTACAATGGACATTTGAGGGAGACCGAACTTCGTCTATCCGCTTTAGACATACCAGAGTCCCAATCATTGTGTGCAGCTGTGCGCTATCCACGGTCTAAGAGTCGGACGATGGACGAGAGTACGGAATCGGAGTCTAACGAAACAGAAGAGAAATTCCAACAATCGCTTTCCAAACTCCGCTCAGACCTTGCAAAAGAGTTAACGTCTCCTCTCGGCCACGTTTCATACCCCCAGAATCTTACCTTGTGCAATTACATTGATTATCTGCTCTGCCCTACTCTATGCTACGAACTCGAATATCCACGCACGAAGGAAATCCGATGGACAGAAGTTTTCTTCAAAACCTTGGCCGTTTTTGGCTGCATATTCTTACTTACAAATATTAGCGAAGAATTCATCATTCCCGTACTCGACGAATCTGCGGAAAGGCTGCAGAGCCTTGGCAGCAAGTCCGAGAAGGTTTTGGTCCTGGCAGAAACGATTAGCATGATGTTATTACCTTTTGTAATAACTTTTCTACTGGTGTTTCTTGTTATTTTTGAATATACGCTGAATGCCTTTGCGGAGATTACGCGCTTTGCAGATCGCAAATTCTATGCTGACTGGTGGAACTCCTGCGACTGGTACGAACGCCGTCTCCTCATCGCTTTGCTATGGAACATATTATTTTCAATATGCTAACATGGTCTGTTCGTGTAGGCTGGAGTTCTCTAGAGAGTGGAATATCCCTGTCCATCATTTCCTTCGACGCCATGTTTATTTCTCCTCCTTACATCACTTTTCCAGCTCTGGGGCAATGGCTCTTACATTCTTCATAAGCTCCCTCGGACATGAGCTGGTTATGGCCTGTATCACAAAGAAAATTCGAGGGTATGGGATTCTTGCGATGATGTCGCAGCTACCTATTGTAGCCGTACAGCGCTCCAGGCTTGTCAGGGGTCGGAAAACATTCAATGTCAGTAGTGCATTACTTTTACAATCACTCATACCCAAGTTAATCTTTGAGTCTTCATTTAGAATGTTTGCTTTTGGATTTCCATGATTATCGGTCTCTCCCTGGTACGTTGGGTCCTCGAACTAGATCGGTTGAGGAAATGACTTGAGAACTGACTCTGGAGTTAGATGTGCGCACTCTATGTTCTTGTTTAGATACAGAAATACCTCGGACACTCCTAGGTTTACACCTCGTCACCTAATAAGACGAAGCCACTTTCGTATTACTCCCTTGGAAGACACCAATTGAGGAATGAAATTGGAAGAAAATTGGCAGGGTTATGCGGAAAGATATCGAGCCATCAGACGTTGTCTTTCCTTTCTTCCGTTCACAGTGCCTAGCTTGTTTAGTTTGCGCGCTTCCTTCTCGACCCTGCTAATATAAAATTGTCAAATGCTTTGTGTGTGAATTTCTTTTTGGTTTATCTTTATCCTTAGCCTTGATACCTCATAGACTTGTTAGTTTGTATACTAAACTCCTGTGATTTTGCTTCATCCCTTGTGTATTTGTTACTGGATCTTTTGAATAACGTCGATTTTCGTCCTCAAACATAGTAAATGAATTTATATTCATGCTGCTGAACATACCTTACTCAGATAACCTAGAGAAACTACATGCACACTGGTGCGAATAGACTTGCGCAAGCAGAAGAAGAAACAGAGTCGAGAAGTATAAGAAATCCGATAAGAGAATGGTCCCTCTTGCAGGCTCTAGTCCCGCCGTTACAGGTTCGGCTTTTTATGACCAAATGAGAGGTTGGTACCTGGGTCTGCGGTGTGGGATAGAGGGTGCATCGCAGCGTATGAGTAACAAGTTAACATAATAGATGCTCTTTTTCCGTTAACTACTGGAAGGTTTTCATTCAAAGGCTCCCGCAGTTAGGGATAGGTTCTCTGTGATGGACGCCTGCAACTAATCCAAAGCATAACAATATACGGAGCATGCCGAATACCGAAATCATAGACTGCTGGCCCTTTGTAAAGTTAGGTACGTATATACCTCGGATCCAACCTGTCCCAGGTTCGTAAGCAAACCTCAGAACAAGTCCTGGTGTTCACGCTCTGGATGGGGGGGAACCACCATATAGTTAAGATATAAAGAAATATCTTGGGATGTTAATGTGATTTGATCATCTTGATCAATATTAATCAAAATTGTTGCGGAGTGTCAAGGAAACCAGACAGATTCGAATTTCCCCCGAGTATTATTCATATGCACCTGTTCGTATGGACAAAGAAAGAGTCTTGATCACGATCCCTTGAATTAACCGAGGCCCGCCGGAGTCTAGAGACGATCCGCCACAGTTTGAGCGTTTCCAACCTAAGACCAGGTTAACTAGTTGAACCAGTTAAGAGAACCTAACTAACTCGTTATCTCTGTACGGAGTACGGATCGTTGATCCGTCACTACGCTAAATGAGCTTGAAATGTTTACTGATTCCCCGCCCCATCTTGGTGTGGTGGGGATTGACAATTGCACTGCTTACCCCGATAAGTTAATGACCTGGCTGTAAATTCAGCCAGGAAAAAGCTTGGTGGGTTTAAACATGGCTAGTCATAACCCCACACAGTAACTAAATATCTTATCGCTTCTTGTAATAGTAGACTGTGTTTATTTAGATTGGGTTAACCAGAATTGATCATGGTTTTAAAACAGTAACTAAGCTTAAAATCACAGAACTGTAACCAGTTGCTATTCTGAATCAGGCATGTATTCATGGTCTTTTGCACACAATCATCGACTGATCTATGTACTCTCTATCTTTAACTCTGCTCTTCTCATTGTTGTTTCGCTCTAATTAGATGAATACATAACAGCTACTGCTCTCGAGTGGTCTATTTTGCACATATTATGCCCTTCAAAGGCCTGTTACTACTCTCTGTAACGCTATGCTCTGCCCTTGACTCTACAATACTACGTATAGTGATGGATGTCCGGTCAAAAGCAACCTTTGGAACATCTTTGATTACCAAAAAGCCTCACCCTAGGTATCCCCGGGCAGAGCACATCCATATAGGCAGGTATTTCTGCCGAAAATTTGACACCTGGTTAGATGACTCCGACCCATGACGAACTGTGTGCCCCAGTTCTCCCGAGATCTGTCCGGGTACCTACATCCAGGTAAGGTCTTGTTACCCGATACGAAATCCCAAGGTTTGCTCCGAAACGATGTCTATATAATCCTGAGAAGTCCAGGAAAAAGATAGATGCTGTAAGTGCGAGTTCTTCCGAGACTGATCAATCGAAAAATTTATCCCACCGATGATTAACCCTACACGCTTGGTCTGTCTTGTGCTTCTAACACTGCCTGGGCAAGCAGCGCCTTCAGGAAGTTCAAAGACATGAATCGTCACCTATTGGATATAATTGGATATAAATCATTGTACTTCGTGTCCCGATGCACCATTCCGAACATATGCTGATAAGCCTGGAGAGTGGGCAACATCTCTCTGACATCATCCACGGTTTGAAGAGTAATCTCAACAGGTTCGTACACGTGGGCGATAATGGTGTCCTGCAATCCTTTGATCCAAGCGGACAAGTGATTGATTAACTATGTGATGCTCACGAATGAGCAGTTGATGACTGCTGCAAAATGGCGTCCCACGAAGGAACAAATCTATCTAAGCGAGAAACAGGCAGGTGTTGATGGCTCCCAGGTTGGTTGCTAGCAGATTTCATTCCCACCAAGTCACATTCGACCGCTTGATTTCGCCAGGCAGTCGGGGGCGGATGGTTAGTGCAAGGACTCTTTTTACACAAGTTGCTAGACTCGTATCTTCCAGTGATATATACCTTGCTTGAAAGACGAAAGGGGATAAATAATGTGTTTAGTGCGGGTCATGTCTGTTCTCAATAGGCATGTGCTCTTTTTGATGTTAAAAACGAAGGGCTTCACTTAATTGGCCATAGGTTTCATTAGGAACTACATCTAGCGGTGATATATGTGGAGCGAAATCTTCCGTCAAGGCACAGGAATCGCATCTACGTACCGGGAACTCCGGCTCTTATCTTGTTACATCCCATTAACTACCTATATGCCATGTGTCTTCGAATACGGATCGCCCCAGAAAGTCTTGCATGGCGATACGTATGCTAGCCTAGGGCAAAAGTGGTATGGTGAGTTTTTCTAGAAGCTATCTAGTAGGGAAATGTTCTTGCAACCGGTTTCATCTTAACCCCCAAGGAGACTAAAATCATGGATAGAGGAGGGGTAGGATCTCCCGGCAGCGGGGATGGCATGACAAGCATTCTCAAGAAGAGAACTGAAGTGGGGAAACTGGAGCTAGACACGCTCTGTTCAACCTCCTCAGATTCCTGAACCCCATATATTCAGTCCTTCCAGTGTGCTGAAATCTGGATATAAAAACATTTCCAGGAAAGCAGAGAGTCCCTAACTCCATTTTCGATCTCAAGACTCCCAAAATTACCATAATTGGCAATGGGCAAGGACATCTCTCCCGAATGTGTCTCCCTCATCCGCCAGGCTCTCGAGGATGCTTGTGCGGACCAGGAGCGAGGAATCCCAGGTGTAACCTTTCTCGTCGCCAATAGAGACGGCAAACAGATTTTTGCCCATGCCGCCGGCAAACGTGGCAAGGGTGTGAATGAGCCGATGGCTTTGGACTCTGTCTTTTGGATTGCGTTACGAAGATGATTACGGGGATTGCCTGCAAGCAGCTGGTAGAGCAAGGGAAACTTTCCCTAGATGATGCTGAACAGGTTGAAGGCATATGCCCGGAGCTGAAAGATCTTAAGGTCGTCCAGAAGTACGGGTCTTTTTGTGGAGAAGAAAAGGGGCATTACGCTGAGGATGCTGCTGACCCATACTGGTGAGGAGGTGTTTTCTTTTGCCTTTTTTTCTTTTCTTTTTATTAATTCTCCATCGGACTATAGTTTGAGGAGGTATGGGAGATATACTCACTTGAATAAATGATAATAGCTGGATTTGGGTATTCCTTTTTCCACAAGCAATTATGAGACTGTAATCGACCTATTGGCTACGATGAATTCTCCGGCCATATATATGAAGTTTTGCAGCCGTTGATATCTCAACCTGGCGAGGGATTTGAATATGGAGTGCGTATTACATAGCAAAACCAAGGCAAGGAATATATATATATATATATATATATATCATCTATCATCCGCATGCTCATATCATAACCTGTGCCTCTATGTGAACATCGATTGGGCCGGAATCATCGTCGAACGCATCACTGGCGTTCTGCTTAACGACTACTTCCAGAAGAACATCTTCGAGCCTCTCTGGTTAAAGAATATCAGCATGCTCCCCTCAGAAGAGATGAAGGCAAACCTGGCATATATGCATTCGCGGAACGCGAATGGCATCTTAATGCAAAGAGATCATGTGTACCGCTGGCCTCTCATTGCTAATAATAAGACGGAGACCAAAGGCATGCTGAATTCTGGTGGAGCTGGTTGTTTCGCCAACCCACAGGATTATTCGGGTGAGCTGATGATTTTTATATTTATAATACCCCTTCCCTGTGTACCTGTTTCTTTCCTTGTTTATGTTTTCCTTATAACAACAAACCCATGAAAATATAAGCACTTAGGCTAGGAATTGACCAAGCCTCTATAGACATCTCACCACACTGCTAAACGACGGGACATCGCCCAAAACTGGCCAACAACTCCTCACCAAATCTACTGTCGACCAGATGTTTGAGAATCAGATCCCTCATATCCCAAACTTTGGCCGGCAAGACACACATTTGAACGCGAAGCCTGACTTTGTCAAGAATGTACCAGATTTTTATCCCCTGAATAACAATGAGCCTCAGGGCTGGGGCCTATCATTTATGATAACGAGTAGCGTGACCTGTAGGAGTTTGAAGAGTGGGATGTGGGCGGGAATTGCAAATTTGTTCTGGTGGTGTGATAGGGAACACGGAATAGCTGGGGTTATTAGCACCCAAATCTTGCCGTTTGGAGACGTTAAATTGTTTGGTCTATGGGCAGATGTCGAGAAGAAGGTTTATGATTCGTTGAAATAAAGCAGAGATCTACTTTCTTTCTTCGGGCAAGTTGGTGGATCTGCTTTATCAAGGCACTTAAGATTTAGGGGTTCAAATTGTATCATAGTTCGGTTGCATCACATGAAAACATTTGAATTCTGGAAAGTTGATATGCAAACAATATAGCTGTGGGATAAGGTATAACAATAAATAGCATATTAGAGTAATGCTTGCCAATGCGTTTCGAAATGAAGAGTTGACATGACACGTTTCCAACACCCAGAGCGCCGTATCCAAACACAAACAATGCTAGTGCTGAATATTTAAATGTCGACATAAAGCGGTGGTCATAGAATAAAACACAACGATTGTGACAAAAAAAAAAAGTGGCGGGGAATGTCAAGCAGGACAGTTGCCTGTCCCAAACGATAGTATCTATCGCCAAAAGGTAATTCTGCCCAAAACCGTTAAAAAAAAATATAGTGTCTAGATATGTTCAATGGGATCCTGGGGAAGTAGCTCTTCCCTGTGCGGGTTCGAAGGTAGACAGGCTTTCAATGGAGGATTGATGATGTCATTGAAAAGGAAAGTTCCGTAAACAAGCATGGCAAAACCGACGACCTGAAGCCACTTGAAAGACTCCCAGCCTAAGCAAAGGGAAATGATCCAAATGAAAAGAGTTCGGCAGGTGTCGATGGTGCTGCGAGAAGTGGCAGACACGGACCGGGTGACGCTGAGGCCAAAAAAGTTGAATCCACTGGTTAATGCCAGTTAACATTCTTGAGAGCATTTCAAAATACGTTGGGAATAAGGAGAGATGTCCGAGGGGATTTCACGTACCCAATACTTATCATGATTAGTACACTCGATACCGCAACTGCCCTGTTGGTGGTCATGTTGTGCCACCCTTCCCTTACATCAAAATATCCGTGCCTGCCACTGTCCGTCCTGCCAATAGCAAGATGGAGGATTAACATCCCAACAAGAGTAACTAGAAAACCAAATACCCCTTCCCAGCCAACGACATTCAGAGGGTCCATTGCATATTTCTCAAGAATCCACTCCTCCAAAACGAATTGGCCGGCTGTGAATATCTGGGCTCCTGCGATCAATAGAACGCCAATAATAGTCTTCACAGCAACTGGGGTTGTGGACGCAAGGTCCTCCTCCTGTATCCCCCTTGAAAATAACTGAACAACGCTCTGGAGGACCCCTTCCAAGGCTTCAGGATTGTGATCTTTGAAGATAACACCAGCAAGTCCAACAATCCCAACACCAAGAACAACAACGAACAAAGAGATCCACTGGTACAGGTATAACTTACGGCGGAGGAACAGGACACTGAAGAGGCCGACAAAGAGCACAAGCGCACCCCGCGTCATTTGGTAGATGCTAGCAGCAACGAAAAGCAACCCAACGTTCATGAGCGTTGTACCGGTGATATCGCAGCATGCTGGAGCAGCCAACAGGAAAACCTTCCATCCCTTAAGTTTTATCCTACCATCATTTTCCACGGATGAGAGCTTCCTGGAAGAACTTTGACGCCTTCCCCTTCCATTCAGGGGGGAGCTAGAGTCCACTTCGTCATCGGAGTCGGCAAGGTCATCGTCCGCACCGTCAACTGGTCGGTAGCCACCAGCAAGAAGGGAAGCTTCAGACGAAGCGCCAAATCTATTGCTAATGTGTTGATTCCAGATATTGCATCCAAACACGACCAGCCAGCATCCCATTTCTCCGATAAACATTTGTAGTCTGATATCCAATATTAATATCCATTTTACTATGGAAAGGAAGGAAATTTTGCAATATACGTTTGGACAACAGGCTGCTCAAACACCTTTCTCTTTTTTGGATCGGGAGACACGCAGTTACGCACGCATTGCATGTCCTGTTGTCAAAGACCATTTGTTAGTGGAGTCCTTCCGACACACTGGACGACGATAAGTAACAAGAGGGAACTAGCCTGGTATTTTGTAAGAATCGTATTGCAAACACCAGTCACCAGCATCATGGTGACTAGAAAAGGTATAAGAGCCTTGGAAGCCATTTTCGGTGAGAGTATCGGACAATATACTCTTCAGGATTGGGAATGCAGGTGTTTGGGCAGGGAGCCTGAAGGTCACAGCCAGACAAAGGCTAGAAGACGGTTCTATCAAAAGAACGTCTAGGCAAATTCTATACCGTTCGAAGCAGTGGTAAAGGATATGGGGATATGGGTCGGACTAGAGATCCAATCCCGCTGGATTATGCGCATGGTTCGTTGAGGTTGGGAGATCTGAATAGCGTTGTTATCGCAGCGCTTAACGCGTTTATCTAATTATTCACGTGATGATATAACCAAGCATTGGGTCCCAGCTCAACGCCAAGGCTCTTCCTGTTGGGCATGCGGGTAGCCGCCCCACCGCACGTGATATACGTGTATATTAGTTAACTAGCACCAAGGATCCGATCTATGACCCTGACGTTCACAACATAATTAACAACAGTTTTGTTATATTACCGGTTTGGGGTTGAGAGACCTCACTAAAAGGTGATGAAATTAAAATCATCTAGTAATACCTCAAGTAGTTAACTATCTCTCGCTAGCTATTTTCTCTATAGTTGTTCACCTAACTCTATTTCACATTTCTGCCTTAAATGATGTTCACCAAATTATATTTTGTCTTGTAAAACAAATGGATTTTACATCTCTCACATTTTCATTTGACAGAGTGTATCTATTTATTACTACTCAGCCGTAAGTCACTTTCCTATTCACTTTGTTCAGAAGTAACAGATCATGTTGATATACTAGCATATAAAAGATTGTGATGGACTATTGACTAAAACAAGAAGATAAAGAGAGTGCATTTGATTATATTGTTAAGATTCACTTCTCATCCAGCTATTTCGTCCACCACATTAGAAGCACCCTTTTTTTGAGGTGTTTGTCCGGATTTGCAAACAATAGTAAGCAACAGGAGAAGAGGAAAAATACCATATATCAAATCAAGAAGCCAAACAAAGGCCGTTCAATTACCTGTTAAATCACCAAGCTCACCACCTAGAAATTAATATATCGAGAAAAAGGGGTGCAAGCAAATGGCCCCCGTGAAATCTATGAAACACCCCACCGCAGACACCTTGCTGGTCAAAGCGAAAACAACAGCATGATAAGCGGAAAGCAGGTGAACATCACGAGGAAAGAAGAAAATAAGGAAATGATTCCTCGTGAATGCCGGAAAGATTAGAAGAAAGAAAAGAAACAAACAAGGAAAGAAAGAAAGAAAGAACGAAATCAAAAACCAAGTCATGAAAATCATCCATTGTGTAGATGGGATATTTCCCCTCCACATCAGTTCTTATATGTTAACCGAATCAGAAAAGAGAAAAATGAATATTATTAATCTCATCAGGCTAAATCGAGTACACAATCGGCTCAAAGCTGCTCGCAGCTATTTCGAATTCATTTTTCTCCATGACCTCCCAATTGATTTCTTCCCAGGGCTCGTTCATGAGCAAACCCCCTTCAAGTTGCCCGGGAAGATTAACCCAGTCCGACGGTATCCAGCTATCATCGCTCGTCCCACTCATCATTACATCTAAGTCGTCGTCCCTGGAACTGTCAGTATCCTTGGGAGTTTGCGAATTGGGTCCCGTATCTGTAGACTGCGGTGTATCATTGGATCGAATTTTCATGAACGCTTCAGAAGCCAATACATCATCGATAGGATCCGGTCCGAGGCCTGGGAAGCTTTGGTCACCCACATCACTGAACGCGGAACGGATGCTTTCGAGGGAGATCGCACTTTCAGCCCACGGGTCCTTGACAAAGGCCATATCTTCTTGAGGGGAACCTTGCTCTCCGTTTTTACCTCTATCCTTTTTGCTGTTTTTGGTTTGCGCGGACTTGGGATTCGACGTAGTTGCTCCTTTTGCGGGGGGTTCTTGAGATATTTTCGCGTTGTTTGAGCCTGGCGAGGCTGATTTTATTGGGCCAACCTGGCATACAGAACGACCAATAGGTGTAGCTCCGGGTGTTATATGTTCACTCTTGATCTTAGGGGTAGCTATTGGTTTGCTTGCTTGTGTTTGTGGCTGGGTTTCAGGACCAGGAGCGTTCTTCTGCTTGGATTCTTCCGCTTCCTGTGCTTTCTTTTCAATTTGATCGATACCCAAGCCAATACGATAGCTTTCAAGGGCAAACTCAAGCGGATTTGCAACGGGTTCCTCAACCTTGTGAATCTCCTCAACATGGGTGTCTAGGGCTGCTTGAGAAGCAAACCCTCTTATATGATGTTCGCATTCAGATACAGGGCATCGAAAGGAACTTGCCACAGGTGGGGAAGGTTGGTTTGCTACGGCGGGGCTCAGCTTCTGGGGCTGGGGTGTCGTTGCTGGTGCTGCCGGAGTTGACGAAGGCGTGGGTGTCTTGGCTGCCGCTGAATTTTGCTTCCGCCTCTTTGCTGGTGGGATTACTAATTTGTCTTTAGTCAAGCCAGGTGGTCCGTATGCATGAGGAACACCCTGTGGTGATGGCGCTCCTAATGGGAAGGGAGGCTGTAAAGTTGTCGGAGCAGTAGGAGCTACTTGAGTGTTTGCTCGCCGTGTGCGCTGCAAAGCTTCTTCTTGCTGTTGTTCAAGTTGCTGAAGGTTGCTCGCATTCAGAGGTGGGATGGCTGGCTGCACGTTTTGTTGTTGAGGCGGTGATCCTTGAGGCACGGCATTTCGTGCTGCTGCCGTTGCGGCTGATGACTGGTTTGGTTTTGGGAGGTAACTGATCATCGCCGCGAACCACTTCTTAATATAAGCGATGGCGGACACTACCTGTGGTTGTGAAATGGTAAACTGATCGACAAGTTGCCACTCGGGGCCCTTGAATTGTTTCATTAATGCCACTCTCTATATAAGGCCGGGAGGTTAGCATTTGAGATCCTTCTATCATGCGTGAGCTTATAAAATGTCATACCATTTGCAATAGAGCGTGAAGGGTTTTCTCTTGATTAGGCAACTTGGCGATCCAGTGAATCAAAGCCTCCATCCGCCCGAGCATGTCCGTAGAATCTGTGAGAATTTTTGATACCATCATTTTGTGTTCAGGTGACATTGAGACAGGAGTATTGTTTCGATCATGCTGAACGCATTCTGAATATAATTGCTTGATATGTTCAGGAAGGCGGTTCCAGATTTCATCAGCAATGGCTTTCGTAATGGGTTGCCTCGGTTGCGATTGTTGTCGCCGCATATGACCCTCCAGCAGGGTCTTTTGTTGCGCGGTCACAGGAATGGCCGGTTTGGTGGTAGGCTGGGTAACCGGGGTATGTCGTTGCGGCTGTTGGGTAATCGGATTTTGAACATCAACGGCATCGTCAGCATTGGGCCGTTTGAGAGATTTCGATTGTTTAGCAGTTGACGCACGTGGAGCCTTGACCGCAGTAACTGCTGCTGGCCTGTTGCTTGGGGGAGATATCTGGGCCTGGGTTATTTGCGCTGTTGGTGGTTGTAAGGAGGGAACGGGAATCTGCTGCGCCACAGGCAGAGGGTGAGGATGAGCCTGCGCTTGCGGTTGCGGTTGCGGTTGCGGTTGCGGTTGAGGTTGTGGTTGAGGTTGCGGTTGAGGTTGCGGTTGAGGTTGCGGTTGAGGTTGCGGTTGAGGTTGAGGTTGAGGTTGGGTTTGGGCTTGAACTGGGGGATGAAGAAATGGTTGATGTTGATTCATCGACTGAGCTCCAAGTGCTTGGGCTGCTGCTTGCCTATTACGGGCTTCAATAAACTGTCTTTGTCGATTCCGCTCCAGGAGGGTTTTGATCTGATCATCTGTAAAGTTCTGCAACTGAGGGCCGAGTTTTTGTCGCGCGTTCTGGATTTCGTTGGCTGTAATTGGACGCATCATAGGCATGTTTGGAAGAGGGCGGTGCTGTTGCCCTGGCTGGATCCCTTGCTGGGGATTGAAGGGCTGGGAGTGTGCAGGAACGACGGGTGGTGAGGCTCCAGACACTATGAGGCTTGGATCCGATTTTCGGGTAGCCTCTCCCAGTGAATTCAACCGTGCATAGTGATATTTTTGCATGGCCTGCAGTTTAGGTAGGGTGGCATCGCCAAGGGCATGAGGGTTTTGGGCTACCCAAAGTTTGAGTTGCCCCCATGTCCTAACACCTTTGGGCAGCGGTTGCGCCATATTGGCACTTGCATTCACAAGTGGGGGAGGAAAAGGAAGTCCATCCATTTCTTTAATCTGATCCTCCGTCATCTCTATACTAGCACTTTGCTGTCGAGCGAATTGGAGCTTAAGCTCCTGCTGTCGCTGTTGTTGTGATAGATGTTGGCGTGGAATGCTCTGATTCTGGGGTGGGGCCCCGCCTAAGCCGGATGTTTGAGGAGGCATAGCCATTGCATTTCGCATTGCCGCCTCACTAACCAACTGCCCATTTGGAGCTTGTTGCTGCTGATTTGGATCTGACAAAACCTGTGGAACAGGAACACCCGGCTGTTGTCCTGGGCGAGCCATTGCTTGGCTATTTAAAAAAACACGTCGCTGGTTGTTTTGTAAAAACTGGTTGGCTTGCTCTGGTGACATTTGGGCCAGTTGACTTCGAAGGCTAGCAGGCAGTCCCTGAGGTACACCGGGTTGGGGACTGGGCATAACCGACTGCTCTTGACCCATACCTGGAGGTCTTGACGGAGGCCTACCCTGAGGGGCAATCTGGGACTGAGAAAGCTGGCCGGGCCCGACAGGTCTATTGATCGCGGGCATTGCAGGGCTTTGCTGGGATAAAGATTGAGGAAGCTGCGGATTTGGTTGAGATGACATTGCCATTTGTGCTTTAGCAGCAGCCTGGGCACGAGCTTGGGCCTGAGCCTGAGCCTGTGCCTGTGCCTGAGCTTGTGCCTGAGCCTGAGCCTGAGCCTGTGCCTGAGCCTGTGCCTGTGCTTGAGCCTGTGCCTGAGCCTGAGCCTGAGCTTGTGCCTGTGCCTGTGCCTGAGCTTGTGCCTGTGCCTGTGCCTGTTGAGCTTGAACCTGTGCTTGAGCCTGTGCTTGTGCCTGTGCCTGTGCCTGTTGAGCTTGAACCTGTGCTTGAGCCTGTGCTTGTGCCTGTGCTTGTGCCTGTGCTTGTGCCTGTGCTTGTGCCTGCGCTTGTGCCTGCGCCTGTGCTTGTGCTTGGGCCTGAGCTTGTGCCTGTGCTTGCGCTTGAACCTGAGCCTGGACCTGTGCTGCTTGTGCTTGAAACTGTGCGGCATGCTGAACGGTTTCTTGTTGGTTGTGAAGGTTCTGTCGTTGTTGGTGTTGCTGGGCCAGCATCATAGGGTTAAGGGTACTTCTGTTAACATTCTGCTGTCCATCCTGAAACATGCCCGGGGGTGCATTGAATTGTGGTTGGTTTCCGACCTGGGGGGTATTGGCCGGAACAACAAGTTGGCCAGCTTCTTGTGAGCGGACCCCATCTGCCTGTTGCCCTTGTATATGGTCAATGTTTCCCACATATGTTGCAGTGTCAAGATTCTGTTGTCCGTTCATGAGGATTGTAGAATTGCCTTGGAGGCCCATAAGAGACTGAGGTATTTGCCTCTGGGCGGGAGTCATCATAGGGTTGGCGATCGTATTATTCGCGGAATCGAGAACAGTGTTCTGAGGGAGCATCATCTCTTGAGGGTTGTTTTTTCTTCTAAGCTCCCTTGTAGCCTGTGCGCGGAAAAAATGTACAACTGGATCGAATCCCCCCCGGGCCAGTCGTTGTAGTTGCTCTGGAGGCATATTTTGAAAGCTTGATCTCAGCTTCTGTATTGTTGCGGGTGAGGCCTGTTGCATCATTTGTTCCGCTCTTTGACGAACATGTTCTAATTCATGAGGCTGGAGGGCGCCGGCCTCATCACGAGAGATACCAGCATTCACTCGCTGTAAACCGTTTTGGAGGAAACCAGGATGTTGCATTGGCGATTGTTGATTTGGAGCGTTCATTCTCAACCCTGGATGCTGTGGTTGTTGAATCGGTATGGGAGAGCCCTGCATTTGGCGTTGAAATTGAGTAGGAAAGATGTTTGTCTGTGCGGCATTTTGGCCAGGAGCAGCAATTCCAGCATGAGGGCTGGCGTGTGCCATGGTCATTCCGCTTTGCATCATGTTGGCGGCACGCTGCTGTCTACTATCTCTTATCTGCCCAAGTTTGTTGTTACATTCCCTTTCATACTCGACCTGAAACAGGTTAGTAAGACCGCCACACAGGTTCGTCTTAAAATGAAAAGAACATACTCGATCTCTTGATTGTTTAAAAATTCTTTCTTCAAAAGACACAGCGACAGATAAAGCCCGCTGAAGGGGTACGTGAGGTTCGACCAATCGTAATGAAGAAATGCTATAAGAGACAAGTAAAGTTAGTCATTTGTTAATTTAATTTGAAATTTGGAAGACGACTTTCGACATATCCAAGGAATGAAATGGCGATAAAAACCACCACAAAGCAAGTAAAAACCAAGACAGGCAACAGGCAAAGGAGTAGACGAGGGAGGGATCAACCGCAGTGTATCTTACATCTGATATATTTTACCTCCTCGATCTCGAAGAGTTACTTCCCGTTGCCAACCCTGAAATTGGCCCTGCGACTGCAAAGCTGAAAATATATTTTTGAGAAGGACTTGATGTGTGGTTTCGTTCTTGGATTGTTGGCTTTGCATCTGGGGAACCGGCGGTTTGTCTCCAAGTGGCATTGCGCCTCCATGGCTGACAAAGTTGGCGGGATTCATCTTGCGATCGGGAACCTGTTTAACGCCTCAAGAAGGTTCCACGATAGCAAGACTTTTAAGATTTAAGCATCAACCGACGTTCACCACCATCAATAAACCTTTGCCGGAGTTGTAACCACGAAAGTGTAGAAAATTAAATGAAATCTCACGTAGTCACAAAATTAGGACGGAACGTTGTGAAATGACGACAAACGGAGAGAAGAGCAGTTGAGAGCAAGGGGACAAGGCTTGACGGAGGGATAAATAGGGCGGGTAAGGCGTTGGGCGCGATTAAGTTCCCAGGGGGGGGGGGGGGGGGGGGCGAGAAAGAGGAACGCCAGAGCTATATATGTGATGATCGAAAGACGGTTGATGCGAGATCGGGACCCGTTGAAGCAGGTCGTGATTTCGAGTTTTGAGGGGAGGAAGCAAGCGGGTGTAGTCAGGTGCGAGGAGACGGCAGAAGACCCAGACAGGATGGACAAAGAATTAATACGTCGTCACTCTGTTCCTTAGCCTTGGTGTTGAAGATGTTGGTGGCAGACAACTAAGCAAGGATGGGCCTCACAAAGCTTCTAGGCACGACGACTGGGGGCATGTTCTGAGGCCTATCATGCCCAGGATCGAGACGAGAGAAAGGCGAAAAAAAACCGAGAAGATGAAAGACAGCCAGCTCTGCACAGTGCAGCACGAAACCAACAACCTTCAAGAAGTAGGTTCAGGGATGATCGACAGCGGCGGCAAGTGGTGGAAGCGGGCGGTGGGAGACCGTAGTGCCCAGTGGTAGTTGGTATTGGTATTGGTAGTGGTAGTGGTGGTGGTGGAGATGGTTGAGCGTTGGTGTGGAAACCCGTGTGCCAGCCCAAGAAGCCTGACGGGAGGAATGGGATGCTCAGCAAGGGTGGAGGCTCCAAGGTACCTAGGCCAGTGAGCGGTTGGCGCGAGTTAGTCAGCCAATGCTACGCCGCACTAGTTCAACAATAAGGGTACAACCAGTTCCGTTGTATTGTCGTTTTGGAACATTGATTTCGCTTGTACATTCTCTGGTTTACGCAGAGGCTCCGTAGCCTTTGGTTCTCTTACGCAACAAACCCCCTACTAGCGGTAAGTTTTGCAGCCCAAAAGGGCTTAGGCGCAACGATGTGATCCCGTGATCGGCTGATCATTCACTTTCTCGAATCCCTTGCTCTGAGAATAATGAAATTAGGCGCCCTCGTGACTTAGCCGCCTCCGAGGCACCCAGGGTATTGTATTTGACTGATCAACGCGTCATTGGTGGGATCCATTAGTTATCAATGATAATGAACTACTTATCGTCAACCAGCCTATATCACTCCATCTACATCCTTCTTCTCTTCCACCTCCTTTTATACCCCCCTCGACTCATGTCCAAATGAACATATACCTCTGAACAAAACCACTTTTTTAGGCTTGTTTTCAGAGGAAAGGCAACGCTAGCCTGAGTGATAGTTACATACACCTACCATGTTTCGTCGTTGGGAGTCTTACCGTCTACTTAGCCCTCCTTGATCAAAGGTTCTCTCTGATGTTCCCCCGGTGTCCCTAGCCATGTCTATTTCGTCGATCGCTGCACATAGACCTACCCATGTGGGTTCGGGGATCTTTATGGGCATATCTCTGCTCGTGATAGCCATTTTGGTTTTGCTTCTGCTAAGACGCTATCTTCCCTTACGTTCTACCCCCGCCTTCCTGACCTTCCCAGTCTTTTTGTCTCTTGCGCTGCCTGCAAGTGTGATTTTGCTCGTCCCCATTGATCTTACATCAAGCACTAGAGATGAAGGATCGGGCTCGGGGATATGGTTTCCCCCGCGAGTGATGCTCGTTTCGTGGAGGATTGCTTACTGGCTGACATTTGCAATGACTTGGTAAGTTGCGATCCTTCTCCCCTTTTCCTCCAGCAAATCATCTATTCAGCCAATATTCTAAGTTATTGCTTTTGCTACAGGGTTGTTCTCCCTCTCCTTGGCGAATATATTGATTCCGGATATCGCACCCCGAAAGACCGTATCTTGTACTCTCTGCGTTCGAATGGACGGTATCAATTAATCGTTCTTGGATGTGGTATTGCAGGTCTTATCTACATTATCATACAAAATGGCTTTGATTTCACATCTCTCAAAACTCTTGTCATGGCCCTAGCTTATTTTTGGGGCCTGGCCCTTGCAATATACCTGATGGGTCATGGTCTGGTAGCCATACCTCGCACCCTTATTAGAAATGCAAATCTGGGCAACAAACTGAGGAGGATCCAAGCCCGCGCTCCTCGAATACATGATCGCCTGACGGACTCCATGACCAACCTTGAAGAACTCGAATATCAAGTGTCCCAGTTGCGCGAACGGAAAACAGGTGTCCCACGAGACTTGCAAGAATGGATCGATGAATTGGTCGACATGACTAGTATTCCTGAATCCAGACTTCGGGCCTCTGTTGGGGCGGAAACATCACGATTAAGTGTCCCACCAGTCATTACCACACGATATCTCGCAGATGTAACTAGACGCCTGGCACGAGTGCGTCATCAAAACGCGCGTTTCACGAATACATGGAAACGCCTAGTTAAGGAAGCTGCTGATACCCAATGTATCATCGACTCTGCCACCTCCAAGCGGCTTGAGTTTTCTCATCCGTCCCTTTGTTCCTCTCCTAATGGATCACTTCCATTTATAACACCAACCATACGGTATTATATCTTCGTACATATTCTACCAGCTGGTAGATTGGCTCTTGCGGGCTTTTTTTCCTTGGCGTCTGCCTGCGTCGTCTGGTCTGAGATCGTCAAGTCCTTTGCTCCTCGGGTGTCTATTGTCACCCTTTCCGTGGTCCACAATCCCACTAAATCCGAACCAATTGGATTTATTGGCCAAGTCGCATCCGCGGCGTGGATATTTTACATGTGCTCAGCAGCATTCGTGGGCATCACAGATGCCAAAGTGTGGGGTAACCGAGCCCTAGTTCCTCGAAACACATACGGCGAAAGCGCGTGCTGGTACGCAGGACAGGTAGCCAAACTCACAGTTCCTCTCGCCTACAACTTTCTTACATTCCTTCCCCAAGACGTCCAGAAGAAGACGACATTTTACCACTTCCTTGGACGTCTCATCAACCTTACCCCGCTGGGCAAGGGCTTCGACTACGTTTTCCCAATATTTATACTGATCCCGGTCTGTGCGACGTTGTTCAACCTGTATGGGAGAGTTACGAGCTGGTTTGATTTTAGCCTACTCGAAGATGAGGATGAAAATGTGGCGATTGAAGGTGGTGGGTTTGGTGTTGGAGGCTGGCGGGAAGGACGCGAATTGATTGAAAGGGAATTAAGTGGACCGAGCTTCTTAGGCCTTTCACCAAATTCAGGTAGGGCAGCGGCTTCGGTACAAAGGTCAGCAACATCTGTGCCTGCTGGTCCCACAAATAGAGTACCCCTCGCAGATCGCTCTAAGACTCAGTCCCGAGCGCCGAATCGGGCTATCCCCTCTAGCCGCGTGCCGCTGCTGGCACCAGAAGAAGAGTCGGAGGAAGAGAATTTCTTCCAGTCATTTGCTCACCGCGTTAAAAACACCATTGAAACAGCCAACACGCCGCAATGGTTCCGGGGGGATAATGGGAGCATCCCACGACCCAGGTGGTTGGGAGGAAGGCAGGAGCCCGAAAATGGGAACAGGAGGAATGAGAGTGGTACGACAGGTCTCGGGAGGTGGTTTGGAGGGAGACCCGCGGAAGGACAGCTGCGGCTATGAGGTGCAGAAGTCCAAGGAGCGGGGATAGCTATTTATGCATATCGTCGAAGTTTAAGAAGTGTCATAGATGCCAACCTCTTGCGCGAAGGTTTTGCAGGCAAATGACGTTATTGATGTTTGTCTGGCCTGGCAAAGCGCAATGGTATTTCCCTGTAAAATTACAATATACATCCATACATAATAATACAACCATCTGAATATCTGTTCGGGGTATGCTAGTCATTGAAATCACTTCCCGTGGAGAGTTCTGTAGCTGAACAAATCATTTGCAGGCCATCGATGGTGATTTCAAGTGACTAACAAGGTCATTGTCTATTGAATTAATTATTCAGGATCTGTTTGAAACACCGTGTAGATGAATACTTTCAAATTAGGAGTAAAAAAGAAAGAAAGAAAAAAAATGAAGGAAATGATTTATGATTCGATCCGTGATTCTTTGTCTGTTTAAATAGTTGATGCTTTGCCGCAGAATCACAAAAAATCAAAAAAAAAAAAAAAAAAAAAAAATTAAATGATGAAAATCCGAAAATATTGCTGCAGGACTTGGCTTGGACCCTCCTGACTCGACAGCAGCCCCCTAAAAAACCTGATGAGGGCCTAGTTTGTTGGCCATGCGCTCAGAAAAGTCATCTTGACCACCAGCACCGAAAGTCAACGCTTAGAAATTCCCTGAGGCTGCAGGTGCCAACTATGCGATGCAGCACCAAACCTCCCCCTCCCCATCACCTCAATTCCTGTCCTCCTCTTCTCTCTGGGATTTTAGCTCCATGACACCCTCTTCTTGGTCTCCCTTTTCCTCCCTCAGCGCGATCTCCGCTTCATACCTGGAGTCTCTGGCACCACATCTCCCTGATTCCCTTCGCAGTGTCATTTCACATTTTGCTCCCACTTTTTCCAAACCAGGCCCACCATCGTTATCCTCGTCCTCACCACTCAACACCCTTGCGAAATCGCTTGAGGCTCTGCAATTCCTTGTCCCCTCCTTTTTCTCGTCATCATCCTCAACCACACATCTCGCGGTCACAGTAATTGCTTTACTTCTTGCGATTCTTGCGATGAGCTGGAACCCATGGAGAAGGCTCCCATCTCCTCCGTCTCCCCTTCGATATACCCCTCCCACCACGCCAGCCGTTACCGATGATGATTACAGCTACGTAACCGTTAATGATGCAGACTATACCGGTCTGTGGGACAATAAGGAGTATTCTCCCCGCAGACAGCAGAAGAAATCAATTTACTGTTACAGCAACGGCAGCAGTAATAATGATGAGTCAGAGCCAGATGTGATCTTCCTGAAATACAGAGGGGCATCGCACAAACTAAATTTCCCCGCCTACGCAATTGGTGATGGCATTATCACAGTTGGGAACGTCAAACTTGCTGCAGCAAACGCCCTGGGTGTCGCAGACACACGGCAGATTAAACTTCTCTACAAGGGCCGTCTGTTGAAAGATGACTTCGCCAGAGCGAGGGATGTGGGATTAAAACAGAACTCCGCAACAATGTGCGTGATATCAAGGGTCCTCCCGGAAACCTCAAGTGAGGAGAGCATCCTGACGCCCCCACCCTTGGAAGGTTCTGAGATCGTCGAGCGGTCATCCCCTCCAGCTGTCAATGGTGGCAGTGGTGGTGGAGCCGGAAGTGGTCGCAGAAAGCGACGTCACAGGGAGCGCTACAACAATACCACTACAATCGACGCAAAAGACCCGGCGCGAAACCCATCCACCTCCAGAAGCCGCCCAATACCTATGAACGAGCAACCTGCCCAGCAGTCTCCGCGCTCCCCGCATACGCCCCTCACTTCACACCCCAGAAACTCCCCCAATCTCTCCACCCCGCCGCTATCTGCTACCACAAACAATAACAACAGTAACACCAACAGGTCCTTCTCCTCCTCAAAGGCCCAGCCCCCATCCAACCCCTCTCCACGCCCCTCCTCCCTCCCTACCCCCTCGCCAAACCTCAACACAATCAAATCACCACAGGCCAAACTCTCCCTCCTCAGCGAATACTTCCACAGCACGCTCAAGCCCCTGCTCAATGAATACGTCGAGCATACCCCCACAGACCAGAAGACGCGGGATTTCGAGCACCGCAAGCTAAGTGAGACAACGATGGCGCAGTTGATTTTAAAGGTTGATGGGATTGAGATTGACGGTGATGAGGAGGTGAGGCAGCAGCGGCGGACGCTGATACTTACGGTGCAGAATGCGTTGAAGAGGATCGACGAGGCACAAAAGCGGGGGTAGAAGTTTTTGTGCCCTTATTAGTTTTCGACTTTGGATTTTTTCTCTTTGCTTGCTTTTTCTTCACTGATTTGACTTTCCTTTTCTTTCTTTCTTTCTTTCTTTTTTCTTTCCCCCCCCCCCCCCCCCCCTCTTTTGCCTTTTTTGTATTATGCCTTAATGTCACTCTTTTCCCCTGCTTCTGCTTTTCTTTGGCGCAAAGGGGAGATATTATTGCGATCGAATGTAAAGCATGTTAACACTAAATGGAATATACATAGTTAAGGGTGGATGCATATATTGGTAGTCATGGATCAGGTGGGTTGGATGCATAACTAGAAGATATTTTTTTTTCCTCTTTCTTTTGTTACTGATATTTACCTAATGAACAGAATAAACTTCTTCGTATTTTCTGAATTGGGGTTGTCATCTTCTATTCTCTCCAATGTTAAATTCAAAGATTTCATTATCATCCGGATTTAATGATGAAAGAAACAAAAAATAGAGGAAGCAAACAAGATGGAAGCCTAAATGTTCATTGAGTTTCCCTGATATCTGGTCCCAGGAACGATTAACACCCAATCCAAGATAATACCCTACCTTAGATCTCTTGAAAGGTATTGATCCATGGATACGCCTGCGGGTTTGTTTTTGGAGCCCTGAAATTTTATATCCCAACCGTCATTATCATTGTTGATTGGTTGGTTGGTTCGCCGCTGGCATTCCATAACCTTAACGCTGTCCTTAATTAAAAATAACCCTGTGCCCATATATTTACTCTTCCACTCCTCCGAGTATAACAATGCTCCCTCCAATAACAACGAAAATGGCATTGTCCCGTTCAGTGTGGAAGTTCAGTGGAACCTATCCCATTGGAAACTTCCTTAAATGACCTTAAGTTATAACTATCCCATAGTAACTTTCCCTTAAACAGTTGGGATGCCTCCCGTCGCATGCGACGGGCTAACCTTGTTGTCATCGCCGAGCTGTTCGACCGGATGGCATAACAGTGGATGCACGGCCGCTGTTATGAAAGATATGAATTGTCCCCGCAGCTGAACCAATCACATTAGCCCCTGTCGATCTCGTTGTCGAGGACCAGGGCTTGTTGTTTTGTTAGTGGGTAGCGGAATGAATTAATACACAGCAGAGTCTCAGATGTTGAAAGATGGAATTTGGTATATGATATGGGGGATAGATAGGTATACCCAAGCATTATGGTCCTGTAAAATGCAGCTTTGTCAAGCATCTAAATATGACAGGATGTATGAATGTGTAGGAGTTCAGCTCCCCCAAGGTTGCTTGATGTTTTGTGGAGGAAGCTTTAAAATATATGGGCCCTTTTCTTATTATTAGCAGGTTGTTGTTTAATCATAATTAGGCCTAACAACCATTCCACAATCCATACAGAACCATACAGACCATACAGACCATCCCCAAGGCCCCGTTAGCTAGTTGTTTATTACTGCTATTATTATGGGCTCATTCAACCCTGGCCCGTTCTCATGATCATCCACCACCAAAAACTCACTACTCACTCTTTCTCTCCTCATCAAAAACTCCTCGGTGTTTTCTTCTTCTACTACTTCTTCTGTTTAATCAATCTTGTTCCCTTGCTGGTCTGTTCGCTCTCCTGGGCACGTCACTCGTTTGTGCCTGGTGTGCTGCTCTTCTTCTTTCTCAGCTCTGTGGTCTGGCTGCTTCTGAATCGGTGTTCTTTCACTGTTGACCTCTTCTCAGCCTCTCCGGATAATAAATAGTTCCACCCCCAAAGACACCCAACCACCACATTTCCTTTCCATTATTTCATCTCACTCCATTTCGTTTCCTCCACGCCTCACTCTCCCCAATCCTCATGCTGAGCCCGGCACCTGTGTGGATGTGCTTTATTTAATTAATTTTCCTCCGGATGCTATATACTGTGACTACCTTTTCTCTCTTTCTCTTTTGTTCTGTCGCCATCCTCTCGCCCAATTCGATCTGTCCTGCGCCGTGTTTGACCTCCGTCCTCCTGACCCATCCTCGCCAACAGAGCAGAACTCTCCGCGTCCATTACCCCCCCGTTTTTCGCTCCTCCCCTTTCCTGTTCTCGTCCCCGTAGCATTCTCGAACGTATAAACGTCCCCCATCCCCATCTTAAGCTGAATATCACAACCCCACTTCCTCTCGTACCTCATATAGGCTTAGTTTTCGTGTTACGCCCTCCCCCCCCCCCCCCCCCCCCTGCGGGTCCTCTCGCGTTCGGGCCCAAACTCCCAACCACAAATCTCTCGGCTCTATGGGATCTTCTACAGGCTGGAGTGGATTGACCCGATAGAATCGAAAAGGGGAGAAATAACATTAAAACCAAATTAAAACCAAACCAAGAGAAATCCCCGCCCCCATTCGCCAAAAAGAGGAAGAGGAGTAGATCTTTCTGGCTCAATCCAGAACAGATTTGTTGCACAGTTTTGAAGCAGAAGACAAAGGTCGCCGTGCTGGTATGGCAGAAGCTGCTGCAATACACTCTGTAGATGCTCTGCCATCACCAAGCAGTATCAATGGAAAGGAGCAGCCATGGGATTTCTCCGTCCCAATCAGCCAAGATGTATGTGTAACTCTGTCCCCTATGAATCATTGTCTCTTCCTCTTTCTTGTCTTTGTCTGGCTTTGTCTCAGGCCTCAATGGGTCCTTAATTACACCT
>NW_011371358.1:1775751-1776120 GCF_000150735.1 Paracoccidioides brasiliensis
TTTATGGTGGCATATATTCCTGAGAACGGGGCGCTGCCTTCTTATTGATAGCACTCGAATAAGAAGACATTGTTACTGTCAATTTTGTCTATAAAAAATCCTCTCCACCGCCCCATATCGTGGAATCAGAAATTTTGTGTCTCATTTTAACTGTTGATGTACAGATGGTCATTGGCACCGACTTCCCTCTCGCTCGACAGAGCGTATTGATCATAGAAGGCCCAACATGAGATTTTCATGGAATACGGGCCTCGTATTCGCATTAGCTGTGACGGAAACGACGGGTTCAAGGAACTGGTCACCAAGGCTGGTATGTTCATGCTATCCACACGCTGCAAGGTTCCTCAGTCTGCATATGCCGTCAGCAGC
>NW_011371358.1:1776130-1953369 GCF_000150735.1 Paracoccidioides brasiliensis
AGCCATGGGATTTCTCCGTCCCAATCAGCCAAGATGTATGTGTAACTCTGTCCCCTATGAATCATTGTCTCTTCCTCTTTCTTGTCTTTGTCTGGCTTTGTCTCAGGCCTCAATGGGTCCTTAATTACACCTGCTGCTTATGTGGGTTTCTATGGAGTGTCATTGTGTCTCTCTTGTCTTTCTAACTCTCTGCTCGGGCTCCCTGGAGTCAGTATACCAATCAAATGAGCTGACACATATTGATTTATGCCATATATTTTTACATTCAACATTCTGTTAAATTCTTTTGTAATCATTCCTTTCTTTCCTTTAATTTTTTTTGTTTACATATATGGTTTCATTTACTGCTCCTGAGTTTCTTTCGCAAGCAGCTAGCTCACATTACCCCAACAGTCTCATCTACAAAATGCACATGCCTCAACTGCTTCCAAGCGACGAACTTCGAACGATTCGACCGCCGCATACTCCAAATCTAATCAACGACATCACCAACTGCCTGCCGTGAACGGAATCCCATTGTCAAGGAACTCGTCGAGGTCTGGCTCCATGCAGGGCGATACGGGATATCTTCTACCTAATCGAGTGGATGCCTTGGGGAAACGGGAACCCGCCCTTAGTCGAACTGGCAGTGAAGCAGATAGCCTCTTGGATTTGTCTGGTCGAGAATCAGCCAACCGCAGTGCTGTGAACGTGATGGAATCTGGGGAACAGAAGAGTCACAAGCTTTGGTTCGGGAACGAAGAATTAGACAGTGCCAATTGGATCCATCGGGACAAATTGGCTAAAATAGAAAGTGAGGAATTGCAACAATTTGGTATTCAGTTCCATCAACAACAGGTTCGTGCCGGGAGTAAATCAAGCAGCAGACGAGGGCGGAGCCACGATTCCCATAACAATACTGCAAATGGAATCGCGGAGCCTGGGGAACAATGGCCTGGAACTCGAGAAGAAAAGCGCCAGCGTATCACATCACCCACACCTATTGCATATGAGGAACAGGAAGGACGTAATACCACCGATATGATGGTATTTGATGACCCCCGTTTACCTGAAGAAATTGCTGCAGATCCGTACGAGGACGGAGGAAACACTTACCATGTGTTTCGCCAAGTTTCTGGACTTAGGAAAAGCTCTTCTAGAATACCTGTTCTTGCGACGAGTCCGCACCCTATCCCACTTGAACATCTTGAACGCGAATTCCCCCTAAATCGCACTCGAAATAATACGCTTGGGAGCGGAGATGATGATAATATTGCATATGCAAAGACTCGCAAGTTTAGCGATCCAATACAGATCGCAGCTGATGATATTTCTGAACCCAAAACGCATTCACAGCCGCAGTCACAGCCGCATCCGCAAAATCAATCAACACCCTCAGCAGAATCTACACCTCCTCCCGGGAGTCGACCGTCCAGCAACAGCAACACTCAACAACAGCCGAGTTCTCCCGTCAAGTCCAAAACAAGCACCAAACAGACAACCACCACTCGCAAAACATCTGTCCCACCTAATAATCGCAAGACATCGACATCTAAATCCAAAGCCACGGCTAGTAGCAGTAACAACAATAGCTTTTCATCCAGTCAGCGTCCATCGACCAGATCTGGTGAAAACCGTCCCCAGACTGCGGTGAACCGTCCAGAAGGGGATCCTCCATGGTTAGCAACCATGTACAAACCGGATCCACGTCTCCCGCCCGATCAGCAGATTCTTCCCACCCACGCGAAAAGACTCCAGCAAGAGCAGTGGGAGCGAGAAGGAAAGGTCCCTTCGATGTATGACAGAGAATTTGCGCCATTGCCCATTAATGAACTTGATAAACCCACCCTACCCTCTCTGGCTCTCGATGTCGAGAAAGCACAAGAAACAGCAACAACAGCAACAACAAACAACAACCAAACCCTATGGCCACCAACGCCAAAATCTCCAAAATCCCCAGACCTCAACAATCGGCCAGGCACGAGCGGGACAGATCATGGCGGTTACAAAACTATACCAACCGTGCAGTCCTCTCTATCTCCCAAGCCATCGCAAGTGTCGAAACCTCACCCTCAACCTCTGCCTGCAGATGATATGCCTCCTGTTAAGGAGAAGGGGTGTGGTTGTTGCATTGTCATGTAAATACGAATCGGAGATTGGCATGTATTTCACTCTTCATCTTTCTCCTTCGTGCAGTCAGAAAGTCGGAGGAAAGAGGTATATCACCTAGCTTTTTACTGCCACCCACTCCATGAAGATTTTTTCTTCCTCTTTCCCTTTGTTTCATATTTTTTCAGAGAAAAATATTTTGCGACAAAACCCTGTCAGCAAAGTAGCAGCCTTTCCAATGGCCTGTGTCACCTCCTTATTTATCCCTTCGGCATCCTATCTTATCATCCAACCCCCTTCTTTATTTTCTATATTCTCAAATCTTGTGTTAGCTATTATATTTCGACTCTTGTATTATACATTCCAAGCAAAAGTAGCCAGAAGTTGAATTACTGTTTCTCTCTCTTCCCTTCCCCTCTTGCTTTTCCTTCCTTCTTTTCTGTATTGTGAAGCCCAGCCCAGCTGCAGCCCGTCGGCGTTTTTATATATGCATATCCTTGCTTGCTTCCTCTCTCTTTTCCCCCTCTCTTTTCCTCTTCCAGCTCTTTTCTTTTTTTTTGTCTTTTTTAGCAGTGACAGCAGCAGCCATTATTTACTTCATCATACCCCTCCTCTTGATTGTCTATTTGCCAGAGCTTGTTTTCTTTTATCTATCGATTTCCTTCCTTCTTTTTATTTTTATTTTTATTTTTTTTCTACTTTTGCAGCGTATCTATTCTTACGACTTTTATGATTCTTCTTCACTAAACTATAGTTGTTTCCCTTCTCGAGCCAGCTTTTCTTTTTTCCTAGCATGCCTCACTTTTCTTATTCCCTCCCATTGTTTGTTTTCTAACAAATATATCGTCTCAACTTCGTTCCCCGACCTTTCTCGTTGATTCTGAGTTCTTGTAAACTCTATATTTCAGCCTCCGTCGCTGCCGCTACCACCCATCTATTCTTTTCTTATTTTATATCTCGTTTGCTCTATTTCCTCTGCAGATCACCTTCAATCACGGATATACAAACCTGAATACCACTATTAGTCGTCCCGTGAGTGTGCATTTTACAAGATGTGACAGGATGACTCTCTCCCCCTTACTCCCTCCCCCCGCCCCTCCTCTGTCTCTCTGCCTCTCTGGCTCCCTGGTACATAATGCATAAAACCTTCCGGGTGTACTCGTTATTTCACCAACTGATTTCATCTCGTTCCGTCCCTTCCGTCCCTTCTCATCTCGGAGAATAGTTAAAGGAAACAAGACAAGGAGAGGAAAGAAATAAAGGGAAGACAGAAATTATATACATATCAAATACAAACAGAACGATTTCGTTGTCTCAACACCGAAGTACATGACAGTAGCCTCTCTTTGCTACTCCTTTTGCTACTCCTTTTACTCCTCCGCTAATTTGCATATGGTTTTAATATATCCTTTTTCTTCCTCTTTTGTTCTCTGGCCTCTTTTACCGAAACCATTGAAACACACCGTCTGTGTACCTAGCTTTTCTTCTCCCTCACCCTGAGCTCTATGTAAGACTGATTTTAAAGAAATAAATTGAAAGAGCCTGTCTTTGAAGCGGGATCAATCAATAAGCGAAGGAGAGGGCTTTCATCTTTTATAGCTGGCAATGGACTTATGCATGCAGAAGATTTTCCGTCGAAAACCATGACCTCACCATGCACGTTCGTACGTGCATGCATAGCTCAAAAAAAAGAGAAACTTCTCCTACTAGCGAATTGGTTGTATCTGGCAGAGTATATCCTCATCTTCCTTTTTCCCTCATCTTCCTTTCTCTTTCATCCGACTTTTGCGCATTTTAAAGATATCAATGAGCTTGATAGATATCTGACCGCGGCGAATAGGTTCTAGCCATCACTGCATAATATAATGCAGCACGGGGCTCTCCACGTCTTATGTGCATACAATCGAATAGAGCAAAGTGCCTAGACAAAGAATGCGGGGGAGTGGGAAGATGAGGAGAAGGCTTACGCCCTCCTCCGGCCACCTCTCTCCTCCCTTCTAACCTTGGTATATTGAAAGCCATCGCTTATCGGCGTTGACTCTGTTAACGTGTGTAACTGCACATATATAACTATTGCTCAAAAAGTTGAATAGGTAGTCTTTTTCTACGTTTCTCAACAATCTACGCAACTATTTATCAAGATCTGTTGTTGAAATGTCGATCTAATGATAGAAAGAAATGAATTATTTTTTTAGTCCTAGAATCATGAAATATTTAAGATCAAGATCAAACAATTTGATCTGCCAATCACTTTCAACAACTGTCTTTGATATATTTAACCAACTCCCCACCCGCACCCCGTACCCAGTCCTGCTTCCTGCAGTCGATCTCGCCGGCCTCCTTCAGGTGCTCATCTCTCTCCCTCTTAGGTATTTAATGAGAGGATGAATTTTGAAAATGACAAGTGCAAAGCGGCATTATTGGCAGTGGAACCAGCGAAAAACCAACATCAGGCAACAACAACAACAACTCGCGTGAATACATCCTCATTTTTAAAATGAAATTAATAACATCGGATTGGTTAACAAGGATTGATACCTGGAGCTCAGCTGGTGTTGAGGTGCTACATCTCTACCTCAGCAAACCACTTCTGTCCCTTTTTCGTTGCTCCTTTCGTTCACCCTGTTCCGTATCGATTCCACCATTCCCCTGCAAACATGCCATGCCTCATGGTTTCCCATGCATGAAATTCTTTGTGATGAGTGCGGTGGGTGAGGAGTTGAGGCCTCCGTTTATTTCCTCAGAATATTCCTTTTTCTTTGAAATTTAAGACATGGACGGCCACACCTCAGCAGGCGCTGTCATGAATAAATGCCAACATGTCACCACTCCTCCTCGTGGCATTGGTGCCTGAGATTTTCTTCTATAGTTATCAATTTCTTAAAAAGAAAGCACAGAGGTGAACAATGGCCCCTTTATAAAGAAAAGGAAAAGGAAAAGGAAAGGCAGAATATGACAATATTCACAGAATCCATGGTTCAGGGCCTCCTCCGCTCATCTCTAGCATGGCTGTTTGCCATTGCCCTGGTATCCACAGTCACATTCTCATACGCGGTAGCAGTCGTCGTCTACCGTTTATATTCCATCCATTGGCCCATATTGACGGCCCACGACTGGCGGCTGCAACGCACCTCTATGTCTTTTATTATAACGGGATCCGTAGCGGAAAGCTCTATCTTCAGACAAAGAAGCTGCATCTGAAATATGATAGGCAAACTCTCCAAACTGAGAACCCAATTAGACATAGCCACATTCGACAGGTCCGGTAATCCGCATCTCTCCGACCGAAATCCACCTTGGTGATCCGGCAAACTATGACAGAATCTACCATGCCGATACCCGAATACTCGAAATATCAGTCATTTTACAAGGCTCTCCCGGGAGGACACGCCATAGCACCCAGCCCCTTTGCAACCCCAAATGATGAAACATTCCTCACCAAGCGCGCAGCGCTGGGACCCCTTCTCTCCCCCAAACATTTCCCAGACCTCCACCCGATCATTCAGTCAAACACTACAATTCTCGTGAATCGCATCCGAAACCGGCTGTGCAGCGTGGGGAGGATTAATCTGCACTATGCCTTCCGTGCCGCGTCTGTTGATACCATCACGGAGAACGCATTTGATAAGAGGTATGGGTGTTTGGAGAGGGAAGACTTTTGGCAAAGAGCATATTTTCTTCGCGAGGTCGATAGCGAGGTGGTTGTGGGTGTTTCAACTGTTTCCTGCGTTGAAAGGAATATTGGAGATTGCAGTGCCTGGGTGGATGGATGAGAGCGTTATCAAACTGTCGGAATTGTGGTGGGCGAAAAAGGTGGGTAATGTGTTGGATGGTTAAAACTGGATCGGATTGGACTCTAGAGTTAAAGGAAACTAGATTCCTTTCCCCACCCCCTTGAACTTGGATTTATTGGATGAATGAACAAAGTGTTGGCTAATCGGTTTTCTTCTTGAGAATCAGTGCACAGGGCTGGTACGATATAACATCTCAAGGGATCCAGGATGTCAAGAAGAGGGAGAACAGAGAAAAGCAACCATCGTTGAAACGAGAACCCGTGTTCCCCCAACTTCAAATAGGCGACGATCCAGATGTGGACGATCCAAGAAACAAAGAACATAACATCATTGATGTTGCGTCGCAATTGACTAGGAATACGCTGACGATCACAACGTACAACGTCGTTGCGAACAGGGAGATATACAAAACGCTGAGGGCAGAGCTGACAAGGGAGTTTCCCCTTCCAAACTCAGAACTGGGTTTTCAAAAACTGGAGCAGTTACTATACTTGATCCGCTTGGTTTTTTGCTTCCACGTCGCCCTCCATACCAACAGACGGCAAGAACTGTACGTGCTGGGAATTTATTACCGTTGAGATGGTGCAATATAGACTGCTGTCGTCAAGGAGGGCCTTCGGTTAGATCTCATCCTATTTGCTGGAAAAAACCTGCTCTGACAGATTATCATATGGCGTACTCAGAAGGCTTCCCTGCGTCGTTCCCGAATCTGGCGCCGAATTCAATGGCTACAACGTTGCTGCTGGTGTACGTCTAAGTTCAATTTCCTGTGTGCCTTTCTAGTGCGCATAATATATGCAGTCCACTCTGGTCATTGACAATGGCGTAGACAATCGTCGGTATGAGTTCATGGATGATGCACCGCGATAAAAAAAAAAAAAAAAAAAAAAAAAAAGCTCTTCCCGCAACCCGATGCATTTGACCCATCACGTTGGTTGAAAGCTCCTGAGAGCGGTCAAAGGCTGGATCAGGATCTTGTGACTTTCTCAAAGGGGGCCGAGACAGGTGCATTGCCATGCAGTACGTTTTCCCGACCAAAGAGAGATGTGGTTTAGCCCTCTTGAAACAGGAATAAAGGGCGGGGTTAACGGGCTGATCATGTCTTCCAAAGCAGACTTGCATATTTCGAAATATACATTGTGCCAGGACGAAATTTCGCCATTTCGGTGACCTGGGGATTGAGAGAAAGAATCTGGAGGACTTGGCCTCCTGATGATTTCTTTACACCTTACCATCAGGCTGACAGGGAAATGTTCTGCGTTGAGGGGGGGTCTGGGGGTTCCCAGGAGTGAGAAAGAATGATAAATGGGATATCATAAAAGATATTTCTTTTCTTGTATCCATCTTTTCATTTTTCATTTTGAATTATTATTGATAGTTCAAATTTAGGTCATGCTTGGCACCAGCAATCCTCTATAAAATGCGAACATGTCTAGTTACCAATCACCTCGTTCCTCCAATTAACTGGTTATAGAGGGGTGGGCATGCAAGATCCCATGCTGAGAGTTATTCTAACCAACAATTTGGCACACGAATGAGCTAGCTTTTGAACCAGGATGGCCCATCCATGTCATTATGTATGTCATTGGAAAGAGATAACTAGTCATTTCATTTCGCCTGATTGGCGATGACAACATTGAAGTTGGTGCCATTTCGGCGTCGATGCGGTCATTGCTTTAACTACTAAAAAGTTGGTTACAGTGGCAAAACTGGGGAAATGTGAGCCACTTTTGTTTATTTCTATTTATACACTTTTATGCTATTAATAAAGACTGAAATGAATTCCATGCTTGCAGTAATTGTTCTTACAAATCTAAAATATTAATTGACTAACGAACTAGTTGAGTATTGCAGGCAAAAATAATGCAATCTCAGAGTTAAAAAGCTAAAAGTTTTTTTAGTTTGCCTTCCAACAACAAACTACAACACACTCTGTTGGCGCAAACATTCATCTCACAATATCAACACATCAGTTATCACCACAATCATCAACAAACATTCATTAGATGCTTAGTTTGTAAGCCTCATTCTATACCCCCTTGGTAAAGATAAGGCATCTGAGCCTTAAACCCATTGCCCAACATAGCTTCCATATTCCGTCGTTTTTTCGGCTCCCTAGCCGGATCAAACCCAGCAACAATGTCTGCTGTAAAGACGAAGGTTGAGAGCATCATTGCCGATCACTGTGTTGGTGCGTTTTAATTCCCTACCTCCGCAATTTGCTTCTCGCGCGGCCATCAATATCTCTATGAAGCAAAAGAACCCTGTTTCGACCCCTGTTTATGGTGCTATTGTTCTTTAATTAGAACAACCCCATTGCCCATTTCCTCATACCTCAAAGCGGCCCAAAACCTCTGCTGGAAGGGTAAAATAGCTAACAGTAAGTCCAAAATAATCGATTACAGTCGTGTTCTCGAAATCATACTGCTCCTACAGCAGAGCCTCGAAGGCACTTTTGACAGAACTGGGCATACCTTTCTTTGCACTTGAGTTGGATCAAATCAGTACGATTTTAACTCCTCAATCCAGTCTCCTCTCACTACCATTCCCTTCTCCTTCGACTTCCAACCGAATAAATAAATACATAACATGGGTTTCCGATGCTAACAAAGTCATGCAACCCAGAGGACGGCACCGCTATCCAACACGTTCTCGAAGAAATCACCTCTCAGCGCACCGTGCCCAACATTTTCATTGGCAAAAAACACATTGGTGGCAACTCCGACCTGCAAGCCCGCAAAGCTGAGCTTCCCGCCCTCCTGCGAGCTGCAGAAGCTCTCAAAGCAAATGTCTAAGATACACCAAGTAAATAAATGAGGACCTCCTACTATACCAGGTTATTCTGTTTCTTCACGTCCAATGGCATTAGAACGGGCGCAGTAGTGTTGGGGAGAGGACAGGGATGCCCTCACGGGTAGATGCAAGCAATACCTCGATAGATTGATTGTGGGATAAGTCAACGGGATAAATGGTTTTTGTTCTTCGAACTTCTATGGAATTGAGTTGTGTTAATTGGGGGATTTTTTTTATTACTTCACGCCGTATATAATTTGGGTTGCTATCAGCAACATTAATAACACGTAAGATATACACAACAGCAGAGAAAAAATAGCAATTGCATGTCATGAACCCATCCATTCTGGCTTACATCAAGTTTTGGCTATCCAAATCATATATGCATGGAGAGTTTTAGAAAGGAAAACAAGGAGTATAATACAATATCTTGAGAAGAGGAGAATACCTCCCACAACATGTTGCGTAGGGAATTTCTTCCCCTCCGCTCCTTAATAAAAGACGGGAAACCAAATTTAGCTTTTTTTTTTTTTTTTTAAAAAAAAAAAAAAAAAAAAAAAAAAAAAAAAAATCTGGAGCCCCATCCTATCACGCAATTCTCTGTGCAACAGTCCCAACCGGCCTCTCCACGATCTGCATAATTCCATCAACGATACTCTTCCTTGCTCCCTCGCTCGCGACCTTCTTTCCCGCCAGATATCCCACCCACAACAACCGGCTTACCCGTTCATCCTTTACCTCCCCCAACCAAACCATCGGATTTCCACTCCCAGTGTCAAACATCGACTCCAACCCGCCCACCTTGTTCCGGAGAAGATACAGAATCTGACCTTTTGGTACATTTTTCCTTACCCCACCACCAAAGAGCGTCTTAAATTCATTAATCGCATTCCCAAAACTCTCATCCGCAAACTCAGACACTACTTCTGCGCCAGCCGGCATGCCAGAACCCTGCTTTGCCGCAAGGGCCTTGGCATATGCATTTGCACTCTGTGCCCGTGCCGTAATAGCACGAACCCAGCCATCTCTGAGATGTAGGAAATCCGTATTCCTCGTAGGAACGATGCGTAGCGCAGTGCGGATCCCGTTTTCCCTAAGAATCTGATTCCACACCTCCTCCCCTTGCTCCGGGTCCAGGAGCATTTGCTTCAACGTCTCTCGCTCTGTTGAGATGAGGGAGGTGGCAGGGACAGCACTCTCGTTTACAGCAGAAACGCTTACGGGCGTTGCAGCTCTTCGGACCATCAGTTGTTGTAGAGCTGCAATATCTGATTTGGCGATGTAGAGACCCACGACGTAGACCTGGATGCTGAGGAAGGAGACGGTGCGAATACCTAGGCCGATTAACGTGTATTCTTCCGTCTGTGAGTTGGAGGGAAGCGCATCGCCCACTCGTCTATCTATGTGCTGGGAACTGCTGTCGGGAAGTTTGATGGATTTGGGGAAATTGGGGATTGTGGAGTTTCCAGTGGGAACTTGTTCGACGCCATCGACTACGATCGTTGTTGGGTTTTCCTCTAGACCGGACGGACCATCAAGTTTGATAATTCTACCCATATTAGAACCTCTGTCTGATTGCGATGGTGTCGATGGAGCCTTTTTATCATTCGGGACATTTTTATCTAACTCCGATGATGCAATAACGGCATACATTCCCAGGCCACTGGCGACAATGCCAGCCAGACACACCACTATAGTCCGTTTACACCGTTGAACAGAGTTGGCAGAGATCTGTGCACTAGCTCTACGTTGGGGGTTCACAGTAAACCGGGACATTGATGGGGTGGACTTCGCGGACAAAAGACGACACTGCTGATGCTGGTGCTGGTGCTGCCGCTGAACACCATGGAGCGGCATGCGGCTCGAAAGTTGGGTTTGGCGGAGGCATTGATACGCGGTGCGGCGGAAAGGGACATGGATGGAAGAAGATGGTATATTCATGTTGGGAATGGGGCCAGTTGGTGGGGGTGTATTGTATAACAACCCCAATTGAAGATCGATTGAAGTTTTTTTGTAGTTGTTGCTTCAACTTAAGGTCCGAAATCTGGGCGACGTTCTGGATGACATAATATCCCCCCCCTTTGTTTTAACTAGTAAAGATAACTAATAGCTAAGTTACTCGGAGTCTAAGAACGCAACAATATTCCCTACTGGCCAATGGATTTGGATAATAGCTATTCCGCCTGGTGAAAAGGGGAATAAATAGACAGATGAATAAGCTATACGGAAGGAAAAAGGAAGCAAAGAAAAGAAATATTTGTTGGGAACAACATCCGCCTGCAAAGCGCCAAGTGGATGCGAAGATTAAAAAGAAGAAGAAGAAAATCAAGATCATCATCACCTCATACAAACAACGCCAAAAACCGTAAAGCATAGACTCCAGGTCAATTCATGCATCATCCTACACCCTTTCCCACTGTCTTCTAGCTACCTTTTCCGCAGTGTTGGCGACCTGGCAGTCATCACAGAGCATCAGCATACATCGATTGCAGAGAAAAAGCCTCAGATTTGAAATCTCGTGGTTTTCTCCATCCACAATGGGCTTCTCCAAAATAAAACCCTGTTCCATCAATTCCGCCACTTCTGGGTACGTAAATTGGCGGGGAGCAATGTCACGCCAGCACCGTTCACAGGCGTAGTTCTGCCTATCGTTAACGTCTGAAGTCTCAGCCTTGGTCCACCTGTGGTAGCAATCGAAGGGGTCATAATGGTGTAAAACGGGTTCTTCGCCAAAGTCATGGTCTCTATCATTCCAGCGATATCTACCGCCTCGGTCCAGGTCTCTGATTGCAGGAGCTGCTTCACCTTCGCCCTGATTCCTAGTTTCATACTCATTCTCGTCATCTCCATCGTCATCGTATGAATCGTCGTCGTCGTCCTCACTTATGTTATCTATACAACCATATTTATGACACCATTCGATAGGCTGAGTACAGTGCCAGCACCATTGGTCACCACATCTGCAGGCAATGTGGCTACAACCGTACATTCGCCTTACTGCTCCACGGCACTTAGGGCAGCGCTTGACCTTCCATTGCTTCAAGAGCTTAGCCAGTTCGGGATCCAATTCTCCTGCATCCTCAGGGCACAAAGCGCCAAGGTGAGCCATCTGCTTGCATGCGCAACATATTTCAATGGCACACTCTGGGCATGATATAAATGCATGCTGTGGACGCGGTGAGGAGGGAAGGGAAGGAGGTGTGGGTGGCGGAGTCTGTAGTTGTGCTGGGCTAAGAGTTGATGGTGGGTTCTCTTTCACTTCCGGCTTGGCCAGTTTTAGAGCAGTCGGGCGGTAATCAGGGGGGAATAGCCTGTAGGGGATAAAGGCAGAACATGTAGGGACTGGACAATACACACGGTTGGCCGTCGACCATTCCTCGTGCTTGGCCTTGAACCGAAGTATTTCCTCTGAAGTAAGGACAGAGACAGCCACTCCAATGTTTAGCGGACCACAGCAACCACGTGGAGGCATCCGGGACTCATCAACACAGGCTGTGGTGAACATTTTCCGAAGGCAATCACTGCAAGTAAACTCCGTACACCTTTTACACGGATACAGCAGGGACGCGCAGACGGAAACAGCCTGGAAACAGACGCGACACTCCTTAGCAGGCTCCATCTTTTCCTCCGGGACAGCGGTGCCTTCTGGAACATAGTAAAATGCGGCTACATTTGGATCTCCATATTGCTCCGTGAATATTTCGTTCGTTATCTCCATCAGGGTCATTTCGAACTCTCTTGTCTCCTCGATATATGCATCTGTAACTGCTGTCACAGCCAGCTGGTATTCCATAGAGAGTCCTGTCTGCGAAGGAGCTTCAAGTGTTTCTGAATGGAAATTCGGGAGCAGGGTAGAAGCGGTAGAGGGGTTCAGTGCTTTTGTCGCCCTCCGGTCAGCGTCGGATTCCTCGCCCACATGAGTGGAATTAGAACAACCCATAGTTGCGGTTGTCAGGATAGATTTATCTCAAGGGAAGAGGAACAAGCGAAACCCTCATAGCAAAATTCTCGGAATCTTACGGTGGATCGATAGATGTAAACCTCTCAGTATATTAAATTTAAGAGCTAATAAGGATGAAACGAGAAATGTGAAAGTAGAACAAAAAAGAACTGGGAGAAGAGCTGAGATTTATGAAGGATTCATTCTATGGTTAATTCTTCGAGTCAGCAAAATATATCATTCCTCGATGTTGGTTTCGCTCTAGAGCTGGCAGGCAGCAGAGCTCAATAGAGTCACTAAACAACGCATTGATGGAGAATGACTGGATGAGCCGCAACCCGCCCACACACAGGGATCCATTCTTAGCTCCAGGCGAGGATGTAAGCAGCACAGGTAGCTTGACTGAGAGCCTGAGGAGTCATCCCATCTGAACGTCTTCTGGCTTCAAGTTCATGATGGGTGAAGTGGGAACCACGCCGAAGGACTGTTTATTAGAGTCATGGAGCCTTACACTAAATAGGGCATCCTGAAAAAGGATCATAATTTATGAGTCACTAGGGCAACTAGTTACGTTGTTTGGCCTCTTAGCTTGAGTGCCCATGCCCTAGGTGGGAATTCCCTATATGCGCCTCAGCCATTCTCAGAATGGCAGTACAGATTTTGAGGTAAAAGGGTGTTGAAATGTATTCATACCTCAGGCATACTTTAGCTGTTGGCATCCTCGATGCGAAGGGTCAGCTTAGCCGTCCGTAGTTAACTATGGCGCAGCCGACCACAGCCACACACACCCCTATCAGCCCAACCGCGGGGTATGGATCTCGTCTTCGCGCAGCACACAGTAGCTTGCACACACGAAGTAAATCCTACCATCAACGAGCAACAACACCGAGTTTCAATTCACGGTCTGATATTTTCAAATCTCCAGCCAAGCAGTGTCTCCTTCCATCTCCCATATCGCATTCAACGCAATCCTGCACAACATCCTCCAATCCGGAAAACAAATTGCTAACCCACCCGTTCCTCTCCTCTTCGCAGGCTGGGTTGCATGGATGCATCCATGGTGCACATATATATCAACCTCATAAGAACCGAAATAGGTATGCAGTTTTTGCAGTCCTATCCAATTGAGATAGAGTGGTATGAATGAGCGTTATTATCGCTCTGGCTCTCGCTGTTAAAGTTGCCACACTTCTCAATTATGTCAACAACAGGGGAATCCTTTGGTGATGCCGTTGAGCTCACACCATAGCATGCTGAGCAGAGAAATCGCGGGTCCTGCCCTGTCTGGTTGATCTTACTCCTGGGTCAGATTGTAGTTGGTCTTCCAGTCTTCGCATGAAAGTGTTGAGAATGCTATTATCATTGTTGTCATTCATTCGTTTCAGTATCAACATATTAGACTGCATCCCCGGAGCATGTCCTGTCAAGTAACTCTGAATAGTTTATCTTTTGAAACCTCATCATTATTGTTGATTGGTGGGAATTGCATTTCCCTGGTTGAACCATGCTATCACTTGCCGCCTTGAATGGATCACTCCTTTTGTGGGTAGGTCAGAGATATCTGCCGCGAGTTACCCCATAGCTCTGTTCAAACTTTAATCCTATCTTCCCATTGTGAATTAGCTGGTTACCAAAATGAGGCACAAGTTCCTGACTCAGAGGTGTATTTGAATCGGCCCTTCATGTCATTCCAGATTTTGAGAAAGACTTTACTTGACATATTGGTCTTCTATGACATCGCAACAGCACCTCTCTTTTGATATGTGTGAGATGTTATATGATTTAGGGCTCTGTTGGCGACTATAGCAGAGGACGTGTGATGATCGACTATATCATTATTCGTATCCGACGAGGAAACAAATGAGAGCGTCATGCAGGCAGGCCCCCGTCCCCAAGGATTCTGCAGAGGTGAATTCAAATCCGGAACGACTCGATATGGCAAGCAAACATCAGCTCTTGTGTTCAGCCCATATTTGAGAGTTCTTCACTTCATTAATCCACGCCTTTACTACGCGAGGAGCTGTCTGCCTAAAAATTGGCAGACGATGGGTTACAACAAACTGTCTAAAGAGCCCCAAGAAAAACCAAAACCACATACCATAGAGGGTAACAGAAAAATAAAAGGTACGCCCAAATACCACCAAGTAAAATGATGAAGAAAAGAAAAATAGATGAATAAATGAAGAAAGGGGGGAGGGAAAAAAAAGAGAGAGGGAGGGAGAATCTAATTCAAAAACAAAACCAGAATATTCTCCGAGGTGGGCATACGGGAATGATATTCCTAAGTCATTTTCCACCACGACGAGCAAAATAAAATCATAGAGTACAATAATACTAGCAATTAATCATCATAATCTCAAACAAAGGCAATAGTCACATACTGAATGCACCTCCTCCCCGTTCAGCCGTCACAAACTAAGCATTCCAACACGAGCATGTTAAACGTTTGCCGCTGGTCCACCGAAAATTCGCACTTGTGGGAGTATCGTATATTGCGAGATTTAACAAATAGAGGGGTTATTTCCATCCTAAATAATCATCTGCGCAACACCTTGGCCACCTAGCGTCTTGCTACTCATGAATTCTTGATTTGTAAGGCCGGCCAATAAGTAGAAAACGCCTGCTAATAAGAGAAAGAAGGCGGCGGCAATAAGACTGGTTGCACTGACAATAATGCTCAACCATTGAATGATACTGAGGATGAGGTACATCAGAGCGCGCATATAGTTTGTCGTGAAACGTCGGACAAATGCATCGAATTTAGACGACGTCGGGCAAATTCGTAGTAGGAGAGGGACTTCCACGAAGATGAGAAGGAATGATGATGCTCTATATGGCTATATTAGATAACTGCGCTATCTTAGAGGAAGGTTGGGGGGGTTTATCAAATGATGCCACTTACAAGCAAACTATACTAAAAGCTATCACTCTGATGTGGAATATATTCGCAATTCCCAGAGCAAAACATAGGAGTATGCATAGGACACCGGTCCTGTAGGAAATCACGTTAGTTAATTCAGACGAGAGCCAAGACCGTGGCCAACGATAGACCACTCATCCATGTAGTCTGTCCCAAAGTCGACCACCTGCTCCAATTGCCAATATCTTTACGATAATCACGATACGCATATAATATAGCCAAACAGCTATATCCAGTTTCGAACAGGCGACAAAGGCTGCTGAAATTTGCTTTACTAACCATTGCCCATAAATACCTGTCCAGGGTCAGTTTACGCCATTCCGTCGTCGTGACATAACAGGGAAATCAAAGAAGACCTACTGAAATTCCTTGACTTGAACTCTTCTGCGATGGTCATTTTGAAGACTGTATAGAACTTGCCCGAGAAAGACCGGTATTTGTTCGCTGATGAAACTTCACGCCCAGCTCTGGTTTGCGCTGAAGGACTTTGGGATTCCGTCGAGACAAGATGTCCACCTAAGCAATGAGTTTCGCCGTTGGTTACAATCGAGAGAATGCCGTTCGCTGAGATTGACAGACTAGAAGTTGGTGATTTACGTCAGGGCAAGTTTTGAGGTCTCAAAAACCGCGAAAGGTCGAACGTACCAGGTCCCCCAACCGGCTTGGAAAGGATGTAATTTAATGGTCTTTGCGCGCAGCACACACCGGGAAATCCAATGTAATTAAGTGAAGGAGAAGATCAAGCGCAAAATCTAGGAGTCCGGATTCCAGCTCTATTTTCTATCTTTGTGTTGCTGATGCCTTTTGATAAGCGATGCGCAAAGTGGCGGAACAAACAACTTGTCTAGGAAGTTGTTTGAACTCCTGGTCGCTCTACTGGTTCCGAAGTAAGGTTGCCGGCTGTTGAGAAAGAGTATAATTGCGCGAAAACTGGTAAGTAGAGTTCGTTAGGATGAAAGTAGGTATTTGAATTAAGTGGTTCGTGTGGTTGAGATGAGCTGCTTCGAGACATGAATGGCCTGATCAGGTTCAACCTGCTGCTGACGATTGGCGCTAGTCCTATTTTAGAACGCCAAGCCTACCACCCGTTGCAGCTTCGGGGAACCACCCACAACAACAACAACCTCACGCGCGTAGACTCCATGGCTTATCGCTAGGCTGCCACATAAAATTGTTCCCCGAAGACGGATATGATGATACCAAGGTGCCAATCGTATGACACGCAGATGATGGGGATATTTGTCAATTAATGGCTGGGCGCAGCTTATGTTTGCCTACGTAGCTGGGGCACCGTGAAGCAGTAACCCGACTGCGACTTGAGCTTTTAAATAGAGAGTTATGTGGGACCTTTTAACAGCTAATCGAGCTTACTGCCCCAGGTAATGTACGTACAATTCTATATACTAACTGGGTAGAGCTACAATATTCACTTGCAGCCAATTTTGAAAGAAGGACAATAGGTTCTTTCGATCTCAACGCGGTTCCGGGAGTTGGTCGATGATGTAGCAGATTGTTTTAGAATTTCCTTGCTGGTATTTGCATTTTGCATTCCTTCTCCAGATCTAAAACAAAATGGAAACGGACAGTAGCAACGGGAGAGACGTAAACCACATGTTCTTCTTTTTATGGTAGGAAGCACTGTGGCCAGCGTCTGCGTGGACCATATTATATTCCCGACATATATTCTGGACAACGCTCCCGGCCACACCATTATAAAACCATCAGTGGTATCGAAATTTTATACACACCAAAATCTCCCTCGCAACACTTCCATCTCCGACTCCCATTCGTACTTCGATAAGTGGAATCAATATTTATTGGGGATAGACGAGCTTGAAGATGTCATTGAAGACGTAGAAGCTTCCTGTCCCGTTGGGACGGAGATGGAAGACTTGCGAGTAGTTCATCGGCTTTGGTTCCTCATCAACCTAGAATCTCGCGATATTTCCCGCATTAGCAAGCACTCGAGGAGGCATTCCAAGAGCAGAAGCTGATTGAAACTCACGTTTAGGGCACCAGTCACGAGAACGACAACCCCGCCCTCCTCAGTTGGCTGTGCATCGATTGTCGACTGGACATGTGTAACCTTTTGGAACGGCAAGCCCTAGTTGACCAAAATCAATACACTTGAAATAGAATTTAAAAATCACTCCAGCCACTGCTGCGTACTGACCGTAAGTCGTTCTATGATCGCGTCGGTACCTAGGACAGAGGCTGTTTCAAAGGTTAACATCGAATTGGGACGCTGTAGCCCTCATCATCAGCTAATTATACATCATAGTTGTTCCTAAGCTGCTCCTCACATACATAAAGGTCTCGAAGAGCACTTCGCTTAGTATCGAAAGTGTTATAATAGAAGGAAACGAATTCCTCTACTCAGAGAATGGGTCGTTAGCAGAGAGGTCCAGCTCTGTCCGATTACTAGTGATAAAAGGTCAAGGTGTGTAGGTCTTACGAGCAACAGTTGCGTAGTCTATAGGAAAGCGATATCCGTTAGCGATACTCGTGCCGGTTATGTCAAGGAGAGATGTTGGATCAATGGTTGCTTGTAGGATAGAGGATCGGTCGCAAAGGAAATCACGACGAGAAAGAAGGACGCAGGACAAATGAATCATAAACTCACCAGTCATATTGTATAGGATTTATAGAAGAAACTCCCTGGTCTATGCGTCACGACAATTTGATCAAATCTCCGCCAGTGTTGATGGTTGGGATTAACTGCCAGGAATGAATTGTAGTGGGGTTACAAGTAGTGTAGTAAAGGGTTTTTGCACTCAAGCGAAACAAACATCGCTAAAAGGGGTTAGCTTGGCAGTACCTAAATTCTTCGCGATGTTGCCATAATATATTCTATCAGAAAATTCAACTTATTATATAAAATCAAACTGAGAAGATATATGGATGTGGAGGTCTAAAATAAACAAAATATATTGGGCACAATCTACACCACGTTTGAATAAAAAGAATGGGAAGCAGTACTGTACATTAAAGGGCTGAAATGAAAGAGACCCTAGCACTTCATGAAAAGGGGTGCTCCACAATGAACATCAGTTGGAATCTGAATCCGCAAACATGTCTTCCGCTTTGGGTCGACGACGTCGAGGAGCAGGTTGGCGCTCAGTCTCAGGTGGCTTATTTAGAGGGACTTCGGTAAATGTATTGTCGCCCGACGGGTGAGAAGTTTCACACCCTGCCGCACTGGGTGGTTCGCTCTCGTCCATACCATTCTCATCCAGCGGCTTACCATCCAGGTCCTCCACATCACTATCCTCCATCGGAATGCCATCAATGTCGTCATCCATAGGCTCCCCATCAACATCATCGTCATCGGGCATCGGCACCCCATCATCATCATCATCATCATCAACAACAACATCAATGTCCATTTTCTCGCTTTCCAAACCGCTTCCCGTATCTGCGGGTGCTGTATTGCTCTCTTCGTCAACCGTTCTCCATCTACTCTTTCCTTTGCTACCAAAAACACTTGTAGCTTTCTCCGCTTCTGCACGCTTCTGTTCTTCAAGCTTTTCTTTTTCCGTAAGGGGTGGTTTCTCAAATACCTGAACAAAATGTTCTTGGCTTGACTGAGGGAAAACACACCAGCCTTCCCATAGAGACAGAAGGCTGCCAATACTTCTCCTCCATTTTTCGATCTTCAGCCGGCCCCAAGCCAACTCCTTCTCCAAGCGTCCAAGATGCTCAAAGGTTTTGTGTGATTTTAGGGCTGATTCAAATAGTTGCCGATACCTCCAGGCATGCCGCACCCCGCTTGTAGATGACGAGGAGAGGATGTCAGAGATTACGTACAAGCCTATCAGCTTAGCAGATGAAGTATCTAGAATTTCTTTTGAGGATGGCTTCGTGGAAGATGGGATAATTTGGTTGTCTTGCTCCGTGTTCGCCTCATCAACCTCCTCAGGTTTACCACCACGAAGCTCCGTTTCCCGTCGTTGGCGTTCCGGGTTAGCGCTAGTAAAAGCAAGTGGATTGGTAATGTTAGAAACGATCATGTCCACAACTTCATCAGCGCCGTGCCCAGCATGGCGAATCGCAAATGAGGTGACGCGAGCGACATCGCCCCTTCGTAACTTCGAATTTGTAGTAGGGAGTTTTGCAAGCAAATATGCGAGCTTTGCTTTCTGGAGGGGATTTAAGTGACCAATACCATCACTATTACCTTCTAAAGTTCCGCCATCAAGACGTCTTTCATCCTCCCTGTCTGAATCATCCTCATCTGAAGAATCGTAATCTTCGTCGGATACAAACTCATCCATTTTGGTAACATACTCAAATTGTAGATGCTTCTCTGGGGGTATCCAAACTGGTCCACTTTCGAAAACAGAAATAGGAGAAGGTCGCATTCGTGAGTGCCTCTTCTTAGTTCTTCTTGCGCCCGTTAAGATATCCCATAACTTCCATCTGTACCACACCCCACCCGGACTCCTTGAGTCCCATATCCAAGCCCATTTCTCGTCCTTTTGTACTTCCGCTCTGCTCATAAGCAGTGCCTCAAACTCAGGACCATAAGTTAAGAGATTTTCCAAAGTTTTGTGGATGAGTTTTAGCTGCTTCAGGTCAGATGGAGGTTTAACCTCAACTTGCAGACTAGATCCAGCCCTCCCACCATAACCTGGCCCGTAAGACGACGGTGGTGCAAAGCCACCACGATGACCACCAGGAGTGCCACCACGACCAAAATGACCTCCCGGGCCCTGATTTGTTGGACGTGCTCCGAATGGCTGGGAAGTGGAAGAAGTCAACCCGGTTACCACTGGCATGGTGGAGTTGATGGCGGCTGATGAGAGGTGTCGTGATATTGACAGATAGTAACCCCATCCCAGATATTTATTCTGCAATGAGCTGACGACAGTATCCATCTCAGTAGCAGCTGTTCCTTTTGCCAAAGTCACAATTGCAGACCATATTTTTCGTTCTCCAGCTCCTTGGGCGCTTGTCGATAAGATCTTAACATTATCCACAACGAGTGCATGTGAAACAAGAGCTTTGACAACTGCCGGAGACGTTCCCGGTGGCAACGAAGATAGATGAAGGGTGGGCTTAGCTGCAGCTCTTTCCGCTTCCTTTTTGTCTGTGACCTTGTCATCCTCATCATCAGAAGTCTGAAATGCTGCGGCGGCGTCAACATGGGCCGGGGAAGGGGTCTCGAAAGCGAAAAGGCCATGTGACGGTTCTCTGTCCCTATGGGATGCCTGTAGCGTTTCGAACGGTCGTTTTCTCGAACCAAAGGGATGTGATCCTCCCAGATTCCCAGATCCGGATCTCATCGTGCTACTTGTAAAATGTCTTTTTGAAGGGGCGATCGGGCCACCTGTGTGCCCGCTGCCTCCATGACCATATGGACTTGTCCTCTCTCCAGTGCTTGGGCGCGTAGACGTATCGCCATCGTTTTCAAATGATTTCACAAAATCCTCGTAGACAGCTTCGGTTTCTGCTTTTTCTCTTGCCCGTTTGGCTTCAGCTTCCGCTTTTTGGCGCTCGAATAGAGATTTCTTGGCGGGGGCGGACAGCTTAGACGACAGATCAGGAAATCCCTTGACTTTTAAATCTTCCGGCATTTTGCAATTGCAGCTTTTGCTCAGCTTATATGCTGACGGTGTATTTGTGTGGTTCATTCTTCAAGATTCGAAGTTTGCGTTTTGAAGGGTTATTGGCGTCAAGCTGAGGTAGCCCTTGATTGAGCTCGTCTCAATTGCCATTTTTGCTAGTTAAACTCAATAGGCGCGGAGGCGCGTGTGCTATGTTTAACCACACCTCGGAATAATATCCCAACTACATGTAAGACGGGCATCAGCTTTCGTTAAGTTCACAAATATCAAGCTTAGGTTAAGAGTTATACCATTATAGTGAAAATGACGACCCCAGCCCAAATTCAAGCTTTGCTACGCTTCCTTTCCCAGGACTCGAAGCTGCCCCTCGTCGTCGCAATGGCAAAAGCGAAGGAACTTCAGAAGGCCAATCTTATCACGTATGCGTGGCACATCATACATATATATTACAGATATATCCTTTTACGTTGATAGAGCAGTAGCTAACAGCATGTCTCTAGTCCGGAAGAGATTTTGAAAAAGGATCTTAGAACGCTTCAATCTATTTTGGGTGAAGAGAAGGTTGCAAAACAGGTCTCGAATGCTGCCCGTAGAGTTACTTCAAAGAAACGTCCCCATGAGGGCGACGGCTCACCTACAAAAAGATCTAAAATGTCTGATTTAAGCTTAGATGCATTATCTGCCTCTCAGCTTGAGTCTGCGTTGGTCCTCCCATTATCGACCAACGTAGACGAGATAACTTCAACTATCTTGTTGACAAACCGAGCGCCTCTGGTCCTCGCCTTTGCAGTTGTACTGTTAAAATATACAATGCCAGAACAGCCCCTATCAAGCAGACTAAGCTTGGCTCAAGCGGTTGTCAGTGCCAACAGCCGGAGCAAAGCTGTTAGTCTTGGAATTGAGACTGGTAAAAGCGCAGAAGACGAAGGATGGGGCCAAGGACAACCAACAGTGAAAGTCCTCGGAAGAGAAATCAGCGTTTTGAAACGGTGGGGATACAGTTGGGATGAGAAGGACCCGCCGGAGAAACCTACGGACGGTGTTTCTGATAAATTGGAGACTCCCAAAATGGAAAGCAACGAACACATCAGCTCAAAGACTCAACCTGCTTTGTGGGGATTAGATCCGGAAGCTATGAGAAAGTCAAATAGCAAAGCCCCAAAATCACGTCTGATCAGTCCAATCCTCCCAATCCACAGGCCGGAGGCAGCCCGCAATTATTTACTAAAATCGTTCACGTTCCAAAAGCCAACGGATTCGGCCACAGATACAGCAAAGAAGAATCGATCTGCTTCAGATTTGACATCCGAAAAGGAGAGAGCCCTAGCTCTTTTACTCGGTGCGATTGATCTCCTGTGCCAGTCGTGGGTATCTGTGCTCAGTCAGGGCGAAATGGATGGACGAGCTTGGTCCTGGTATGTGACAGTTCGTCCAGATATTGAAAGCGGAATCACTGGCTGGGGCCAAAAGGGTTCTGTTCACCTCTCCAAAATCCTCGATCTGAGACGAAAGGGTTGATGATTTGATTCAGCAAGTCCGTCTTGAAGACAACAGACAACTACAGGACTCACATGCCTATTGAGTTGCCTGGAAGCTGGGCACGATTTCTTCCCGCACACAAGCCCTGTTTCGAATTCTTCTCACTTGCTTTGTGTCCTCAAGCTCCAGTCCCAAAATGGAAGTCTATATCTTCTCTCCAGATTTGAGAGGAGCTGGAACCATTCCAAACATTCTTGTCAGAATCACACCAATATACGACCCACCCCAGCTATGTCCTTTGTACGCTCTTGCAATACTCTGTCAGCACACATTATTAACGTTCCCGTAAGAAGGGAAATTCTGGGTATTCGGTTGTGTGCTCCCGAATTCGTATGGCCCAAAATATAATATAAAATTTTAATTTCAAATTCTAATCTATCCATGTCTATACGCACTTAATGCCCATTATTCGGAACCCTGAGTCCTTTTCTTGATGATATAAGATTATGTGTTTTATCGGATAACTGTTTTTGCATAAACGAACACAACGACCATGTCCCGATATAGCCCGAGCCTCCGTACGGAATCAGGTTGCTTCCGATCGCTGCTCAAGCTGAAAAGCCACCTACAAATCCAAAATCTTTCAAGACAGTGATTCTGTTTGCGAGGGCAGTGATTAATAATCGATCACTTCTTAATCCTCTATTCTCCTAAGTCCTGCTTCTCATAAACTATCCATCCACTTTGAATGTCAGAGTATCCAATTGTCGCTGGTTCAAGTTATAAGAAGGAAATAAACTTTATAACACTTCTTATAATTCAAGATTAAATGCTTTAACATGATATTAGACTCATATTCTTTGAATGGCGCTTATATCTATAAAGAAATCTTTTCGTTAAATATTTGATAACTTGATAGTAATGTAATATTAACAATATAGTCAGGTATTTTTTCATTAGCTAACTTTGACAGTATTCAGTATTTAACAGTATTTATTGTGATAATGTATATGAATTGATAATGTCATTAAAAATTGAAATTCAAATTCAAATAATAATCTAACCAACATTTAATAATTATATATAAAAGACTAATGATTCTGATAAGCAATTTATTGATTAATTATTTTTCAATTATTTTATTTCTTACTATTTACCGATGAGGGTTTTCTGCTCTTTCAAAACACATCATGTAACATAAAACTTTTGACACCGGATGTGTTCTTTACTTCAAGCTTTGTAAGTCATTAGATGCTGTTAAGTTTTACTCCCTTTTCAACATTCATATCTAGGTGCTGAAAATTGTGTAAGGCAATTAAATAGAGGTGTTTCAGGTTGGTAGTACTGGGCTCAGAGTCCATACATGTGCAGAAGTAGTGCAGTTACATTAGCTTAGTTACACGTTTACCTCTAAACACATTCAAAATTGAAAAGTGAGAGCCATAGCACTTGTCTCCCTTTCAGCAGGATATTGAAGGTGCATGTGAAGAGGGAATATGCAAAGAGTGAAAATCATCCTTATGACATAGTTATTGAATGACGTTTCAACTTCTTTTAGCACCTGCACAGAAGCATCAAAAGGTCAGTAAAAAATATAATTGAAGATAACTGGTAAAGTTGACTGAATCCTAATAGAGTCATAACATCTTGATTCCGATTTGAGAAAATATAGATTCCTTCGTTTTTTCACCTTGGAATACTGGGAAATAAGCAAAGTAATGTTCAGATGTTCACATTCTCAGCAGATATATTTTCCTTTGACTCCCGAAATTAAAATCCAGGGATCTAGCTCAAGATTTCACCAGTTGAAGATTAACTCCATTCCATGATCCACATATCTGAACATTGGATAGTTCCAAAAAGTATGAGAAATATACTCTGTTTCATGTGACGATCGGGAATGGAAATTACAAAGCTTGTTTTCCAGACCCTCAAGTTAGTTAATTATTTTTCCTGCTGCACGGAACAAAAGGGCTCGATATAGGGCCGGAAAGGACAGATAGCCCCCCGGAGAGAGTTGGTGTTGTCGCTGCAACGGCATCAAAACCTTGCGCTGCAGTTATATACCCTCTAGATGTTATCATTGGCCGTTGGAGTCTTCGTTCCCTGAATATTTCTTGTCCTTGACCCTGGCCCAAAGGTGGATAGTTCTCCAGGAAGGAAATATTGTTACAAGGATTTGGTGGTGCGCTGGCAATTTGTCTGTTGGATGAAGGCGTGAAAAAGGGTGTCATCGAGAGCGGGGACCAAGATAGATGCTAAATGCTGATGGGGTCTTGGTGAGTCAAAATTGGTTGGTTTCAAGAACGAAACACACCACCTCCTAGAAAGATATTGATTTGCTACAAGAATTCTTACTGTTACTTGGGAGCAAGAAAAGATAAACCGCGGCCAAATGGTCAGTTGGCCCGAAATATCACCATTCAGTCAAACCTCCTTTTCAAATTCGCTATAATACCAGTTTAACCTCACTTCCTCAAGAATGACGCTATTACTCCATATTCCGTACTCCATCCCGGAATATTCTTAAGCACTGATTAGTCACCTAGTGTATGTTAGTTAACTAGTGTAAGGTTGCAGTATGACGCCCGGCTGCTTGCAGCCGACATGGCGGTAATTAGCAGGAGTGGGCGTATCCATGCGGTATGTTGATATCGAACATTTCAATCTAGACGACATTGAGTCAGAGATTTAGAGGGTAGTTATGGGGGATATGTGGAGGATATACGGAGTAGGAATTGCTGAGATGAAAAGTGTAGTTTACTGCTGGCCATATACGGAGCATGTGACGTATGTACAGAACTGTGCATATTGCTCTTGATATCAACAGTACTATAATTAATAGATAATTACACTCACCATAGATGTTTGTTCTCCTGAACAGGGCATACAGTCGAGAGAGTGAGTGTGCCACCCCCAAAATATTACATCGAAGCGATGCTTGAGTTTTTCATATTGAGTTTAGCTTTAATTAGGGTTACGGTCCGTTTGCTAAGCGCACTGACCTGTACTCCGTACTGCGCTCCTTATTGATGCTGGAGAATTGAGCCACAGGAAGCCCGAAAATATAGCCATCGGTGAAGTGGGAAGTCATATTGCTCAATATGAATATTCCCAAGAGTCGTTAATAATAAGTACTTAGGAAATAATTAACTAACTAGTTAACTCGTAAACCAACCAGTTGGTTAAATAAAAGAAAAAGTATAGAAATAAACGTTGTGGTTCCTGGGCCCTGGTAACTTGTCTGCCATGGTTAGGCCAGGTCAGCTACTAAGGTTCCTCCACTGACAATCAAGCCCCATCACCCCCGTCCCAAGAGCCAAACACCCAAATTTCATCACTTTTTCACTTAAACAACCTTGAACCAACCTCCACCTACTTCCCCCCAATCCTCTTCTTATTACCTTGGTCGTCGAGGTCCCTCCTCTCCCCCGCTTTTCTTTTACTCATGATATCTTCCACCGTTCTTCATTAGTCTGTTGCTCAACGCTCCCTTGCACCTTTTTCGTGGCGCCAGAGGCGTGGGTTTGGGGTAGTGTTTGGTGGCACTTAACTGGAGGGGATCCCATCACCCCAAGTGGGCAGTGCACTCACTATGTCTGGGCTTGCGCTATCACCATCACCTGAAGAAATTCACAACACCTCTCCTCCATCCAGACCTCCTCGCCCACGGTCTCCTCTGTCTGCTGGTCAACATTCCACTGAACAGTCTCCTGCCACAGACGTCTTCGGTGATGCCTTTTCTCTCGAGCCATTGGATTCCTTTGGTAACCCAGATCTGCTCCTAAACCGCCACGAACAGCCCGATCACTCTTCCTCCAGCTCGTCGTCAACTCTGGAGGATGAGCATGGTGGGTTGTCCTTGTACCAAAGTCCCTTTCGAGACTCTGTTGCCTCCCTCCAAGTGCAAATGTCGCAAAGGTCAGATTCTCCAGAGCCGGAATCGGATCCTCCTCAACCTGAACAACCTTCACTAAATCGTATGTCTAATGCCTCCAATGTCTCCAACAATGCCATCACCTCATCTGTTACCCGTCAACTGTCTTCTGCCTCGTCTACATCCCACCCTCCTTCATCCGTCGCACATCGAAGCATCAGTATATCCTCACGGTTCTCTATGCCTAGAGCCCTAAGTCCATATACCGGCCAGACAAGGCCCACCCATCCATATGCCATGTATCCCCAAGCCACTGGGCTGGGTCGTTCTACGTCTAACTCTTCCACGTCTACAGTACGTCCCGTAGAACGGACTAACGTCGACTCAGTGCCACCGCAACATCCGTATAGCCTGTATCCTCAAAATACTGTTCCGGAGGAGGAAGATGTAGAGGCACACTCAATCCCTGTGGGATTCCCTGGTCATGGCCAGGCGTTTCAACCACAAAATCAAACCGCAGATGAAGTTGGGGACATTGTTAGTCCAGATGGACATGCTGAGCAATTACCCCCTTACACAAGATATCCAGATGGTCTACCCCAAAAATTTGGAGCACATGAATATAGCAGTACGTCTCCCGAGGAGGTCCTAGTTACCATGCCTGTCCCCACAGAGTCGGGAGTATCCTCGCGAACCCTGCTGGATGAAAATGGGCCTGAACAGGAAGGTGCCGCCTCATCGCAACCGCAAGCAGATGACCCAAGCGGTACTATCAAGGAAACGTTGATGGAGAAAGGGAAAAGGAGGGTATGCTGCAACGTTCAAATATGGACTATCGTCCTCATGGCCATTGTGGTTTTGATTGGAGCTGTGATTGGTGGAATAGTTGGAGGAGTAGTTGGAAACAAGCGGGGAGAGAGAGCCGGCGGAGCAAGTGTTAGTTCAGCCTTGGGAACTACTCGGTAAGGACTGCAAAATTTTCCTGCCAGCACACACCTTTTTCAGGACTCCACAGTTAACATCTCACTAGCCCTACTTCTGTTTTTGTGACAGTGACGGCTACCACCATATTGGATGCGGCACATCTGACAGCTACACCTTCACTTCTCCCCATTCCTACAGGCAAATTCAATATACCTGCCTCTTCCCTATATCGTTCATCCAGTAGCTGTGTGACTGACGCAGACCTTGCAACTTCATGGCAATGCATGGCTCAAGGTTCATTTCCTTGTTTGCTGACTGAAGAATCAGATGGATCAAAAAACCTTCAGCTTGAATCTTACAGGCGAAGCGGTAGTTTCGTATATGGTGCCCAAGCTCCATCGCTGGTAGATACAGTTTTCGACCTCAAATTGATGCTTGACAAAACAGAACCAGAACTCGGACCAGCGTTGTTTTTTTTTACACCATTTGATAAACTTGTGATCATTCCCGAGTCTAACTTCCCTCAAGTTCCATCTGGACAAGCTGTTAATGGACCCCAGCTCCTCCGCCGTGCTCAAGAGACAGTGCCATTAATGTCGAAGCCTAGCGACAGGCCCTACTTTTGTTGGTGGAATAGCACATACCTAGAGCTTTTCATATATGTTAACCAACCAATCAAACACTCTATGACAATGGGAAGCTCAACAGACCCGAATTATTCTGCTTTCAGCCATACCGCTACAACGTTGGCTACCGCAACTCCAGCACCCAGCAAAGGACACCGCAGCCTGCATCAACGGTCTTCACATCTAGAGCCACGCGGGGATCCACCCATGGAGTACCCTCGCCGGATCAAACTGGAGGAAAAAAGATCATCCGTCGATGGCATACCGCCATACTGCGAGCAAATGCAGGTGATGGATGATGGAAGCATATCGGGCCCTCTCGGATCGCGGGTCCCCGTCGATGAAACCGAAACTACACTGTCCAGCAAGGCCAAGTTCGATGTCCTGAGTAGAAAACAAAGTCTTCTTGAAGAAATTCGTAAAGACTATGACGAGAACAAGGTTTGCGTCTGTCAGTGGAGCCATCGTTGAAATGCCTGCTGGACAGAAGGATTGGTGTGGCTTGTGGGAAATTAAAGAGAGAAAAATAAGGCGTTTGGGTTGGGGAGAATTAATCTATCTCCTATTTTACGGTGTTGTCTCATTTCACATATATATTATTTAGTCCTTTTTTCCCCCTTCCTAGCATTAGCGTTTTGTCTTTTATGCGAAGGTATATTTCGTTGAAGGGGTAACTATGTCTCTTCCATCCCTTTTTCAGATCATTTTTCCTGCTATTTATTTTCAACCATTTCTCTGTTCTTTATTATTATTATTATTATTATTATTATTATTATTATTATTATTATTATTACTTTTGTTACACTTCACTATTACAGATACAGCCTTCTGCCTTCCCTTATTCTTTTCACTATTGTTGTACCTTTTCCGAGGATCATGCTGTGACTCTATATCGGACATGTCTCCATCACCATCACCACCATCAATCATCTCTCATTTTCCAATTTCATTATTATTCTACTTGGTCCTGAGATCTACGTACAGTACCTAGGACATTCGGGGAACTGAAAAGAAAGGGAAAGGAAGGAGAACAAGAAAAATATGAATTCTACATCGTCATGTTCGAGGATTGTCAGGTTTATTCCACCTGGCAACTTACCCACATCCACTTGTAATCTACCCAGCCCGCCATACACATACATGTAGCAGATATATCTATCTGTATTTTTCGCCAGAGGTATATATATGAAAATATATCTATAATTATATATCATTCTTCTTTCATCCCTTCAGACTTCAAGTCAGTCTCACACTTTCACTCCAGCTTTAGCTGATACACGCATGAATAAGTTCCGCTATAGCTATTTCCCCTTTCTTCGGATTGCTTACCTATACTTAGGTACAGGGTTCCTGGATATAAGAAGGGGAACATTAGGCTGGCGTTGCTGTCCAGTGAACAATGACAAGAACTGCTAGGTGTTGATGGGTGTCGAACAAGAGGTAAATGAACTGGATGTGGCAGTGTGCTCTCCCTCTGCTCCTGTTATCGTATGTAACTATATAGCGGATCTACTTCTCTCAGTTGACGAAGTATGCTATTTACATTTGGAATAATCAGATATACTTGGATAATTCTGGAGTATGGTTTCAGCACCAGGGAAAATAGAGCAACGTTGAACTTCTACCTCCTCCACTTTTCAATTTATGCGTGTCTTTGGTCAATCTACCGATATTGTGTCATGGCAAATTCTATAGCTATGAGACTTGGGCGCAGGCACCAAATAGTTTAAATAAACTATCTTCCGAGCTACTTATTGTAGTTGAAGGGGTCAGTAACTTATTTAACCAGTGACGTCATTTGTCTCCTCATTATTTTGTGGATCTAACCACAGAATCGAGGTAAACAACAACCATGTTTGCCTCAACAGTTTACCGGCGGTTCTGCTCTTGACTTCGTAGAAATGAGCGCTCCTTTCCTGCAGTGACCTATTTCGTCCAGAAAAAGCTCAGTAAGTCATTGTAGAGATATGGCACCCTGTCGCCTTCGTCGTCGTTTTGAGTGATTTCGACCTATTTAACCACCGCCATATTGTTCTCTGCTATATAAAAAAGTCATGTGGCGCTCGATGCTGGGAACTCCCTTTTTATTTAGCCTAACTGTTGCCCCACTGATCTGTTATTCTGTTTGTGGGTGTAATTTTCTGGTGTCTACGACGATTCGTCGATCTCAAATCTCCAAAACAGTCCTTGCCTCCACACAGACCCGCTGAAATCCTCCAGGCTCTCCAGCTTGAAAAAAGAGCAAATAACTCTCGAAATGTAAGCAAATATGTTCAAATATTATATTGCTCCGCTTTTTGTTGCCCACTATGCAGGGAACAGAGGAGAAACGGTGGTGTTCTACGTACTTAGATACCCCCGAAAGCTTCACCCTTAGGCGGCTGTTGCTCCATACCATACATCACTTGTCACGCGAGGGACCAGTCGAGTGATCAACAGTTGATACTTATGCTACTTGACAGAGCTGCTTTATGGCTAGGTCCCTAGGTGAATGCTTGACCTCATCTACAAGGGTTAAGGCTTTTGGGGAGGTGGGGTGGGGCGGGGTATGGGCTGATGTTCGCACAAGAAAAACACACGTAGACAACAGAAAAAACAATCTCCCACTCATTCACTTTTTCTTGTGGGCTGGATGGAGTGAATGATAAAAAAAAAGAAAAAAAAGAAAAAAAGAAAGAAAGAAAAGAAGAAGAAGAAGGAGAAGAAGAAGAAGAAAGGCAATATTCCTTACTGCACCTCTATCCTGTTTTAATAGCTTTTCATACCCATTTCCAACAGTTTGTTGAGTTCGATGAATGAACAGAAGAAAACAACCCAAATTCGATATAAGTTTCGCCCTTCTCTCGCATCCTTTTCTACATCTGAAAGCGGAGAGAACTGAGCAGACTCAGCAAAAAACGTACGGGGCGAAGAATAAAACAAAAAAACAACGGACGCAAAACTATCACATTTGAATGATTCAGCTACTTCGGACAGTTGTTCCCCGAGTAGGGCTACGGCTTCAAGCATTCTCCCCGCAATTGTCGCCTCCAGGGGCGGCATTGAATCAACCTGCAGGTCACATTGGACGGTGGTTAGGGAAATGTGCATATTCTGAAGGATCATCAGGGAAGAGTGATGGTGCAAAGGAGAGGGGTCCAGCATATGGTCATGGCGATGGTGAGCACTTCTCCACCCCCCAACTACAAAGTAAACAGAAAAGTAAAGAATTAGATACTTAAACTAGTTCTAAGCAATAGGGGAAGAACATTACCACCGGAAATACAAAGTAACCCCAGACCGAGCCGAAACAGACTCATTCAATGACGACTTTGAACACCGTATCCCTTCCAACAAGGCGCGCCCTACCCTCAGCGACGAATACCAGCATAGTGGCATAGATGCACAGCATCCCAAGCGTCCTTCGAAGGAGGATCGAAGCCCCGAGGAGTTGAAAAGGGATGAGGAGTACGAGGTAGAAGTCAGGAAACATAACGAGGAAGTTGAAAGAAGGTATGATAGGGCTGTCTCTCAGATTGATCACAAGGAGGAGTTCCGTACTTTGGAGGAAGAAGTTGAGAGTTTTAAGAACGAAGGTGAGTAGGTGGTTGGTTGATGGAGAAATATAGCCAGGATGCTTTGTTCGATATTGTTTTCTTTCTTTCTTCTTCTTCTTTTTTTTTTGAGAGGGGTTGAACTGAGCGAGTTCACTCTGGTGGTACTGCACAGTCATTTCAAGGGTGGAATGGCTGGTCTTGAATGGATACGGAAAGTGTGCATTTTTTTTTTTTCTTTTCGACGTCCCCTGTTGCTATGGATTATGGACTGGTTCATTGAATATCCTGCAGAAATTGCAGCTGGATAAAGGCGCTCTAGGGTCAGAAAAATTGTATAAGCTCTCTGGTCATAACATTGTTATGTCCATAGATAGAATCGGACCAAATTTATACCATCCTGTCCAGCGCCCTGGCCGAAAGGAGAATATGAAAATAGGCAGGACATATACAGCCGCGATGCCTCTCATGTGAAAATGATATTCTATTGGGTATTCAAAAATCTGAAATGCAGATATATATATCTAATAAAGGCGATTCAAACTACGCTGAGCTTTGAAGTAGGGGGGTTTCTTCAGTAGGATTGATCTCCTCGCTGCTGGACGCGAGAACGGTCCCATTAGCACCGTTCTCCGTTTCCAAAATTTCCTCAGTGGTGATATCGCTATCTGCCTTTGAAGGTTGGATATATTCGAAATAAATACCCATCACGAGTAAGGTTCCTTGTAATAAAGCTGTGACCACATAAACACCCCACGAACTCCAGCCCTCCGTCCCGAGTCGTGCTGCTAGACTAGCGGCCCATACGAGACTACCTGGAGTCTGGATGCACATCGTGGGAATGCTCAGGCTACCAATGCGGCGTAGGTTGAATGTTGTGTAGATCTGGGGGAAATATTGAATGGAGGAAAGGACTGCTGCGATAATTCCGAATACGTTTGCGCAGAACTGACGCTGGTCTGGATGCGCAACGACAACGGTTATGCCAACGATGGCCGTGGTAATTGTTTGGATAACGCATATTGCGCCGACTATGAGGGCTATACGGAAAGAGGGTGTTGTGGTGGATAAGGATTTGACGGCATGTGAAGGGATGGAGCGGGGAAAGAAGATGATGAAAAGGGAAAGGCTAGACGGGTTGATTGTGTCAGTTTGTTTCTTATGATGCCACAGCTCATCTGTGTCTATATGAAGGGTTGGGAATTATCTTACACTACAAAGAAGCACAGCGCTTGCACTCCAACCTGGAGTATGCCCAGCAAGCCAGCAAAGCATGAGAATCCATTAAGCTCTCTGCAACACGCAATATCCTGTGAACTTCTTGGCAGGACAAGTATGTTCGTAAACGCAAACGTCCCCGATGTGGTTCCCAGTAGAATAAAATACGGCGATATGCCAAAGGAAGACCGTCGGGAGATGATCCTGTAGAGCTGTGGCAGGTAGGAAAGAAAAATGCCGAACAGAATTCCTCTATGAGAAATCGCATGGGTTAGTAAAGCCTCCCTAAAAGCCACAATCTCAAACCAGACATATATCAGAATTACAGCAGCCAATCCTTACAGCGAAAGTGAGAAATTCCACGGGTTTGGCGAGGCCAGTTCTTTACAATGCGGGCTAAACGGGTCGTTCATGATGTTCATGATGAGCTGTTGGAGACGAGTTCATAGGCGTTGGGATCTGAGGAGCATTGAAGAGGTTGGGTGCTGGAACTTAGTATCTGTGATTCTGCCTCTAACCTTTATCTCTCTACATAGCACTGAGGGAGTTGAACGGCCAGCCGGAAGGAATTTGAAGTTGCGGAGATAACCTGAGCTATCGTCAAGACGCACCTATCCTGCCCTCTGATTGGCTGTATTTCACGATTGGCTGGATTGGGCAGCTATCAAAGCCGCACTTTTGGGTGGGAAATGCCACGTGCAGGGCGCTAGTCCGCAAGAGGAAGCCTAGGCTCCAACATTATCGGCTTCTATCACGTGAAAATGACATCATGCCTCCTCACAGTTCAACTCTCGACGACATCAATCCTCTCTCGGTTGAAAAGATGAATATTTTCCCTGTAGAGCTGCGATGGAACGAGCTGCAGTAAGGGGCAAAATCGGAGTGGTGTTAAATAACTAGCTGTTTAAAAAGATGGGTTTCGCATGAAACTGGGAACAACTTTCAGGGAATCTCTCGCGCCCGCTGTCAACCTCTCCCATTTTCCAGTTGCTGTATCCCACTACGTCACACTTCAGTCATAGGGAGCCAAGCAAGTAACACCTGCCTTTATGTTGCCATATATTCCTGAGATCGGGTCGCTGCCTTCTTATTGATAGCACTCGAATAAGAGGACATTGTTACTGTCAATTTGTCTATAAAGTCCTGTCCGCCGCCCCATATCGTGGAATCAGAACTTTGTGTCTACTCTTAGCTGTTGATGTACAAATTGTCATTCGTACCGACTTGCCACTCGATCGACAGAGCGTATTTATCATAGAAGGCCCAACATGAGATTCTCATGGGCTACGGGCCTTGTATTCGCTTTAGCTGTGACGGAAACGACGGGTTCAAGGAACTGGTTTACCAAGGCTGGTATGTTCTGCTGTCCATGCGGTGCAAGGTTGTGTTTATATCACTAGCGTTTGTACAATGTCTGCTGTTTAGCGGCTGTGGAACATTTGGAAAGCTAACGAGGTGCTTTTAACAGTCTATAACAGATGGCACGAAACCGAGTTAGAACGCTGGCTTTCTGACCACGGCAAGTTTCTCAGGATTTTTTCGCCGCACGAAAACCATTGTGAATCTCTGCTAATATCCACATAGATATCCCATATCCGACCCCAGCAGATCGTAAGGATCTTGAGGAACTCGTGAAAACTAATTGGGAATCGCACATTCATATTCCTTTATCACACACTGCGGAGCACGCGTCCGACACTTTGCATAGTGCGAAAGAATGGATTTTTGACAGGTATGCGCTTTATACAACTATTGTTTCGGATGATAAACGGCCTGACAATTTTTTTTTATTTTTTTTATTTTTCAGTTGGAGCGATTCCCAACTGAAGGCCTTCCTAGATAAGCATGGGATTCCTAGTCCTCAGCCGAAGAAGCGTGATACTCTCTTGGCTACCGTTCGAGAAAACTTCGAGACAGTTGCCAAAAAACTTGGACAGACCACATTCTATCCTGGGAACTGGCTTTACGAGCAATGGTCGGAATCAGACCTCAAGGGGTATCTTGACAGTCAGGGATACCACGTACCCCAACCATCAACTCGTGATAAACTGATTGCCACTGTGCGTCGTAATGCACGTCTCGCTAGGCTAGAAGCTCAGCGGGTTGCCGCGGAGGCCTCTTTATCGGCTAAGGCTGCGCAGCAAACATTAACGGAGGCTCTATTTAATTCCTGGTCGGACTCTGACTTCAAAAAGTTCTTCGACGAGCATGGAATCAAGGTTCCTCAAGGGTCAAAACGCAATGAGCTTATTGCCCTTGCACGCAAGCACCGCGCTTCCTTGATCAGCAGCCCTTCATCTTCTATCTCTAGCGCATATGGTGCTGCCACTTCGAAAGCCGGAAATGAATTTGCTCGCGCGACAGAGGATGCAGAGTTGAAGATGGAAGACATGTTCAATGCAGCCATCAAGCAATGGTCTGACTCGCGCCTCAAGGCTTACTTGGATGCACGGGGTGTGCCAGTTCCGCAAGGGACAAAACGAGATGAACTTGTGGCCAAAGTGCGACTTTACAGACACAAAGCTATGAATGGAGGTTCGGTTTGGACATTTGATACCTGGAACAAGGAAAATCTAGGGTAAACGAAATGTTTCTAGCACACCATTACTATCGATCGCCATGCTAACCCTTAGCGCATACAGAAAATATCTCTCTTCCCAACACCAAAAAATGATGAAAGATGTTGGATATACACGCGAGGAACTCGTGAGAAAGGCACAGTCCGCATTCGCACAAGCCTCAAAAACCAGTGGGGCGGATTTTGCAAAGGTCACTCAATACCTAGCAAAGCAGGCAGCGAATGTCAAAGACGCCGCGTTCAACACCTGGTCCCGGCACGATTTGGAAAAGTATCTCGAGTCATATGGAGTCAAGGAACATAAATCCTGGAACATGAACAGATTGCGCGCTGAGGCTACGCGGAATGCTGACTACTTCCGCTATGGAATCCTCAAGCAGGAGCCGCAGCCAACACTCTTCTCCCGGTTGCAGAATGGTCTGCAGTGGGCATTTGACCAATTGAAAATCGGCGCGTTGAGTGGAAGAAAGGAAGGTGAAAAGACTGCGGACACTTTCAAGAAGATGATTTCTCACACTGCTAGACGGGTGGCCGATGAGCTCTAAATAAAACTCTCTAGGCCATTAGGTCCTGGGAGTAACGTGTATATGAGCGTTGAGGAGGGTTGGTTGTATGAGGTGGACAATTCTGAACTCCCCATTTGCCTGCTCCTTCATCCATTTTGCTTCTATATCGGCTCTCGCGTTGTTTTCGATTCACTCCATTTCCATTTTCTGCTTGCGCTACGTTCCTGTTGTATTGTGATGATGATCTTTAATGATGATATGCTCTATGAAGTGAGAAAATCAAACAAGAAGGATTTTAATGTTTTTTTTCTGCTTTCCCCCTCCCCGTTACATTGCTATTATACCTACCTTCTCAGCCTGGGGGTTCATCTGTTGTTTGCTCCTTGCTTGTGGCATTGAATTTGTCAAAAGTAGTTTAGTTAGCACGTTAACTCCATTTTCGAATGAGGCCATTACCTATTAAGTTTCAGTTGCCCATTGGATTGATTTCATCGATTAATTGTATGATGATCCCAATATTGAAGGTACTGTTCATGCAAACATATAGACCATGGACAGGCACAAGGATACTGCTGAAGGAAAGTAGTTTGTAATCAAAATTACAGACTTCTTTCTTGCACGTCCCTTTCATCTGGGTATTGGGGTTGTTTGCGGGAAGTGTATAACTCGAGAGCAGTTGACTGATGACTTACACAGCATGTTTTGTTGAGTTATTTTCTCCCTGATCTTTCGATCCCACCCATATCCCTCCTTTGGACCAACGTAAGCAGGCACTAGCCCAGGATGTAGACAGAGGAAGACGATAACAGAATTTCAAGAAAGAGTTCCGTCCGCATTGCGGTGACGCCCCAGAGGAATCACCCAACCGCTTTTGTCATGCCATCTCTGTAATTGATAAAATCCTGTAGTTTCGTCAAATAAAAAATTACCTGTAAATAAAGACAGTCCATTATACATACATCTCCTAAGGGACATCAGGAATATACAAAACCACAAAAAGAATTTTTCATCATGTCGCGCAGCAGAAGGAGGACTTGAATAATTATTTTGTTTCCGCCTCACTCATCACTGGTTTAACCCAACCGCATATTATCAATCAACCGGACTTGGGTGCTTCGGGATCCCCTTCGGCAACCAACTTGCCAACGACAAGATATTTCTCCAGAAACCGCACCTCCCAGCTGTGCAAATTCTCCATCTGCTCCGCATCCAACCCGCTTAGATCATCCAGCGGTCCCTTGAGGTCCTTCGTTAGCATATCCTCGTCAAAGCTCTGACATGCCAATCCGCGAGTTGCATCTCTGCCGGCGAAATTCTCATACGGACCTCCCTGTACGTGTGTAACAAATTCATTATTTAGTCTGATTGTTTTCTTCCGGGGATATCTATATTTGTATGGCTTACTGGACCATAGAAATTGCGACTAGAGGAGACATCGAACACCCTCCCGCGCACAGCTAGGTAGACGGGGCTGCCATCTTTGCCATTGTATGGGAGAAGAGTGGTTGGGGTGAAAACGCGGAAGACAATGGGGGGACGTCCTTTGGGGAGGGTGAGTGGTTGCCGGGGGCGGAAGTGGAAGTATACCAGGAGAACGAATAGGGAAACGAGGATGAGGTTTATTGGGGAGGCGATGGAGACACTGTTTAGTTATTAGTATATTTTTTTTTCTTTTCTATTTTTTTTAAACAATTCACTCTTCATTCCTCGCTGGTAGTTTCAATCGAAACCTCATTATCTGCATGTCAGGATAATGAAAGTTCATATATTAAAAACTTACACTTCAGCTGGTGGGGAAGCAGTATCTGGATTGACGGGGCGCGGGAGTTAGCCGGTTTAAAACCAACGCTGGTAGAATAATAGGGCGTACCTGTTGCCATCTTGAAGCTCTCAGCACCAGATGCCAAGTTAGCTGCAACTTGGAGTCTGTAGACTTAGTGTTGGGTTTTGGGGGATGTTTGAAGGCAAATCGACAACATCCTCGTCCTCATCGTCAAGACCATTGTCCATCGCCCGCATTTTCAGGGCTGAGAAAGCAGAGCCAATCGGCAAATATCACATGATTACACCTGAAACCACGTGAGACAGAGGTGCATCTGCTTTTGTCGAAGCCTATCATTCCATTCAACACTCAATCGTCCGGGGTATCTCATACAATAAATATTTCTCAATTTATCAAACATTTGCTAAACCATGGAGCACGTTTATTACTGGCCTGGATTGCTCAACTCTGTGTCTTTGGCGATCTTCCATTCAGTGACTGTAGAAATTGGTTACTAACAGTCGCCATGGCTCGTCTTCAAGGTCTTTGTCGGAGTGCCCGTGGACAACACACCTTGACTATGATAATTTCTTATTAGCCCAGCCCTGGGTTTGATGACGAGTTGCTATTCCACTTTTAGCGCGTGTTGATTGGCCCAGGCACGTAGGTAAGTGAACATAATCCTCGAATTCGGACCCATTGTCTCCAAATTAAAGGGTTGTGCCGCTCCGGGGCTAGAGAAGCCATTGCTTCACCAGTTCGCGGCGAGATGCGTGAATAAAATACTGACACTCTACCAGGAGGACTCTACTATGACCGCTATGACCGTAACCCTAATTTCTGCTGTTACTTCCAAGTTTCTTCAATCCCGTTATTTTAAACAGAGTTCCACATTCTCTAAACTACGATATCAGGGGAAAAATATGCTTGCCTGAACATTCAACAATTCTCCTCTGCTCTTGAACAGTAATAATGTGGAAGAAGAATCGATCTGCTAAAGAGCGAGAAATTGGCAACCCCACGCTACTCGCGACCACATTCGATAATACTGCCCTCCGGAACATGACAAGCATCAATACTCCCGCTAATCGTGAGCACCGCGCCAACGATAGCCACAGTCGGCAGGAAAGGGGTCATCATTCCGGGCCAGGCCTACCCCCTCTACCATTGTGAGTAAATATCCCAATTTCTATCCTCTATCAATCTACTTGCCTCTTCCTCCCAATAATAGTTATATCTATGCGACCGCGAGCCACAGCAGTTTCACTAATTTCTTACCTAAACTCGCAAGTAAATCAATGGAGCCGACAACCCTCAGGAGAAATCCTCCATCACGACCTGCAGTGACCTCATCAATATATTCGGAACGCGATTCATATCCACAACCTGAACCTGATCTGTCATCAAACAGATACAATACGCACCCGTCAGGGAACCACAAGAATTATCAGACCGGGTATCGTGACAGCAAATATACAGATATTTCGCCGCCAAATTCTCCGATATTTATACCCAGCGGATATCGCGAAAGTCCTGATGTATCTCCCATAGACGAGCCCCTTCCGCAGTTCCCGCCTCCAAAAGAAACCCGGCTTGCGACCGCTTTGCCTGTTCCCCCTAAGGATGTCCCCACCAAAACGAACACAACAGTGCAAGCGCCTTCTCAACCATACGAACTGCCTCCTCCACCCACAAGACTGAAGCTGACGTCCCCAAGAGAGGCTTCAAACAGACTCACAAGATGGGACGACTTTTCGGGGGAGCCCACCGAAAGTGAAAAGGGCAAGGTTGCACAAGTTATTCCTGGGAGTATAGCCACGAAACAGAGTCCGACGACCAAGCAGACATCTAAACAGGGGTTTAATTTCCGTGCTAAAGGGAAAGAATTGAACCAGGCAAGGAAAAAAATTATGGAAGGGCGGCGCCAAGCTGATAAAGATGTTAAGGTGGACAAGGATGATCCCGCTCGGATTCCGCCTCCTCGAGAGCCATGGAAAGGTGCAAGTGGACGAACTGCCATTGTTAACCCTATAGAGACCAAGAAAGCGCTACGGGCACAGCCCCTGAGTATTCAAACCCGACTCCCACCCCGAAAAGATAGCCGTCAAGGAGTAGAACGAAAAATGCTCCCGACCACTACCGTGTCTATATCAAGAGAGGGTGACCATGTGACTCCTACTATTAAACCCGTCGTTCCTCTAAAAGCAGGTAACAATACCACAACATCATCCAAACATTTCCTCCCCCCTGCTTCTAGCTCTGGGAGCGGGCCACCGGCGCAATCTGAAGCCCCCAAGACGATCCACCAGGCAACCCCAGGCCTGTATCTTGCCACGATGCTCCAAGACATAAATCTAGAACAACAGCCATCAAGCCGTTTTAGCGCTACTACATATGCACCAACGGAACCAGCAAACAGCCCACCCGGAACACCCCGCCCTCGAATCGCTGATAAAGACGCTCCGCCCGTCCCTTACATGGCGGCAGGAAAGAAAAAGCCCCTCTCACAAACCTTCACCAAAGTCATGGCACGCAAACCCACACCCTCAGAAATGTCAACGTGGACCGCGAAGACATTACCCCGCAGCCCGCCGGAGATGGAAGCGGGCAACCGCATCGATGCCATGGAGGCTAAGATGAACGACCTCGCCCGACGCAAGGATAACATCAACACGATCATCCATGAGTTGACGCAGGTAATACAGCCCAGCTCGATCGCGTATGACATAGCGACGAGAAGCGAGGTCAAGAAGTCTGTCACGAGTTTGAATAACGAACTTTTGGAGATTAGGAAGGAGGAACATGATGTTGGGATGAAGTTGATGAGGGCGCGCAAGAAGCAGGATCAGGAGGAGTTTTATCAGCCATCTAGCATTTGGATTAAGAGGGTTACTGAGGACTACTGAGTCTTTTTTTTTTGTGTCTGTTTTGGGTGGCTTTTGCTTAACGGGTTTCTTTCCTCTCCCACTTTCTGTTTTAACTTTGTTCAGCGATATTCCCCCTATTTTCTTTTTGGTGGCTGGCCAGGTTTGTTACCTTTTCTCTTTCCCAACCCCCACATGTTTTTGAGCTTCTTTTGGTATCCAGGAGCTTCTAGTGGATAATTTTGTATGTTTTCCTTCTATGCATGTTGACATATTTGGCTTACCTCGTCCCTGTCTTGTGAGGTTTGTGAGGGTTTATTGGGCGTTTTGTTATGGTTTAAATTGTTTGGCCTTAGTGACTGTTATGATGATACCTTTGCCCTTTTTACCACTTGTTTGATTTTGCTTCTGAAATCTCAAGGGTTTCTCATGTGTACTGGGAGACTGCAATTTATCTTAACCTGCCGCAGCATTCCATCCTCGTCACCAAAAGATTACCCAAGCTCTGATAAGACTAGAAAGACAAAATCACAATAGTAACTCTCTATTTTAGCATTGTTGTCTCAACACCACTAGTCTCATAGAAATACTAAGGCAAAACAGGAAAAAGCGGGAGATAAAAAATAAATTTACAATTAAAAATCAAAAAGCAAATAAACCTAAACTACCCTCACAAAAATAGAACCTTTATCGTCAGAACTGTACAGTATCGGACGGGGTGTTTGGGGTATTTCCACGAATGCAGTAGACGCCTTCTCGCCATTCATCATTTCCACAAATCTTGCATTCCTTCGTGTATTCGTAACTGCGGGAGTTGTTGCGTTAACCTGACCACGACCCCGATTGGCTTTCCCAAAAATTGCTCGCTTGGGTCGAGTGTAACTATGTGTCAAAAGATGGGTTGGCGGTAATAATGGATGGTGAGTGTGGTTGGTCCGTTGCTATTTGTATTCTTTTATTTCTTCCCGGACTTCTTGATCCCTTGCTGTCCAGAGTTCAGGGGGCCTTTCCCCTTTGCCTTTTCTGCTAATTCTTTTTTGGCTTTGGCATCTGGATGTTAAGTCAGTATATATTGCGGGTGAGTGCGAAATGGCCTCCATATAACTGTTGACCAGAAGAGGGTAAACAGAGGGGGACAGGGAGGCCGGAGGAGGATAAATGGTAAACAAATGGCAACAGAGACAGGTTCCTTACCTGCTCGCTGCTTCTCCTTGAATGCAAGATCTTCCTCATCCAGCTCTTTCTTTTCCTTTTTGGGGGCTTTCAGAGGCTTTGCCTTTCCGCCTAGAGAAATAATTAGCAACAGAGGCGGGGAACTGTGTTGATTCCAATAATCGAAATCTGGACATTATCCGGATACAGCCAGCGCCTTATTGGTTCGATACATACCCTCTCTTCCTTGGCCACCCATTTGCTAAGGGTTCTATATGGAACTGACGTGTGTGCTCCGGACGGATAGACTCAAGCACGAGAGATTGATCCTCGCAGGGTTTGGACCGTGTTGGCCAAGATGGCTCTTCGCATGATTGACTGAAGGTTGAAGTTGGCTTTATAAAAAAAAAAGTTTGGCTGAGGCCACAGAACTCGGACGCTGCGCTAGATCCCAATATGGTTAGTGTCTTTCGACTGTCTTGGCATTCAACTGCTCTTGTACCTCGCACGCAGATCTTAGACCTCAGACTCAAGCTTCATTCTAATCACCTCGCCATCACATCACCATCAAGTCCATCGGAACTCTTTTACTCTTTTTAATAGCCTTTCTTCCCCTTGCTTTGCCGTTAGCCACCACATGGGTTGCTCCTAGTGGTGCGCCGTGTGGTTTTGGGACATATCTAGTCGGGTTGGACATTTCACCATCACCCAAACCATCATTGACACTTCGAGAATTGAATTCTTGCTAACCGAAAATATCACCATTTCCAAGTTCGTCCCGCCACGTTTGGTCGAAGATAGCCCTGTTGCTTCTTGAATCGCCATGATGGCGTCGCATCGGTCGAGGTCTCCATCGACCCCTTCAGAGGGTGAGATCATCGAATCAGGCTCAGACACGAAGGCAACTACGTCGCAGACTTCTGTTAATGGCATCAACGTTGACCGTAATACCAGAACCAGTACTTATGCTCCGAGATTCCCCGCCTTGCTTCCCAGATCGTACCATCGTGATATCTCGAGATCGAGGTCGAGATCCCGCTCCCCGTATCGTGGATCCAGGGCCGAGAAACGCAGCCGCAATTTTGCTGAAGACTCTGGAAGGGGTGACCGAACGATATCATCAAAACATTTAGTTTCAAGATATGATGATAGATATCATGATGGATATAGCGCCAAACAGCGCCGGAAAGCGTATCACGATCTCGATCGAGATGACAGTTATTACGATTCTAGGAAACGGCCTAGGACTCGAAGCCGATCTCCGATCCGCGATACTAGAAAGCCGAAGCAATATTCAGGTGATGAACGAGATAATGATAGTGGCAGAATATCCAGGGTCCGTGACCCGAATGGTCAATCTTACACTGGTGGCGGAAGGCAGGTTACTGAACAGTTAGTGAGCGAGAGGGGGAAGCCCCTAGGTGACGCTCGAAAAGAGAGACAACTGGCTGAATCTCGAGGAAATCAGATGCGACAATCTTCACCCACAGCTGTTACATCGGGTAGATCGGATATGTATGTCACTCCTCCCGAAGACAGAACTATTTCTAACGGCACATCTAGTACGTCTGCTCCAAGCAATGATAATGAAGCCAATGAGCCCCCACCAGAGCCTGTCAATGAGGCTACACTGATTGAACAACGCAGAAAGCGCCGTGAAGCCATCAAAGCTAAGTATCGTAATCAGTCTACACCTCTCCTCGTCAAGGCCCTGGAAGCTGGGAATGAGATAGACTCTACACCACAGAATTCAGGTCAATCCTCGTCTCGCAATGACAAAGCAGGTCAGTTATGCCTCCAGTTAAACGATCATAGCATTCTGGCTAATTACTCTACAGATTCCCGTCCAAATACACCCTTAGAGACACCCGACGATATATCCGGTGCTCCCTCTCCTACTGATTTGAAAGTTTCGCGGGATGAGGACCTTGCTAATGCTAATCCTGAAACTGCAAACGGTGTTGATAAGGAGGAACCATCCTCTTACGACTACGATCCCACCCAGGACATGCGCGAGGATAAGATGCGTCATGACAAAAGGCATTTTGGTGAAAATATCTCATCTGGTGTTTATGGTGAAACTAAAGTAGCAAAGCAAGACGTTCCCGTATCGAACCCAATCGTGGAAACCCCAGGGCAAAGCGAACCTAGAAACGTTTCAGATATAGATATGTTTGCGCCAGATGATGATGATATGTTCGCTGAAGAGGTGCCTGTTGCCTCTAAAGCACCTGAAGCCATTTCTAAACCAAGTATACCACAGGAACTCGATATGAGTATGATGGACAACTGGGATGACCCTGAAGGTTACTATAATGTCATGCTGGGGGAGCTCGTAGATGGGCGGTATCATGTGCAGCAAAATTTGGGCAAGGGCATGTTTTCTTCAGTGGTTCGTGCTACGGATTCGAGAACAGGAAAGCTCGTCGCCATTAAAATCATTCGCAATAATGATACGATGAGAAAGGCCGGGATGAAAGAGATAGAATTACTAGAACAGCTTCTGGCAGCGGACCCAAATGACAAGAAACACATTATCCGATTTGAAAGGCATTTCGACCATAAAGGCCATCTTTGCATTGTCTTCGAGAATCTTAGCATGAATCTTCGCGAGGTACTCAAGAAGTTCGGTCGTGATGTTGGTATCAATCTCCGTGCTATCCGCACATACGCGCATCAAATGTTCCTAGGCCTCAGCCTGCTCCGCAAATGCAATATCTTGCACGCAGATCTAAAACCAGACAACCTTCTCGTCAACGAAAATCGAAACCTTCTCAAGGTATGCGATCTCGGTTCCGCATCTCCAGCATCCGAGAACGAGATAACCCCGTATCTTGTCAGTCGCTTTTACCGCGCTCCCGAAATTATCCTTGGGATCCCCTACGATTACGCCATTGACATGTGGTCGATTGGCTGTACCCTCTTTGAGCTGTACACAGGCAAGATCCTCTTCACAGGCCGTACTAACAATCAAATGCTCCGCTCCATAATGGAATGCCGCGGTAAATTTCCACCCAAATTCCTCCGTCGGGGCACCTTTACTTATCTCCATTTCGACGAGTTTTTGAACTTCCGCAGCGTGGAAGAGGATAAGGTCACTGGCCGGATGGTGACGAGAATTGTGGACTTTAAGAAACCGACGAGAGATTTGAAAACGAGGTTGATGGGGAAAGGGTCGAAAGGGTTGAGTGATTTGGAGATAAAGGAGCTTACGCTTTTTACCGATTTGTTGGATCGGTGCCTGAACATCAATCCTGAGAAGAGGTGTACACCTTCGGAAGCACTGAAGCACCCGTTCATCACTCGAAATAAAGTTTGAAGGGGGATGGGGGATAGGGAGGTCGGGTGGAAATCTAGACGTAGCATGGTGTTGTGGGCGTGGATTCAATTCTTCTCTCTTTTTCTTTCATTGCAAATACATATATCGCTGGATGAAGCAGACCTGTTGTCTCTCGTCCAGGTATTCTAATTACAACTTTTAACATAGCTACCCAATGGCCTCTCCGTAGTCACAGAGAATGGATTTCTGTCCGGTGTGAATGCCTTGATAGATTGATTTCCCTCAGCATCCTGACTGGAGTAATATCATGTTTATTTCCCGCCGATCCATATACGTATATATATAGGAAAGCTTACTGGTAGTTAGTTAGATAGCGACACCAGCAGCTTCTAGTGATGGAAAGGCTTTGCACTTGAACAGAAACCTGTCCCGGCTAATGTCAAGGGCAGCTCTTACAGACCATCAGAAAGCCTTATGCTTAAGACTGTAAATTCATATAATCAAAATACGGAAACACCAATTACCCGGGTAAGCGAAGCAAAAACGCCCTACAATAAATATATTGCGTCCAACTAAATTTTAATTTGTTTACGCGCGGTTGGATGCAGCCATACTGATCACCGTAGATTGCAAACAAGTGCTCGTTCTTCTCCAGTACCAGTGGACGTTTTCATATGTTTCCATTTCTTGAACTACCAAACAACGCATTCGCTTTCGGGTTATCCCCCTGACATCTGTTGGTATCTAATGTTCCCTTTCACCCTCCGGTCGTGCGGTTGTTGCGTTTGAGCGAGAGGTGTGGTCCCTGGAAGAGGCCGTAGTGGAGCATGCGCAAGAACAGTATTCTAGGGACAGCATATGTAAGGCTCAGTCTTATCTTGAAAAGGATAATGATTGGGGATTGAAAGCCTTGCTTCAATCATGGGAATCACCCAATGCCATTGCCATTGCCATTGCCAATGGAACGAATGAAAATTAGTACTGTGAATATAACTAGCAGATCCATCCATCTGTTTAAGTCTAGCATGTGTAGACGTGGATAACGTATTGTTGTCTCCGATTCCCAACGGAACTGAGCATGATACGCTCCAGTCACTGCAATCCCTTGCTTGACCCCCTGTGCAGGTAGTGTAATGGGGCATTCTCCCTGCCGAGATGCAGTTGAACATCGTCAGGCAATCAAGTCGGTTAGCCGTCTGCATAACTGGGTAGCACCAGTGAGATAGATACCTTAACGAATCTCCTCCGCAGATCGTATGGGTTTATCTTTGACGCTATCCACTGTCCTTACATTAGTTGCTGGGAATTTTCCTGGTATGTAAGTTGCAATTTTGCAAGTCATGTCAGAACGAACTGGCAAGGCTATCTATCAATGGCATATCTGGAAGTTCATACAAAAAGGACACACTTTTGGTTTAATGTAAGCGAATCACCTACAGGAACAGATCACCTACCTAATTAGTAAAAGAATTTCAAATCAAGCAACAATTATATGGAATTACACATAGGAAATTATAGACATTATTCCCTAACCCATGGGCATGCAGGCGCTCTATGTCTTGTATTATCACCTTTACTACAGCGTGCTGGTGCTCGCTTTTTATTAGGCTGATTTGAATCCTCCATTACCCCCTCCACAGCTTGTTGAGCAGCTTGAGCCCTAGCTAATCCTTCCTCTGCTCTTAAAATACACTCCTGAGCTATGTAGGCACGTCCTTGTTCTCACTTGCATTTTTGCTTCTCATTTGCAGCCCATAGGACCTTGTTTTCCTGTGTCAGAATAGCAGCACTATGCATGGCTAGCTGGCACCATCGAACCAGTTGATTTAGGGCTTGATTGGTTGGACTAGAAGGGCTTTGTGTACGGCGCTTGATACGCTGCTTGATCTTGTCGGACTGACCTTCTAATTGAGCCACATTGCAGGGGGGCTTTGGGATCCAGGGAGACTGAGATCCATGAGATGTGCCAGGGGGACTGTGTGTATGTAGCTGAGATTGTAGGCGCGTAAGAACCCCCTCTGGGTTGTATGGCATTAAGCCTGTGGCCTTGAAGCCAGTCCTAATAGCCATATCCTTCATTGCCTCCTTTCTGGCTACAGCACATAGACCCAAGAACTCATCCCTTATCCACATGATTGATGTCAAGTCTCATGCCTGTTTCAACCTGCTTGCCATATTTCCTTCTTTAAAGGAGGAAAACAGCTTACATCTAATGAATGCAGTGGCATATAAAAAGGTATAATAGCATTCTCCATGCAGAATTGATCAAATCCAGCTGTGGCATGGTTTCCATGACCATCTAGAATAAGAAGCTGATATTTGCCGACTGGTCGAGCTTGTGTATGCTTGTAGAACACCCCTTTCAACCACATTAGATCTAGCTGGTCAGTGGCCCAGTCATTCTCACTAACCTCAATCACTCAGTCTGCAGGCAGGTCCTCATACCATGAAGTCTGATGCATCTTGCCCTTGAGAATAATCATTGAAGATAGAGCTCATCCCGTTGTATAGACTGCCTCAATCACAGTCACTCATTCTCTATTTCCAGGCTGTACAAGAGATGCCTTTCCAGGTCTTTCAGGTCTAGTGACCACTCATGTTGTTGCAATGACCCTCATAAGAAAGCCAACTTCATCAAAGTTGTATATATCCTCTGGTAGAATATCATAATATTTTCTGGTATTCTCCACCAGCCTAAACCATGCAAGTATAATCTTTGGGTCTTCACAAAAGGCTCACTGATGGTCATATCTGCGTATGAGTCTGGTTTTTAGCTCATCATGGTGTTGAATGAATCTTCGAACCCAGCATTCTCCAATTGTTAGGTGATGAACCAGATTCCATACATGTCTAGCAGTTGAATGTCCATATCTGTATGCTTGCGATTCAGGGGGATAGACCTCTCTCATCCATGGATATTATCCATCGAACTAGAGATTCTTCTTCAATTGAGATCAGCTTTCAATTGCCTTGTTGAGAATTCGCGTGGTTGGTTCGAACTGCGTAGTCGGTAGGATAGGCTTGAGAGAACAACATTATACGCCTTGGCAGCCGCTCGCATGCTTGAAAATAGCTTAGTTTCATAAGCACTAATGGCTAAAAGAAGCCTTCCCTTCTGATTGGAAGCTTGATCTTTTGATTTGGTGGCCATATTGAATGATTTGGTGGATTCAGGTGGTTGAAACGGAACAGTGTTGTGGTAGGTGATTAGTTAGTTAACTAACGTAGTTAATCCTCCGAGGCCACCACAATCACCAGTAATTAACTAAATTTTAACCCGAAATATCTATGCTCAAAAACCCCTAGTTAAATTGGATTAAATTACACTAGTTTCCAGGGCATTTATTCTTGTATGCCTGAGCGTGCCGCAATTGCTGCATCTCTGTGGCGCTCGTGTGCGTGGTCTAAATTCTGCTGGCGGAGGCACAGGGGGTTGAATGATAGACAGTTCAACAGACTCAGCAGGTGGAATAACTAGATCCTGAACTTCCTCTCTAGTTAAACCTCCTTCTTGTTGGATTCTGCAGGTAGACCTCTTTTCTGGGGTAAGATGACTGCCGTGCCCCTCCAAATAAGAAGAAGGTGAGTGCAAATCCTGCGTGGATTTGCAGCAAGAATAAATATCCTAGTAAGCCATTAAGTCCTATCTCATCTGTAGTCCAGTCATTAGGACTAACATCAAGCCTCCAGCCATCTGGAAGCCTGTCAAACCAGCCTTCTTGTAGATTCTGACTCTCGAGAATCACATACGGGGGTAGGGCCCAGACCGACGCTTTGACTGCCTCAATCACAGTCACCCATTCTCGATTTCCTGGTTGTAGAAGCTTTGCCCGGCCGTAGCGCTCAGCACTGGTGATGACCTTGGTAGTTGCACAGAGCCCCATTGCAAATCCAGTCTCATCAAAGTTGTAGATATCTTCAGCTTGAATCCCACGCTCAGCAATTATATCTCCCAGAGTCATAAACCAGTCCTGAAAAACCCTTATATCCTCACATTTTACTCACTCATGATTATAGCGTCTAGAATGGAGGCATTGGAGCTCCATACATCATTTAATCAGCTTATAGACCCAGTTCTTGCCAACGCGGGGAGGGGTAGAGGTGGAATGCCATAGGGTAAAGAAGATGATTAGCCCTATTCTCAACAAATGCCAGCTGGTGGGGTATTCCTCATTTTGCGAGGTCAAGAATCCACTAAACTAGCAGATTCTCTTCTGAACTAGCAGATTCTCTTCGGATTCAGCTAGTTTAACTGAACTTGCGCGTAAATTCACCCTTGCAGGCCTGCCCTTAAGTCGATCCTGCAGAGAAGTACGAGGCAACCTCATATAGGTATGCAGCTTCACGAATTGAGGTTATTTCATGCTTTTCAATAGCATTTATCGCGAGTTCAAGTCTTCGCTCTGTCTATATAGAGAATTTTTAGCATTTTTACAACAAATTGGTGGCATGATTGCACGTTGAAGTGGTTTAATTAGGATATTGAAAGTATTTTGAATTTGGTGGCCCGACTCGGGGGGTAGATTACGTTAGCTAGCTAAGCTTTTTAGTTCCCGCTTAACTAGTTTATTAATATCGAGGTTTTGCTTCAAAATGGTTAGAACTATTTCGATCTCAACTGGGGCACTCTCACTGCTTCTCGATTATGCGGCCTCAAATACAGCCGCTTCACATGCCCATCGCTTTCGACCTCCGCCAACTGTCTCTATGGTAATCTATTCGAATGTGCCCAAGGATCAAAGTTGATATGCAAAGAACTTGGACAATGAGTCAGAGATTGTGCATGCCGACAACAACCAGTCTCACTGCCTTGTTTCTAGAGAGTTAATGCTTTAAGTTGTCTTGCAAAAATGAGTCATATCCCTACAATTCAGAACCTCATGATCACAGATCGCTAAGGCGTGCGTATATTATCCTTTGCCAAGTCGCCTGCAGGGCTCACTGCCGGCATTGATTATTATTTCCCTGTGCAACTGAGAGGCAATCTGTTCAACAAAAGGGGATTGATTGTCTGCAATAGATGTTCAGTACTGCCACATTTTTGAGAAACAACGGTCAACTGAACTACAATAACCCATGGGTATTTTGCCTAAGGTATTCACTGGAGCTCCCTGTCTTTGTCTATTCCTAGTATAAGAACCTCATTATTAACTTTATTTGTTTTTTTTTTAAAAAAAAATTCGGTGGCTTGTCTTTCACAAACTTGGAAGAACAATATGTTCCTATCCCGGAAAATCAAATAGGGTTGGTTGGATGGCTAGGATACCCAACAACTACTCATTAAATACTCCGTATAACCATGTGCGTGCGCGCTTTTGATAGTTCTTTGTTGCTGTCAAACGCTGTCAAACGGAGGGTGGTTAGACCCAACAAGCCATTGGCCTTTTCGGGAGAGAGTCCAGCGTCCAGAGCACTGGGATCGCTCTGATAAAACCTAAAATTAGTAATTATTTTATGCCAAGTGATCGAACCAGCCAAAAGGACTTTTGGGTTTGCCTATGGGAGTCGAGTTTTGTTCATTAGGAGAGTTTGTTTAACTGACATCCCTGGTATGAGACCTCGGGAATCGCTCGTCCCGAGACTTCACACGAAAGGATTTCTGTATCGGCGAACTATTCACTCCACCTTTTGAACTTTGCAAAAGGCTTGGATGCCATCCAGTATGTCAATAATTCCTTTTCCGGTACCGAACCTTTTGGTGATTTGGAGTCAACCTATAGACAAATTAAGTGAAACATCAAATTTGCTTCTATAGGTTTTGCTCACAGTGACACATGCGTTTCGGAAGAACTGTTGGTCACAAACAAGCGTTGGCTGCCTCGCAGAACCGAAACATCTTGGATTCAGCCCGTGTCCCCATCATGATTACCACAGAAACCTGTGTCGGTTCTCTGTTTCGTTTCAGGGTTTCACGAGCGAGCCAGGATGATATTGATACTATTGTAATGCCTTTTGCCTTTTCCAAAGTTTGCTCCAAACACCCATACTCTCGACCAATATCTTGACCACCACAGCAATCAGGTTTTTTTGGACGTTAGGTGACAGAGGTTCTTAACCTTTTGCGGAATGGCTCGGAGCTGAAGTGGACGACCTCCGCAAATTGTTCAATTCCTCGTGGAATTAATTGAAGTTTTTCAAGTATGTATGTCATTGAGAGAGCATAGACCAGATCACACAATAGTTCTCCAAATGATAATAATGCCGGACGATCATTTTGAAACCAAAAAAATGTTGCTCAAGGCAGACTCACAGAAGATGATGGGTTTAAAGAAATTAATATAATTGTGATTTTCATCTTTCCTCAGTGACCCCTTGTTACAATGTACACCGTGCCTTATCCCAGTTGGATCTAAATCATTAAACCTTTGGTTCAAAGAGAGATCTTCATGGATGCATGTCCTCCGTTCAGTGGTAACCATTATAAATGCAGATCCCAATGAAGAAAAAGGCTCTTGTTGTCAAGAAACGCAGTTTTAAGCCAAATTTTTCTTGGAACATCCCTCGGCCTGACCCTCCTATAGTTGTCTCTTTGCGCTGACAAAAATCTCCGTCAGTGCTCGAAACTCGATCACCACTACTGGGTTACAGGATCGGCGTTAGCCGCGGAGGTGAATCCTGTTTTTGGCCAGGTTGACCACGGAATAATCATGGTAAGGAGCTGGGAATAATCCTTGCATGTAAAGCTCAATATCTGGGACCAGGGTATGTCACAACAAACCTCCAGTCCAACGACACCAACTGCTCCTGCCAAGAGTCAAGAGACAAGAAAAGCAAAAAATAAAAATTTGAGGTACAAGAGAGAGAAAACTGTTCTTTGGTGTGGCCAAGACTAGTTCTGGAACACTGCAAGTGATAACTAATTGGACATCCTGGTATGTCGGCGGGTTTTCGAAAAATCTCCTGGGATCAATAGAACATGGACATGGGAATAATAACGGGGCTGGTGGGGGGACATGCAAAGAATCAGCCGGGAAAAAGAACTTATTTTCGACAGGGAGTAAAGTTGAACCTTTCGTTGACAGGTCCTTTTTCATCATTATTTTTTAGGATACTTAGAGAGCGGTTGCCAACGGAATCGCTGAGCAATACTCCATTACCCCATGGTGCAATCTCCAGAAAATTCTCGCAACTTCTTTTCAGAATGCTTCTTCGGAATGCGCTCTGGTAAAGTTTGACTCCCTCCATTTTGATAAAGCAAGGATCCTGACTGGCTTGCAATGCGCGCATGATATCACATCCACACAACGCATTGCCGGCGGCTTGTGGATTGTTGGTAGGCTTGTGTAGAGGATCTGCTCCAGACCACCACCACCACCACCACCATCATCATCATCATCATTATTATTATTATTGCCAAATCCTGGGCGAGACGTCTGTGCATTCAATGCTGGCCCATTTGTTACTTTATTTTATTCATAGCCTTCAACTCTCGCTCAATGCACTCCAGGTCACAGAGCACGCTAGCGGAAACCAACCAGCCCTCCCAGGTTTCTTATTTTAGCCAGACAGCCCGCAGCCCTGTCAATCCACATCACTCCAGGCTCGAGACTCCAGAATCCAACCCCGTATCTGCAGCCTCACTTTTTTTCTTTTTCTTTTTTCTTTCTTTATTTTTTTGTTGAACAAATCGTGGATGGCACACGGTTGTCTCTTCCAGGATCTTCGGATGCGTCTGTGTGTACAATACATACAGGTACATACTTGTACAGAGTGCATAGATTAATTTTGCTTCTCGTTCACAGGCATCTCTGCCAAAACCGATTCATTCCTCCGTACCGAGTCGTACTGCTCCATTCATGCAACCAGCGCGAGGGGAATGAATCATGATAACGCCTTGCTGGGGATTGCAGTGTCAGCAGCGTACCCACCTAGACCGCCAGGTCGAGGCTGACTGCCATGCCGCAAATGACGCGGACCATCAACCATGACGGCGCTAGGACACTATTAATTAATATTTATTATCCATTATGATTTTATTATCGATACACAGATCCTCGAGAATCCACAGGAAGATGCAAGGGTTTTATGCAATTTTACGCCGTACACTTACTCAAAACTTGGTAGGGACATACGTATCTACCCTCCAAGGGCTGCCTGTAGTTCTAACCTTGGAGAGCCTCAAATCATATCTAGGTAAGATGAGCCAAATCTGATGTCTGCTGTTATTCTTGGACCATACCAAGGAGCATCCAAGAGTGGAGATAAGGACTCTTTGTAATTCGTTCAACAGTCGTTGATTGTCCCTCAAAACGTGACTGTGTGAGGAACCAGACGCTGCAGTTGCGATAAACTTTAAGTACGTGGAAAATAGAGACACTTGCGCCCAGTCATTTTTCCGACAGAACTCATGTGACCAGATTAAAATAAGGTTGTGGCTAAGTTCCCACGTGATATTAAGTTCATCCATCGCCTTGGAGTCCCTGGAGAAGTTTGTAGCAACAACTCACTGGTTTTGGGCGTTGATTGACTCAGAGGTCTGGTAAGAGCGGGATGACGTAACCGCGCCACGTTATATTGTTCTCCTGATCAAGATGAGGCTAATGCCAAAAATACACAAGTAGCTTTTCATTCAGAGATCAAGTTCCCAACTCCTATTCCTGGTAAATCAGATAAATATCAAAGCTTCTTCGACCGCAGCCTGATTAAGTTTTGCGAGAATTCCATTTTCAGCAACAGCAGCCAGTCTTTCTGATGGCGAAGGAAGGTTTAAACTCAGACATACAAAAGCGATGCCAGAGGGAGGACGGACCATCGGCACCAGCCAAGGAACATTCAATGTCAACTTCATCGCACCCCTTTTTGACAGACTAACAATGCATCCGGGTACTGTCCAGGCAGCAACCATATTGCCAGTAGAAGAGCCCTTTGATAAGTTTAAAGGCAGCTGAAAAGGACTTCCGTGGGGAGGCAAGCCCTCAGAGTCTGACAGCAACCCCAACAGCCCAACCAACTTGCCACCACCAACTCGGGGAAATAAAAAGAGAATAGCATAACCCTGGAGGGTTCGGGCAAATAAGACGCAATAACGCATGTCGTTCTAGCGCCCTTCCATATTCCTCCCTGGGGATCATGAGCCTTCAGTATTTTTCAGAACGCTTCCCCATCACCTGACTGCGACTAGTCGTTCCTAGCGATGGAGCGGTGCCAGGGGACTGGACAACCCCCCAGCGGCTGGTCTCAGGCAGGCTGGGAAACATCCGCGGCAGTCTCGGCAGAAACTCCGCCCAATGATAGCGCTCCCACTTGTAAAAATTAATGTGCTAATTTTGTTGACCCTGGTCGTTCGTCCACTTAACTTCGAGACGTATTTGCGCTGGTTCCATCGAACTAGGATGGGAATTATGCAAGCAAAGAATCAACATCCTCCATCCTACCAGTCTCATGATGATGGATCAGTTTCCATCGGTCTCCGTGGGGTCCAGTGCTCTGCATTCTCGTTCGAGCAACCAATAATTAATTGTACTTTAGGACTAGGAATACTTGTGGCAGTTTATACTATGCTAACCTGCGATACTATCTATACACCGAGTTTGGCGCATATGCAGCCTATGAACCCCACCAAATGAATGGATGGCTCAGGGGGGCAGAGTGTAGTGTGCGTGCTCACGGTGAAAGCTATGGAAAAATGACAGAAGAGAACCGTTGAAAAAGCGTTAACAAGTTACTGTTCTTGCACGGCATGACAAATGACTCGGTCGCCCTTTAGCAGACGGTTCTTTGTGCCGAACGTAACAACAAACTGGATGTTTAATTCCTGCTTTTTCCATCATTTTCTCTGAAGAGTGGCTGGCTCTATTTTTGACAACATGCCATGATCAAAACAAGTTTGTCATGGAGAGTGGTGACTGGTGAAAAAAATATCACTCGTAGAGGGGACTTGGTTCTCAAGTTTGAGGCCTTCGTTTCCAGTGTCAGCCTGCAAACGGATTTCCCATTGTATGTGCTATTGCGTGCGTGGAGTAAAGTCTAACTGACGGATAAATATTGCACTCAGGCAATAATTCAAACATGAGTAAGGTTTATGAATTTGTCACCTGCTTCTTACAGTTTCACGATGTCATTCTCTCTGTCTTTAAGCTTCAAGCCCAAGAGTAGTGATACTGAAAGCTCAGAAATCGGGTTTTGAGGGCATGGATGTTACCAAGGCAATAGAGGCACCACCACACCGCTGGTCGATCATCATCATTCTTTCCCAGTAATCAAATCCATAGACCGTGGATGCTTGCCACTAACTGCTTGGTCAAAACGACTAAAATGTGGCAGATTCTACGGGAATACTCCTGTTCCTGAATTTGAGGGCTACCAAGCCACCAGAAACATCATCACCACCTGCGACCAGCAATCGGGAATTTATATAATATATATATATATATATATATTTGAAAGATATAAACACCACCGGACATTCTTCGTGGTATCAAGCCCCAATTAGCAGAGCGCGTGTGCACAAATTGCGGCTTCAAGTCTCCCAGCAGCCAGGCAGGCAAAGCCCACTCACTACCTTCGTACTTCCGTACTATGCACACTAACAAAGAGAAAGCATCCAACAGCAGAGTAATTAATATTAATCTTCCAAGGGGGTGTTGCTAGCTTGTGCTGGAAACTACGCTTTTTATGCGTCTCTGACTCGACGCTCTCGCTCTTATTCATAAATGCTTGCTCGATCAGCAGAGCCTAACCGCCACGACAAGCACTAAGCATGAAAAAGCCTGCATTTTGCCATCAGTTTGCAGAAGCAACGGAAGCAGTAGTAGTGTGTCATCTCTTTTGTTACGTTACTGTTCCCTTGGCTGGTGGCTGATCCATGGTTAATCCCACCACCCAGCCCAAGTTTTTTGCCTCCCCCCTTTTGCCCAGTCTTCCAGACTCCTTTGTCAAAACCACCAATAATAGCCAGTGGAAAGCTTCCTTTGATCCATTTTCACCCACATCATCATTCTTCTACGCACGCACGCACGCACGCACGCACGCAACCAACCAAACTGATTTCGGTCATGACCCCCGCTGGCCCTATGTGAAGCATACATTACTCCAGTTACCTGGTAAGGTAAACCGTCCTTGGCCCTTTGGCTACTTGGCTCCATGGATCATAGCAACTACATTTACTACCCACGGAAGTATACACGATCGTATTACGGAGGCCCTAAAGTTTCTGAAAAGGTGAACTTAGCCTTTTTTTAGGCTCACTAACCGTTAGGACAGAGGATTTGACACTCCCAACTTTACCTGAAGAATTTTGGGGCAGGGAATCACGCTTGTGGGGTCCAAGCCTCCTTCGAACATTTCATATGCATATCGGCTGAAGTCATCGAGGAGGCGGGGTGGGGGGTTGGCGGGCTGGCTATTAGCCTCATTATCCCAGCCTGGCAATCATGCGTGGCTCTGGAAATGGGATTTGCCGATATCTGGCGACTCACCACATTTAGTGTCTTTCTTTGATTCGCCCAGAGAGAATGGCTTGTGGAATAGCGCTTGACAACCCCCCCCCCCCTCCCCCAAAAGGCGATGATTCTCATCACTAGCAACGAACGATATAAGAGCAAAGTTTCCATGAGAGAGGGGCGGTGGCACTCTTGCCTCTTATTTGTGGCCTAATTCGCCTTGCTCGATGAACTATGTGGAGTTTAAAGAAAGCATGGGCCGTGTCAAGTGTGGATAATTAAGGATTATTTATTTCTAAATTGTGAAGGGCCCCCGGCTAAACCGCATGCGACCCCCTTTTAAGATCATAACTCCTTAAAGTTCCATCACCGATGGTGAAAACTACTTTAAACTCTCAACTATTTGGATAACTATGATCGTATTTTACCCTTTAGCTTCAACCTCAATTCCGTCGCTCGCTCATTTTTCTTATACATCCGCCTCTCTATACCCTCATCCATCCATCCATCCATCCATCCATCCATTCTTCTTGTTCTTCTTCTTGTTCTTCTTCTTCTTCTTCTTCTTCTTCTTCCGACCTCTTCTATCTACCTGTGCAATCATAACACTGCTGTCTTTTTTTTCCTCTGTTCTTCGTAATAATTTGCCCAAACATCCCGCTTTATTGTCATTGCTTTGGTCGCGCATCTATATCGGATGACATATCACTGGGCTACATTGCCATAATCATTCCTTTTCAAAAAACTTTTTTGACAAATTACTTCAAAACACACATATATTATACCCCGTCCATACAGTTTTGAGGATCAGGATCCCTAGTTATATATTTAATTCGGAGGTTTCCGTTTCCCAGGTTAAACCAATAATATTTACTGACCCGGGAAAGTTGATATTGGAACCCTCTTGTTTACGGAGCCTCTTCAAACCTCAGTTGCGGCCCCGTATAATGTATCCCACAATGTTACCAACACCTCCACCATCACCACCGCCTGTTTCAATATGCGATGCTCCGGAAGATAGGCTCGGATTGTTGCTTGCCAACCGGCTGGAACTCACGAGCGTTCTTGGGATAGGTGCCTATGGTGTTGTGTATTCTGCTATCGACATCCATACCCATGTGCCGTACGCTGTCAAGGCCCTCAATAAGGGAGGACTCGACCCCAAACAGCTAAAGTTTCAACAACGAGAAATCAGGCTTCATCATTTGGCTAGTCAACATCCCAATGTGGTTTCTTTGGTCCGCATAATGGATTCTCTTGAGTGTACTTTTGTTGTCATCGAGTTTTGCCCAGAAGGCGATCTGTTTTCCAACATTACCGAAAGAGGTCAGTTCGTTGGAAACGATTTCCTTGCCAAGCGGGCTTTTCTCCAGATTTTGGATGCCGTGCAGTATTGCCACTCCATTGGAATCTATCACCGGGATCTCAAACCAGAAAACATTTTGGTCACGGATCATGGAATGACAGTCAAGCTGGCCGACTTTGGCCTTGCCACGACTGATTTCTACACGTCTGATTTTGGATGTGGCTCAACGTTCTATATGTCACCAGGTATTTTATAATCCCCCCTGTCCGTTGATCTAAAAAGTTCTCTTCTCTATTGAAAGCCTCTGTTTTTCTACATTTTAAATCTAACTGCGACATAGAGTGCCAACAATATAACCCGCGACCATATGCTTCTGCACCAAATGATGTATGGAGTCTTGGAGTCATCCTGGTAAATCTCTGCTGTGGGCGGAATCCATGGAAAAGAGCATCCGCGGAAGATACCACCTTCCGCGCCTTTCTCAAGGATCCACAGTTTCTGAGGACAATCTTACCCTTGTCCCCCGAGCTCGATTCTATCTTGAGGCGCATTTTTGAGTGCAACCCCCAGAAGAGAATTTTAATTCCAGAACTGAGGAAATTGATTGTGGAATGTCCTAGATTCACCGTTCGCGCCGGGTCTTCTTGTTTATCCGCACCCTCCACCCCTGCTTGTCTGAGCTACCAATCTCCGAAGGAATCTTTTGGCCTCTTCAACTATATTCCATGCCCAGTCTCACCTCCAGCCGAACCAATCAACGTCCAATATTCGCTGTCAGCGGGTTCTGATACCTCTCTCTCTGATAGCGGGTCCTCTATCTCGTCTTCATCTTCTTCATCCGAATATACGCGTTGCAGCCAAGCATCGAATCGAATTGGATACGCCCCACCTTCAAGAGTACCTAATTTCTGGGGTTCCATTATACCACTCAGCGACATTGGCGATAAGGACATATCACGACAACACCCCATGGAACCCGCAATTGCCGTATATTGAGAGACACCCGTGACTTAACATTCCCCACTCTCCATTATTTCCCCTTAAAAATTTCCTTGGAAGAACCCACATACCTCTTCTTTAATACCAAACAACGGAACGAATTTCCTTTTTCTTTTTAATGACCTTGGCGCAACTCCGAAGTACGCAAGTACTGGATTTGATTATCTATATCCAATGGATATTACCTACATTCTCTAATACAAAATCACTCAGGAATCATCTTGCCAAACCAGGAAACAACAATTATTTTTGCTGGATTTTATCTGCTGGCCATTTGGACTTGCAAACTCGTCCCGTCTCAATCTGGATTGGATTTATCCACTTGGGGATTTCCCTCTTTACTGTTGTGATTTTTTTGGCCATTCATCTTTTTTTATCACGCATAACCTATCTTGGTCGCCCTCCCGTCTCCCTCGTTCTCCGCAACCGGGTCTGTCCATTCTTTACGCTCTTGGGAGCAATCCCACTCCTTTTCACATTGTAACAAAAATCACTCCTCTTTCCACATAAGGCGACAACTTTGTGCAAAGTATGTTTTACTGCGGTGGTTGGTCTCGTTCTATTTTGGAAGGAAAACATTCTTGTCTGGCGTTGGATCCGTGCATCGCAATCGAATATGAATGATGTCTAACCCATCTTTCTGAGGGTTTCTTTTTGGCGCCTTTATATAGGGAGTGCGATTGTCTGTTTTGAGGCTTGGTGGTCTTGTTTTTACAGTGTTTGCTTTTTTTACAGTGTTTGCTTGTTGTCATCCTTCATTCCGTCTCAGAAAAGTGATGGTACCTTTATTTTCTTGTCCATATCTTCTGATGTCTTGTTATTATTTCACATATTCCCCTGCCTGTTGTTGTTGTTGTACATTTGCCTTACTGATACCCATGTCGATCCCTATTTTGCACTTGCAATCATATAAAAGGCGAACAGAACTTTTTATATTCTCTGTCATATATAATACCTTATTTATTCACCTTTGTACTCTGCATACATGATGGTTACCTGCAGCCAGAAATTTTAGTGTACATTCAGCCCTCCATCTCTTTACTTGAATCTATTGGTGAACAGTTAACTTGCATTATGCCCTAGGTTGGGTTTAATAAACCTGATGGGTTGTATAATTATTTGATGCATTGAAGAAGAATGTCGATAACCCTTAGATCTGTACTTAAAGAATCCTATCTATTTATAGTTTCTTATCTCCACTAGACTGCGCTCTCTATTCTGTATATTAGAATTGTTTCAACTGTGGCGCAACTGATGACTTGGCACTCAGGCATAATATATACATCACCATTACACTCACATGAAGCGTCTTGTCTCTCTATCGCAGTGTGTTCTGTTTGTGCTGTCTGAATAATTTTAATGGGACATCATTCCCAATCTACCGTTTCATTTCATATGTACGACAGGCCATTCAATCCTTTTTATCTGGTCTCCGCTGCTCAAGCACAAAAGTGATGCTGGGCCCGTTGGCAGCACTTTTCTCCAGTATATATATATATGGATGTATGGATGTATGTATGTATACGAGCAAATTGAGGTTTGTGGATCGCTAACCAACCTCATCTATTCTGTCATGACATGGAAGGCAAAGAAATGAGCTAGCATAGACCAAGAGCGCAAGGGAACACAAACTCACTCATAAAAATAAACAAAGGGGCTTAGCATTCATATAACAAGCATGTCCCAAAAGAAGACACTTTCATGCCCTTAACCCTCATCACAGTCCACATTTTTTTTTTTAAATTACATCTCTCGCCGACTCACATATTTCTTCCACCTGTAACCATAATCGTCTGGCCATTGACATAGCTAAACAAAGGGCTCGCAACTGCCAAAATCGACCTCGCCGCCTCCGCAGGAGTAGCCCCTCTTCTCAGAGGGATATCTGGGTACTTTTCCGCCTCGTCGTTCCCAGCTCTAGCAGCCAGCTGCTTAGAGGGAATCCCCAGAGCGACCTTCTCACCGTCAGGCGTTGTAATGAACGCGCCAGCCTCCTTGGCGGAAGTCAACCGTGTCAAAACAAGGCCGAATGCAATGGTGTTGGCACGCACGCCGAATTGAGGACCCCATTCCTTCGCAATGGTCTTAGTAAGACCGACCATCCCCGCTTTGCCGACGGCGTAGTTTGCTTGGCCCCTGTGAGTGTGTTAGTTATATTGGGCAATAAGCAAAGGGTTCCGAATGCATAACATTTTAAAGGAAGGGAGAAACCATTTGGGACAACTGACGCATTTCCGTGGATACCGCTGGTGCTGCTGATGTTTACAACAACTCTGTCTACGCCATCCTTAACTCTGAAATATGGAGATGCGGCTTGGACAAGCTTGAAGGGAGCTGTGGCGTGGACAGCTAGCATGGCTTCCCATTGCTTATCTGAGAGCTGGTTATTTGAAATAACGTGGCAATGTGTTAGCTGATGTTAGTGGTATAGAAGTGGCCATGTAACATAACAAAAGAAGCAGGACAGAGTATCTAACCTTATGGATAACGCCATCCCATGTATAGCCGGCATTATTAATAATGATATGGATTTTTCCATTTCCAAACTGCGCAGCTTTCTCAACCACCCTCTTTAGATATGCTGCATCCGTCACATCGCCAACTACGGCAATGGCTCGTCCGGGTGCGGCGTCATTGATAGCTTTTGCAACAGCCTCTGCTTTCTCTGTTCATAATTTCAATATACATCAGCCCTGCCTGCCTTGCCATGGTTGTAGGTAGCATAGATTGGTTGCATGGATTCTACTAACTGGCATCGAGATCCGCAACAACCACCTTCGCGCCCTCGTTGGCGAACAAGCGAGCAGCTTCAGCGCCAACACCCTGTCCAGCTCCAGTGATAATGGCAACTTTGCCAGCAAGCATGCCCTGCGGGTAATTAAGGTGGGAGGACACCTGTGCGATGCGGTCTTGAGGGGCCATGGTGATTGAGGGTTGGTGTGATCCGAGCAGAATATATTTGTAGCTTTAAAGCAAGGTACAGAAGAATAGGGCAGCAGTATCTTAGACACAGGAGCAGATAAACAATGGGTATATATATATATAGGTGACAAATACAAAATGGAATTTTTAAAAATTTCTGGAAAGTGTTTGGTTATGTAGTTCCCCTACTCGCGGGGGAGTGTGTTGGAGAACGCCAAAATAACCCGGAATGAACGCCGAATGCCGAGGAACAAAGATTGCTCTCACTTTGTTGCCGTTTCCGACAGCAATGAAGAGTCAAAAGAGACAAGAATTACGAGTATGTGTCTGTGTGAACTGTACAAAAGGTGGTATATTGTATTAGTCTTTACGGTTTAGATAGCCCTAAATTTTGTTAACTTTTTTTAAGGTTTGACTCTCACTACAATTACGACTATTCGATCTGAATTCCCGATAAGAAATAAAAACTCCCAGAGACCAAACATATACAAAACCTAATATACAATCTAAGGGGAGTGTGCATTGTTACATATAAACAGACCGTCTATAAACATGCCGGAGCCAAAACGCTATGCGATAGTCAAACGCTTGCAGCAGACCTGTTAAATGTGAGATAGCCGCAAGAACAACAAGACATGAAATATCTGACGAGAGCTTCCCCGGATGTCAAATTTTCAAGGGTGCTGTCGTTCCGGCACTTGTGCCGCATGTATAGCAGCGCCAGCTATGTACAAACCCCATTGCAGCACGAGCCAGAAGAGTCCGATTTGATCCAACATCTGCTCTAAACCAGAAGCTCATAGATCATGCATCACATGAAAGATCGCCGCCAGTCCCATGGCAACAAACATGCTGGCACGAAACGGTCGCCGCGCGGGCGTTCTGAAGCGTGGGCATGAACGAAATGATAGTGCATCGCGTCCTGATCAAAGGATATAATTGTCCGGTACAATTCCTGGGATTTGGGAAAGCAGTAGTAGCCGTAATAGATGCTCGGGATGAAACTCCCTGTGATCAACCCGACAATGCCGACATAGTCCCATTCCCCAGCTTGCCAGCGGTTGCGTTGGTAACATCGCAATGGTTGATTGTTAATCCCGCCGTCGCAAATCATGGAATGGTCCTCGAGATGTTGCGCCTCGGCAAACGTTGGGTCGCCGCCGGATAATAGTATTTGCGAAGCGAGTGCAAACAGGACAAACACCGGGATGATGTTGTGGGCTCAAAGCTCGAAGCTTCCCCCCGCGGCATTTTCCAATTGAAATCTCACCTCACAATATATCGCAGGGTCATGATTAACCTATAGTGTTTGTTGACGGCTTGGGAGGCTGCTCTCTGAACACGCAATGGATGATACGTTGCGGCCTCCAAAGGTCACGCAAGGTTGGACTGGTGGGGCAGGCAGGATATCGAACGACTCCCTCGCCCAGGTGGGATTTACTTCCAAAGGAGATACAAAGTAGGTGGTCGGCAAATACTAACCAAGGGTATACATATACCTGGGTGCATATGTGTTGTTTTCATGGCGGGCATTGACGATATGCTGCGTAGGCTCCTTGAACCCAAGGCCCAAGAACAGTACTACAAGAAGATCGTAGATCGATATGTACACTTTTGCAACGTCCATTCGGGGAACCTCGATGCCGCATTTGGCTCACTCCCAAGAAACCGATCCGAAGATCCAACGAAGAACCCTCCGGTTCCTATACCCATAAGACCAGGCTCTAGATCGAGATCCCGTTCCCGATCACCAAAGCCCCCAAGCAAACCCACTGCTCCAAATGGGACCAAGGCCCCTGCTCCGCCAGAACAGCCTCCACCACCAGCAGAAGAACTCTCCACGCTTCTTCTCTCTCTCCGTAAGCTGCGCGAAGCAATCCTAGCGACCAGCTCAAAAACTCCCATCGCATTCTCGCAGCGAGTCCATATATTCTGTATTCGAGTATCGATCCTCGCCCAGCATCCACCGTCGTACTACCCCCCTCTACAGCGTTTGCTGAAACACCTTCACTCCTCTGCGAATCCGTTAGATCCATCTGACCTGCACGAATTCACGACATATCTGATCCTAGACTACGCCTGTCGACAAGGCGATATGCCGGCGGCATATGAGCTCCGGGCACGCTCAAAAGTGGCATTTGGATACCGCAATAATTCCGTGGACCATACACTCAGAGCGCTAATGCACGATGACTGGGTGTTGTTTTGGAGGACTAAACGGAACGAGAATGCGTATACAAAGGCCTTGTTGAACTGGGCTGTCGACAGTGTACGCAGGCGAGCATTGAAGGCTGTTGGGAGAGCATATCTATCAGTAGATGTGAACTATTTGGTGGAATGCTGCGCAGGAGAAAGTGAAGGTTGGACATGGGAAACGTTGGTGGAAAGGGAGGGCCTGGGGTGGAAGAGAGAAGATGACAAAGTTCTAATAAGGGTTAGGAAGCCGATAGCTGAACCAAAAAGGTAACATATATATATCTTGTATAGCATGAACCATCACACGGAACCGGAGTATTGGTTGGTAAGGTATACGTTCGAGCCTCCGCATACGGCGTGAGAAGTTTCCATTTGTGAATGGTGTTTTATAGATACAGGCGCACGGAGTTTCGGTGTTTGACTGCGTCTAATGTATCTGAATACCACAGACGAGGAGTTTCAAGTTTAGCAAATGGATCCCAGCATTAGAGCTGTTTGTACAAATATTGCGCTTTTGTCTTTGAGGACAAAATATTATAGTTTGAAATCCGCATTTGATCTTTCCCAATTTCTGATTCGCGAGAGTGGTTGGCTGGCAACCCGTTCAGTCAAGTCGGATTTGAGATATCTTGACCTTTCAGAACATAACTCATATATTGTCGCTAGATTAAACGTAAGGCTCTGAAACGAATGGTTGTTGTTCACCAAAGATTCAAGGAGCTCGCGAGACTGCATGCACCCAACAAGGTAAAGTGTTAGCACGCACTATTGTCTCATGGAAACAAAACATCATAAACTAAAGGCTAATTACCTCATTCAACTTCCCTGTATACAATAAGCACACTGCTAAATTTTGTGCAATTAGAGCTTCATCTTCTTCTCCAACGTGGCTTGCCCGAAGCGCTTCCCACCCGGAGACTGCATCAGCATATCGACCCTCTGCCATGCACAACAAACAATGCAGGACACCTCCTGCCTCAATAGGAGAATTATCCAACAGTTGTCGTGCCGCTTCGACATCTCCCACTTTGAGATATAATAGCGTCATCCGTGAGGTCATTAATGCTTGTTCCTTGGGTGGGACTTTCAGGTTTGCAAGAGATCTCCGTGCAGCGTCCAAGTCGTTCATTTCTATCAGCGTATTTACTACCCTGATCCTCAAATCTGCCAGTCTAGACTTCCACACCTTCCTCTCGTCCTGTCCAAGTCCCTTGTGCGATAAACGTTTTCTAGCTTCTAGCCCAAGTTCATACAAGCCACTGATACCTTTTCTCGAGTCTCCAAATCCAATGCTTTGTAATCTCGCAGCAAGGACACGAAGGGGCCATGGGACGATATGCTGAGTCTGAACACCTTGACCAGCGTCGCTAGATGTCCCCTCAGCCTCTGGCTTGATGTCAACATAGTAAAAGTCCGAACTTAGATCCTCCAGTGCTTTCGCCTCTTGTGCCGCTAAAAGGGTATTCCCAGTTAGCTCTAGACAAGCTAGGCGAATGTATAGGAGTGAAAATATCTTCTTATGATCGTCGTGGGATAGGGCGGATGACGTTAGAATAGCCGCTGATAAATGCGCCGCAAGAAGGAAGTGACCATCATTCAAAAGGTTTTCGAGAGTGGCCAGGGAAGTTGGTAAGGGCTCATCCGGAGAAGGAGTGGGAATCTCCGAACGGAAAGCTGGTGATATATTTAGTAAAGAGAGAGGATGGTAGATATCGGGCCGTAAAAGGTATGCGAAGCTTTTATCCGTAGAAACGGATAGGGCATCGTCAATTGACAACATCGATAGCAGAGGGAGAGATGCGGGAGACGCGCTTGTGCATCCCAGAGGAGTGCGGGATTGGGATCGTATGGGGACGGTGGTAACCGCCGGCGCAGCGCTGAATTTGTCCTTATCTCAGCCAAATTTCATAGTGATAGGAAACTGAAAGTAGAATAAACCTTACTCATCTGGCGCATCCAAAGGCCCCTTGGTAGCGCTTCGCGGGCGAGTAGCTAAGAAAACATCGTTAGTGCCTGGAATCGGACGGTTTGATGATTAGAGTAGATATATGTATGTTAAACACTGTACCTTTTATTGATGCATTACGCCGATGTCTGGAACCTGGAGACTCCATGGTTGTTGATAACAAAATGGGGACGAGTTCAGTATTGGAGTCTGGGTAGTTTTCAGCAAACGCTATTGAATCTCAATAAGTCTCCACGTAAACAACACCAATATTTTCGTCTTCTCTGCCAACTTCAAGAAGGTCTGGGATAATATATATATCACCCCTCCAGAGCCAGCAACATCTGAAATGTTCCGTTCCAGGCACAACACACACAAAGCGTAATGGCAATTGGTTGGGCACCGCAATTCTGCCGGGCGGTGAGTTAACCCTTCCGACGCACGGACCGGCCCCTGTCCCTGCCCGGAAATAAGATAACATCCGAGTCCTCAGCAACATCGAACTGTTGACGTTGCTGCTGCAATCGCCAATAACAACAAAATCCGCTGTCAATTGCCACGGTTCATTGACCGATGTCGCCGCCGTCCAGCTTGTGAATAACAGAGCTCCGCATGCCCATCCGTGGCCCACGGTACCGCCCAACCCTCCAAGTCGTGGAACAGAATTCCGTCTCCCAATTCTTCAATCCCCCCTGTTCTGTGGTTCAAAACAACAAAATGACTTCACAAAACAAGTACTCCGTTATTCTACCCACCTACAATGAGCGCAGGAATCTGCCAATAATCTGCTGGCTGCTCGAGAAAACATTTAGAGAAAAGTATGAATCCCCCCTTTGGTTTGCCAATGTCTAGATTGAAGCTAAGTTTGGCTTGCAATCATTTCTAGTAACCTAGATTGGGAGGTAATTATAGTGGACGATGGGTCTCCGGATGGAACACTTGAAGTTGCAAAACAGCTCCAATCACTCTGGGGCCCGCAGCACATCATTCTGAAGCCCCGTGAAGGAAAGCTTGGTCTTGGAACCGCTTATGTCCACGGCCTGAAATTCACGACAGGCAACTTCGTAATTATCATGGACGCCGATTTCAGCCACCACCCAAAGTTTATTCCCGAAATGATAAAAATCCAAAAGGAAACAAGCTGCGACATTGTCACTGGAACTAGATATGCTTCCCGCGGGAACCTGCGTGGTGGAGTCTACGGCTGGGATTTGGTCCGCAAGCTCACTTCACGTGGCGCAAACTTGATTGCCGACATGATGTTGATGCCCGGGGTCAGCGATCTGACGGGAAGCTTCCGATTGTACAAGAAACCTGTTCTCGAAAAGGTTATTAAGAGCACGGAGAGCAAAGGATATACCTTCCAGATGGAAATGATGGTTCGAGCAAAGGCCATGGGATTCAAAGTCGAGGAATGCCCGATTACGTTTGTTGACCGTCTTTACGGCGAGAGCAAACTTGGTGGTGATGAAATCGTGGAGTACCTGAAAGGAGTTTTTACACTGTGGCTGAAGGTTTAGCGAAATTCTTTCATTTTCCTACTTCTCCCTCTCTTGTTCCATTATGTGTTGAATTTGTATCTCCGCCTGGCAAATTAACGTGGGAGCGGATGACTGTATGTTGCCAAAAGTCAAATGGTGTCCTAGTTTTCTCAGGAGGCTCTGCAAAAATATTTTATAACCATGGCTTCGTCTGCTTGTAAATAATACCCATTCTATAATTCTACTGTTGCATATTTAATACCGTTCCTAGCATGCCATTACCATATCGCAGTTTCAAAGCGATTATCAATATGGTAGCTATTCCAGTCAAGCCAATAAGTAACGTAATAACAATATGGTAAATATCAATTCTCCATTTCAATATTTCGTAGAAAAGCTTTGACCCTCGCAACCAGTTCTTCCCGTTGCGGAGCTTGAGCGGGTCCACTCGGCGAATGAGTAGCTCCGGCAATTATACCACTACTCGGATCCCAAATATGAGGATTGGATGAACCCTTTGTAATTGCTGCTTTCCACCTCTGCAATTGTTTTTCTTTATCAAGCCAAGGGGCTTCATATTCATCGGCGCCCCCTGGTAAAACAAGTAACGATTTATTCAGTAGACCACGAGTAGAGACCATCCCGAAAGTCTCTTCAAGTCTAGCATCCGTAAGATCGGAACTAAATAGATCATCCTCCCAGGGAGCTTCAGGGCTATCAGGACTTGCCAAACTCAGAAATCTTTTAGCAGAGATGGCGGTATTGTGGAATCCCATCTTCTCAAGCTTCCAGAGGGGTAAGAGAGTATCCCTGTCCTCCACTGTGCCTTGGTTTTTCGCCACGGCAACAAGGTCATCGTAGATTCTCTTTAGTTCCTCCGGGGATCCTTGCTCGTTTCCTGATTGCAGTGCGTTGAGGATCACTTCTCTGTCGGAAACAGGGGCTTGCATTATAGCACCGTCCACAGCAGGCCGCGGCTTTGAAGCTTGGGGACCTGGATTACGGGAATAGAGATAATGAAGCACATCCTGGCTTCCAGTGGAATGACCCATAATCACAATTTTGCCCGGGCCATGCGCCGTAGCTTGATCGGACTTTTTGGAGGATTTGTATGCTTTCACATAGTCGACACATTTACCTATCTCCTCGACGTCATTGTCTAGACTACCCATCCCCCATCCGCCATATGATGAGGAAAGAAGTACCGAAAACACAGACCAGCTTCCAGATTGAAGACCCGCGAAGATATCACTGAGGTACGGTACCGTGAAGAATCCGTCACCTAAGCCGCCAATAAATAGCAGGCTGTGGGGTTTGTGGTCTCCAGCGTCTAGCCTGGACACATATTCAAAAGCTGTGAGTCCTGGAGTCTGGCAGTGTTCTCTAATCAGTTCAATTACTATGAGATATAAGTGATGGCTACCTCTGGGGGCGGATTTCATACATAATTGTGCAGGATGCCTGGCTGCAGACCCGCTTCGAATTCATTCGCCATTTCGGAAATAAAGTGTGCAAGGCTTTGCAGACAATCGTAGTGCAATAGTTAAAATAACGTTTATAATTATCTCATGTTTGATACAATATTGTGTCCATTTTAAAATAGTCACGTCTTGTTAAAAATTGAATTGGGGTAGGTCGAATATTTAATTGAGCGTTGATGGAGACAAGGGCTGAGTGTTTTCTGGGTGAGGTTGGGTGAAACCTTCGGCACTAGTTAACCTGCACCATCTCCTATTTATCGCGAACCCTATAAAGAACATCCAACGCCACTCGTTTGAAGTCTTCCACTGTTTATCAACAGATCAAACGATGTGCTCCTGTCTAGAAGATATGTGCTGCCGTTAATGATAACGTGGAAACTTCAAGTTATTGGTGGTTGAGGAGTCCCTCACGTCAGCTCCTCGGATATTTATATTGGATGTGTATTGAATTTGACTACGTAACACAACTAACTGTTTCGGTATATTATGGCTTCGTCGCCAACCAGAAGATCTAGGTGCCGCCGCACTGCGGTTCCTAGATATGTGACGGATGTTTCCGAAGTTGCGGGGCTTGAGATTGGATCGTCGCAAGGTGAGCGGTTTAGTGACGAAGAGGATGAAGCATCTGAGCCATTTGAAGATACACGACGGGAAAAGCGTCGAAAGGATGACGATGATGAATACGAAGAAAATGGTGATAATTATGTCGAAGGTAAAGTATGTCCTAATAATCGATTCGTATGGGAAATTTTTTATTCACTTGTTGAACAGGCTTGGCCGAAGAAGATGACTTAATCTCTGCTTTAGACTCTGATATTAAGGAAGATAAGCCGCCAAAGGCTCGCTCCATACCTATCGGGCGTGTTGATGAGCAAGATGCTTTGGCTACCCATTCAAGAGGCATCTACAAGTCGTCAGCACATGGTGCTAAAGTCACGTACTTGAAATTAACTTTCGGGGCTAGCGATGAAGACCTGCTGCCCATGGTGTACGCCAGGGTTCGGTGGACTAAAGGACGAGATGTGACATTTCCCAGTAGGGAGACCTTACGAGGGGCGTTCAACATGTCCACTGATGAAATTGGAGCTGCCTTTGGTGTGAATGGAGACTTGTTTCGTAAGGAGGCGACAACTGGCTGGGATTGGTATTATGATGAAAATACCGGTGGTCGGTTTAAAAAGAGACAGCGAACAGGGACCCTCACAGCAGAAGAGGGTAAAAAGTATTTGCCTAGAGCAAATGCAAAGAAACACACTGTGCTAATGGGGCCTGCATCGTCCCAGAAAGTTTTTGAAGTGGGTGTGGGCGAATCGCTTGACTTTGGAGAAGCATGGAGCGAAATCAGGCCAAAGGGTAAGAGGGCAGGACTCTCGAAAAAAGGTGATAGACAATCTCCTGAAATGCCGGATACTCATGGGTCTCCACCACTCGAAGCGGAACAGATGTCACGGATAGAAAATGCTTCTACGCGTAGGCCGCGGAGAAACCGTGAAGGATGGATTCTCAACTTAGGGAACAAGATTCAGTGTCTATCATGGGCTCCAAACTGTTCAGGTACTTCGCAATATCTTGCGATAGCTGTTCCAATATCAGATTTACAAAAGCAATTGATAGATGGAACTTCTTCACAAGGAGCCCCGGCGTTTACACCGTCCGCGCCATATCCGTCTGCTATACAAATTTGGTCGTTTGAATCTACAAAGGAAGAAGATGATGTTCGTCAACTTGACATGACTGTTAAGCCGCGTCTACGACAAGTAATATGTACTGATAATGGTGATGTGAGGCGCTTATCCTGGTGTCCAATGGGCCGTGAAAAAAGAGAGGAAGACGAAACTGATGAAAAGGTCAATATTGGACTTTTGGCGGGGATCTGGGGGGATGGAACTGTTAAGGTTTTAGATGTCCAGTTGAACAAGACTGCCAGCGAGGCAGAATATGGTTCGTAAACACTGCTGTTTTAATCGAGATAATCAAAAGCTAACTCTTTTACCAAAGTCCACGTCCACGTTCCAGCTTTTGTGTCCAAACCACCATTTACGCTTTGCACCTGTTTCTGCTGGCTTTCCCCAAGTGACCTCGCTGTTGGTACAGCAAATGGCTTTGTCGGAGTGTGGAACTTGTCATCGCCATCCAATGTCAACGAACCAGAGGCAACTCCACTACCGTATATGTACATTCCAGTTCATAGTTCCTACATACTCAACATCACCTCGTCATACCCAACATATCCGCATATGATTGTTACGACTGGCATGGACGGTAAAACCAAACTATTTTCCCTCCTGGATCCCAGAGCCGACGTTACAGAGGCTTCGCGTTCACGGCTGGGCTCGTATGAAGTATCCTATTCACCGTTGTTGCGAACGTACATATGTTCTGATGACACGGAATTTGTTCGTATTCAGCCACTCCGACGGTTCTTCTCCACATCCTCTATATTGCAAACCTACGACTTGGTATCCGCAATTGCCTCGGGGAATTTATGCCATCCATCCTTTCTGGCCGGCAATGTCAGCGGCACTGTTTCGGTCACAAATCCTCTTCGTAGGGTGATGAATCCAAAGGAAAAGCACTGGCAACAGACATGGTTTACCCATGAATGGGTCCCCGACAAAACTGTGGAAAGCGGCGCTGAACAGAAGGGCGCTTTGGTTGGTCCCGGGGTCAGCAAATTCTACGACGGGTTTAAAGCGGAGATACCGAAGTTGATCAGAAAGCTGACAGGAGATAGGAGGATTGTCAATGGAAACCTTCCGGTGTCGATTTTTGAAGAAGGGACTGCGATTACCGGACTTGCTTGGAACCCGAATAATGAGTGTGCGGGTTGGGCATGTGCTGGGATGGGTTGTGGGCTACTCCGGGTTGAGGATGTAACTCTCCGATAGAATTCTTCTGCCCACTTTGGAGGAGATATTGAAGATGTTTACTCTGTCGCATAAAATACACCTACATAATTTCAATTCCCTGCCAAATACGGAGTAGCTGCTCTGCATGAATATCAGTACTTTTCACAAATAACGGAACAAAGTAACTAATCAGAGAAGGTTGTTCAGCTTGTCCCATAGCTCCTAACAGCACAGAACCGCTATAATATCAGATAAGGTCAATTATAGAGCGATATCACAGCTTTTCTTGAGTGTTCCATTCCTTTCCTGAATATATACGTAGCATCCTGTAGTCCGATCCAAGGATCGAGTACGGTTTCCACGCTAAATGGTCGTCGACTCTCAAGTCACGAGTTTTCTAGGCTTGTCTTGGTGTCTTGGCAACCATTGCCTCTGATTATGTAAACATCTCACATCCATCCGGACATTTCTTTTATTCTCTCTCTCTTCTGTCGCAACAACAGTATATACGCTATTCCCACGGTTTCATGCAACATTTCTTCAGCTAAAATTCTAACCAGAATTAGGTTGTTGATTTTACTTTTATTGATGTGGGAATGCTCATCTTTATTAACCGTGACAGTGTGTATTCTCTCAGATATTATGAGCAAAATTGGGGGGGCTGGGAATTCCCAACCACCCATCTCCATACAAGATAACCAGGAGTGGATCTAACCAACCTCTGCAATTTGGCAATGGAACAATAATCATACTAATTTTTATTTTGTTTTTCTTTTCTTTTCTTTTCTTTTTTATGACGCGTTTATTCTCTCTGCTCTTCTCTGCGACCTCGATCTTCACTTATTTAGCTCCATTCCACCCGTATCAGTTCTCTTCTGTTGACAACATTACAATTGAATCTAGGGTATTTCATCTTTTAATTCAGCAGATTCTTCAGTGCCTTCAAGGTTGGCTACAGTTCCATTTGCCATGAGGCTGTACATGTTAACAACATTGTTCATGGCGATGTTGTCTACGTTGACGACTTCGCTCCCACTGTCTCCCAAACCACAGCGAGAGATCGCCCGAAGAGCTCGATACTCAGTCGTCCCCGTTAATGGAGACCCAAAACCTACAACGACAACAGAACCAGCAAACCCGGTCACGACGCCCCTTGGAATTACGGAAACTGTCTTTTCCACAATCACAGTAACTGTGTCCCCTTCCCTTTCGCTCACACCCAGTATGAGCCCGTCAAGCGAAACACCGTACCTAGCGGCTCCTACCATCACGGCATCAGCTCTACATCTTATGTCCCAATCCCCCATACCCACCGTCAGCTCACCAAGTGAAACACCGTACCTTGCAACTCCTACCGTCACCACATCACCTCTACATCTGTCAACGTCCTCCGCATGTTCATCCCCAACTTCGACCAACGTTTTTTATGCGGCCTTGTCTTCATACCCACCTCCGCCATACCCTTACCACAAGCCAGGGCCAACGGCTGGGCTGGCCTTGCACTCATCGCAAATTGCGGTCCCAATTTCCTACCCCACGGCATCGCTAATGCCATTGCCGGTACACATCTCGAAGACCGGAACGTATAACCAGCCGACTGCAAACCCTAGGTTTCTCAGGTGAAATTCGAAAATGAACTGAAATGTATTACGATCTATTTTAACAACGGACGAAATTTCGACTACGTGGCTAAGCGCGAGATGCACAGCCTCGACTGAAGGGTTTAATTTCCACGTTTTACCAGGTCTTTTCCTCTCAAAATTTTTCTCCCCCTTTCTCCTATTTTCTCCCTATGCTCTCTCTATATGAGTGACTAAGGTAGAGACGGGCATTTATCGGTGCATGAGACTTTTCGGGCTCCATAGAAACTGAAAAAGCAATCACGGGAGGCATTGTGAGCGTGTTATAGAATATATTATATGGCTTATATGATTGGAATGTATGCATGTATGAAAAGAGATGGAGTTGAAGTATTATGTGTTTGCTCCATTCTATTTCTTTTATTTTAATGAAACGAATGTAATGAGATGAATTTATAGATAATGATATTAAGATAAGCTTCTTCACAGAATTAAAATGCCTATTGAAATATTTAAAGACAGCTTTCTGAACAAGTCTACAGACTCTGTCACTAATCTATGTCCCAGTAATCGCAGGGCACCACAGCTAGCCATTGAGGGCTTCTGCGGAACTCATACATTTGTTGTGATCTTCCTGTCTGAGGACTTAAGGAGAAACCTTGTCCACTGGTTTAGCATACCGTCCATATACATCGATTTGCTACCGACGGAACCGCTATATCTAACGACAGGAGACTGGGTGAGCTCGGTTGGAGCCAAAGAGGCCTGGACCAACCCGGTAATGAGATATCCTATCTCACGCTTTTCATAGGATTTTCATGTATCCTGCTGGATATTAGATAGCTAATGCCGCATCGTTGCATCGAACTGCGGGGACTCCGCATCTGACCAGAGTAGATAGCTATGATTAGAGCCTTTTTATCTAAATAGCTAAAATGACAACTAGAAGAGCATTATGCGGCATAGCCTCCCAACGCCATGTGCAACAGCAATCGAAGAAATATGTAATTCTGATGGGCTTTGAATGACCCTGAAGCGTGGTTAATGTATGAGGTTCCAACTGGCGCTGGGTTGGGTCTCTTTCCGGAATAACAAACATCCATAAAACTCAAGCCAGAGCCAATGCCAACGCCAACGCCAAACCAACGCCAGACAAACGAATTCCCATACAACTCCGGCTAGACAAGACAACAACAAGCACAACATCATCAGTCTCCCCGGGAACTCTTTGATGTGAGTGAGCATTGGGTCTGCATCTGCAAGCCCACAGTCAAGTTTTACTATTGTCGCCTCGTTTACGTTCTCAAGCTTGACTTAAACAACTTCGGACCCATTGGTCCCGCTGCTGCTATCAATGGCCAGCCCGCCTAACATCTCAGAGGAACAAAGCCGCTTGCTCGAAGATGCCCTTGGGGTCGTTCGACAGCAGTCGCATATGATGCGAAGATGTCTTGAGACTCCTGGAAAGCTGATGGACGCACTGAAATGCGGGTATGTGGAGGGACGAAGGAACGAAGCATAGCGGAACAGCGCCCGCTTGTTCAATCGGCGTTGACAGTTACCCCAATATGAGAATGTCGCTGCTAACAAATTACCCCCACCCCAATACCAGGTCGACGTTAGTTTCAGAACTCCGTACGCCTAGCCTTGGTCCAAAACAGTACTACGAGCTGTACATGGCTGTTCATGACGCCCTCCGCCACCTTTCCGTCTACCTCAAGGAAAGCCATCCGGTCAATCATCTCGCCGATTTATACGAACTGGTGCAATACGCTGGAAATATCATCCCGCGCCTGTATCTTATGATCACTGTCGGAACTGTGTATATGGGCATTGAAGATGCGCCGGTAAAAGAGATCATGAAGGATATGATGGAAATGAGTAGGGGCGTTCAACATCCCATTCGCGGTTTATTCCTGAGATATTATTTGTCTGGCCAAGCGAAGGACCATCTACCCACTGGCTCTGGAGACGGCCCGCAGGGTAATCTACAGGATTCAATTAGTTTTATACTTACCAATTTTGTCGAGATGAATAAACTCTGGGTTAGGCTGCAACATCAAGGACATTCGAGGGAAAGGGAGCTCAGAATGCAGGAGAGGAAGGAGTTGGAACTACTGGTTGGAAGTAACTTAGTGCGATTGAGCCAGCTGGTGGATTTGGAGACATATCAATCTGTAATACTACAGCCTCTTCTGGAGCAAGTCGTCCAATGCCGAGATGTATTGGCGCAAGAGTATTTGCTGGAAGGTAGGTATTGCACTCTTTACCCCTCATTGGAAAAATTGGATGTCTGATTTTAGAAACGACAATAGTAATGACTAAGGTCTTCCCTGATGAATACCACCTACATACTCTTGACCTCTTGCTGTCCGCTATATCTAGGCTTAACGCGCATGTTGATATGAAGAAAATTGTCATAGGCCTTATGGACCGATTATCTGCTTACGCGGCACGGGATACAGACAGCAATGATACACCAGAAGGCAAGCAAAAAGCGGAGGAGGAAGCAACTGTCAGACTACTGGAAAAATTGCGACTGGCTAAAGAAACTGAAGCGAGATCCGGTGCGGATAGAGTGGATTTTGAAGAAGATACAAAGAGCGCAGAAGGAGAGCCCAATAAGGAAGAAGATGCCACAGAAAATGCCGAGCAGGAAGCTGCACCGGTCCCTAATGGCGAAAGCGAAGAGAATCCGAAATCAAAATTTAACACCGATTTCAAACTCTATGAAATATTCTACGAGCAAGTTGTTAACTTGGTCAAAACGAGAAACATCCCGATCCACGACACGATAGCCTTATTGGTATCTTTAGTGAGCCTTGCACTGTAAGTTTCACTTTCCGCTCGCGATTTTGGCGTCAACTAACAAGAGACAGGAGTATTTACCCCGAGCGATTAGGTACGGAGACACTGTTGCCCGCCCAAAACTTGTCGTCCAGATTTTCTTATTAACAAATCTTGTAGAATATGTCGATCAAGTTCTCGAATATGCCACAAAGAAGACAATGGAGCATGCCGATACAGCTGACCTACACTCCGTTCCTGCGCAGTCGAATCTGTTAAATCTACTCCTCGCGCCAATCCGTTCATATGTTTCAATTTTCACTGCGCTTTCGCTCCCAAACTATATCCCCCTTTTCACTGCCCAATCATACTCCACGCGAAGAGCTGTTGCCGGTGAAATTGCTCGAGGGATTTTAAGAAACAGAACAATAATCTCAACATCAGAGCATCTTGAGGGCGTGTTACAGATTTTGAAGGTCCTAATAAAAGAAGGTATGCAGCAGCCGGTGGGCTATCCAGGCATTCAGTCACAACGGCGTGCAGGAGAGACAGAAGAGACAATTGAGGAACAAGGATGGCTTGCACGGATAATCCATTTCATCCAAGGCCCAGACAACGACACCCAGCTTAAGGTGAGTGTCGCAGCTATGCTTAATATGTTCTCCGTGTTAACGATGAAATAGCTTTTGCAAGCGGCCTGCAAGGCCTATTCGGAAGGAAACGAACGTATCCGATTCACCACACCTGCTATAATTACGTCTTCACTGAAGCTGGCCCGAAAATATAAATCGCGTGAACATTATGATGACAACTGGCAAGCACAATCCTCAACACTCTACCGATTCATGCACCAGTGCATCAGCAATCTATACCAAAGAGTAAATCCCGGCAGCGCTGAGCTGTCTCTTCCTCTCTTCGTTCTTTGTGGCCAGGTGGCCGACCAGACTGGCTTCGAGGAATTCAGCTATGAATTTTTCGCACAAGCATTTACTATATATGAGGATTCAATAAGTGATTCACGAGCACAGTTCCAAGCCGTATGCATCCTTGCGAGCGCACTGCACGGCACAAGAGGATTTGGAAAAGAAAATTACGATACCCTAATTACCAAGGCTGCGCTGCATGGTAGCAAGCTTCTGAAGAAGCCGGATCAGTGCCGCGCCGTGTATCTTGCAAGTCATCTTTGGTGGGCCGTTGACAACCAGCAGAAAGGCGAAGAGGAGACGAAATATGTAAGCACTAATATCTCTAATGCACCACATATCTTTGATATCTCTTATCAAATAGTTTATGCATGATAAATTAACCTACTACATTACTTTCATAGCTATATCGCGATGGCAAGCGGGTCCTTGAATGCCTCCAAAGAGCTCTGCGCGTAGCGGACGCGTGTATGGACACAGCTGTGTCTGTGGAGCTTTTTGTCGAAATCCTCAACCGCTATGTATACTACTTTGACCAAGGGAATGAGACTGTAACAACTAGATACCTGAACGGGCTAATTGAACTTATCCAATCGAACCTGCAGACAAGTCAGAACGATGGAGTGCCAAACTCCAGCCTTGATAACCCAAAGCGCCATTTCCAGCGCACGTTGGATTATATCAAGTCCCGCGATTATGAGGGTGTAGTGACCGAGCCAAGGATATAAAATTTTTATAGAGTCTGGCTGTTTCTGTCTTGTTGCTTCTTCTTTTCGCTTCGCTCTGATTCCTGTTCGATGTGGCTTTCCTGTACATGAAATAGATGATGAACTACAGATCTGGGGACTTAATTCTACTTTTCTCTACTGTTCTCTCTTTTTGGTCTGTTTTTATCTTTATCATGGTCTCGTTCTACCCTTGGGTGCATGTCAAAAACAAGAATTGTCTATTTACCATCTCGTATTATTTAGTCAAGGGGAGTTTGTACGCTACCAACCTTTCATTACTAGTCACTATTTTGTTACTCGTATATACTTCCCTGCCCTCATCACCGACCTACTTAGGTTTATTCACCTTAATTCCATGTATTTCCAACCTAAATACCCTATCTATTTTTATGTAGAGAGCGGGGATAATTCTTTTCCACAATCGACGAAAATATAACGATACGTCACCCAACACAATGAAACAACATTGTTAGCCTAAGAGCGAATTGTTCTTTTTAAAAGGCCTAACGTGGTGGGTTGTATATCGTCCTAAGGACATGAGTTCTGCTGTTGTTGCTACGCTATTCTCCACTCACCACTCATCAATCTACCTTTCAATATTTTAAGAAAATATGTTAAACCCACCTCCTATCGTGTAAGCACCTTTCAACCTATGTGTCATCAATTTCCTATTATGCCTCCCACAATTAACTGTCAAGTATTATGAATCTTTGAACCAGAAGCCGTCTAGAAGTCACATGCTTTCCAACTTCCCGTAGCTGGCTTCTTAGGTACTATTTATAGGGAATTCATTCCCTGGAGCTGAACAGTAAGGGATTGCAGTTATGGATATGGTAGGCCCCCTCCAAATTCGAGGTAGCTAATACGCAACTTGCCGGATGTCCAAGGGCCTCTACGGACCAACCTGAGTATGTTGTGTAGCTATGTAGTTGGTTTTCCGCCATTTGTCGTTGGGAATGGAAACATAAAAGCGCTGGGAGGGACTGACTGCCAACCATCTATGGAAGGCTGAGGAATGATATAAAAGAGCCTCTTTGACAATCTATAACATACCATCTAGCTGCTATATCATCAAGTATCTGGGCATGTAAAAAGGGTGCCTCAGATGATTATTGAGTAGGAAGTAGGGAGAGACCTTCTGATTTTGCAGTTAATTTTGTCACTTGCGGAAAATGAAATAAAGGGAAACCAAGTAGAATCACTGATAGACTTCTGATAAAGAAGCATAATGAATTTCAATTCTGAAAAAACCCCCATAGTCTGTCACAAGTTTCATCAAAAGTGACAAACAAACAAGTTCAAACAAAACAAAAACAAAACAGGAAGAAAAAAATAAATATTAAGGAACAAAAGTTGACTACCCTAACAGCTTGCCGGCTGCCATAACAAACCCTGCCCGCCTGCCTGCCTGAATATTGTGACTTTCTGGCTGCGAGGACAGTACCTGAAAAGCCGTACCTCAGGCAGCGACACTTAGGAAAGGAAAATAAAAAAGAAAAAGAAAAGAAAAGAAAAGCAAACAGAGAAAACAAAGAGAAAAGAACTGATCGTTAGACTGAGAAAACTGAAAAGAGAGGAATAGAACAAGCAAGTGGAACTATGATTAATTATAGTAGGGCAAGAATGAAGAGGATTGGATGAATCGATGATTGATGATATCGACACTGGGAATGGCTGGTTGATGGATATGGGGGGAGAGGAATATGACTGCCTGAGGTTTCGTGGTTGAGAATGGAGAGCGGGGGAAGACGTTAATCGCTTGTACAACGTATGATAACATACAGACATTCTGCGAGAGTGAATGGGAGAGTGCTTGACGCAGCTAGAGATGGGCAAGAAGAGCATAGTAATAACAAGTTGACCATTTCAATACAGATAGCATCTACGCGACTTGCACAAGGACTATACAGGAGCTCAACCCTAGGGCGAATTCTGGAAAGCGAATACGGAGAAGACGCAGACTTCAGAATCCGGTTGGAGGAGACATATTTGAAGTAGCGGGAAATTGTCTTGAGACCCCTGCTGTGCCAATTCCGCCAAGCGCCAGAATGGTGCTGCTTGGGATAGGACTGCCGATATCCCCTGGAGCAATACTACCCCTAGGAGCAGATGACATGCTGTTGTTATCAGGCTCAAATTTAACGAATGTAACACGGGGTCCTTCGTTTTTGATCGCGAATGAACCCCCGCCGTTTTGCGGGTTGCCTTCTGTGTCGCAGATATCCAACAGCTCGTCGAGAGTGATTGGAGGCTCCGTTGGAGGATTCAATTGCTCAACTTGTCGCAGGACATGGTTCACATTGTGGAAGCCAGAGTTTCCTTTCGTTGGACTCGTTGCGTTGAGCTGCTTGCAAGCCTGTGCTACCAATAAACGAATCGTAACTGGCCGCGAGGTGTGCGGGCGAGTCCCTCCAATGATGCCGAAGGCATTATTTGACCACCCGGATCCTATGAAAAAGTTAGTAAGATAGATTTATGATTCAACGTCAAGGGAGACCAACCTGTTGCCGGAACCGAACCCCACGAGGATGCTGCAGGGAATCCGGGAGCCCCAAAAGGCACTTGTGGTCCCCAAGTATTCCCTGAGCCTGCAGCGCCAAGGGGTAAATTCGGGTGCTTGGCTAAACGGAATTGTTAGTTTATGTCAAACTGGATTAAGTTTATAATGGCAGTAAAGGATGAGCTTACCTCCAAGGGGTTCTGAAAATAATGGAGACGTTCCAAATCCCATCCTCCCGGCTCCTGGAGCACTGGAAAGACCGCCTGTGGGGATAGGTTGAGACAGGCTGGAGGTTAAAGGCACATCGGTATCATCAAGAAGCGCACTGCTGCCAAGCTGTGCGCTCAAATTGTCAATCTCTGACTCTCCCGGTTTCAATTGGTCTCGTGGGGTATCATGAGGGGCAGTACTCGAGGGGCGCTGAATCGGAGCGGGTCGAGATATGGGCTGATTCTGGGGTTGAGCTTCTAGTGGATTTCTCTCGAAGGATGCTGATGCTTGTCTTGAGTGTGTCTGACCTCGTCCTGTTTCCCGAGGTATCTGAGGTTGCTGCGGAGAGGAGATCGGCCCAGGTCCTGTTGGAGGGAATGGCAACCCGTGGCCAGTTTCTAGAGGAAACCCGCGACCAGGGATCATCGGTCTCGCACCATTTATTCCTGGAGCCATTGGTATGCCATCTGGAGATGGAAAGCCTCTGAACTGCGCACCCAGGGGAGCTTGTTGGTTTGGATACATTGGAATTTCATGGCCCAAGGGAAGACGGGACGTAATTCCTGGCAATCCGGCGATGTTGGATGGTATTCCATTTAATGCAGGCATTGAGCTGAACCCCATAGAATGCGGGCTACGACCTACTCCGCCCAACGGTGACATGGGAGCAGACGGTTGAGGGTGATGGAGCATCGGGGTCGGGACATGGGACTTTGTTGAAACCGAACTTGAGCCGCCTGATGAGTGCGGTGCACTAGCATTTCCAGGAGAAATGGACTGGGAAGTATCAGTCCCGGCGGGTTGAGATCTAGGAGAAGAGGCATGGGATCCTTGTTGAGATGCTTGACGTGGACGAACAGGAGTTGGAGCTTTCGGTACGACTGGTGTCGCAACCTGGAAATGTGGCGACTGCAGCCCTGAAGGGCCCTGTGGATGCTGAAGTCCCGGAGGGAGATGCGTTGGCCCTGTTTGGGACATCCGTTTGGCAGCTTGAGTGGTTGCGGCCTGAGCAGCCTGGGCAGCTTGTTCTTCGCGTTTAACCCGCTCTTTCTCCCTTGCCTCACGTTCAGCCTTGAGCGCAGCCTCTTTCTCACGCTTGGCTTGTTCTTCCCGAGCCTTGCGTTCCTTTTCCTCCTTCATCTTCTTCTCTCGAAGTTCGCGTTCTTTTGCTTCCCGCTCTTCCCGCTCTTTCTTCTTTGCTTCCTCCCGTTTCCTCTTCTCCCGTTCCTTTTGCTCTCGCTGCTTCCGTTCTAACTCAGCCTGGCGTTCACGTTCCTCCTGAAGACGTTTCTGCTTTTCAGCTTCCTTTCGGAGACGTTCCTCTTCCTGGGCCTTTTTCTCCGCCTCTCTCTTCTTTCTCTGCTCCTCTTTCTTTCGCCGTTGCTCTTCCAGCTTTTTCTCCTCGAGAGCTTTCGCAGCAGCAGCTTCAGCGGCCTTCTCAGCCTCCTTTCTTGCCTTTTCCTCTTCCTTTGCCTGTTTCTGCTGTCTCTTCTTATCCTTTCTCTTCTGAGCTTCCCTAGCTTTCTTTGCCTCCCGTTGCACATCAAGCCTATTTTCTTCTTCTAACTCCTCAATAAGCTTCATTTGCCGTTCGTGGGCGACCTTTTCTCGATATGCGGTTAGAACACGCTGTTCAAACATTCGAGCAGCAAATATTTGAAACATTCGTCTTCCTTCCTCCATACGTTGCTCTTCGGTCATCGCATCCTGCGTTTTTGGGGACGGATTAGCTTTATACTAAAAATCGAACCATTGTTGTTAACACAAACCATCTCATCCTCCTCGTATTCCTCATCATCCTGACTATCGTAATCATCTTCTTCCTCATCATCATAATCTTCTTCGTCGAGCGGGGGTGCGTGGTTGTGGCCAGCATGTAGGGATTGATGTGCAGCAGAAGCTGCGGCATACTGTGTGTCTTCCTCACGTTGCATCCGCCGTTCAGCTAGCTGTTCCATCATATCAATGAAATGTTTCCCGTCGTTTTTAAGCAAGTCATCCGCCACAGTGAGGATACCATCTAATGAAGGTTAGCTGCAACTGTCAACATATGGGCTATATGTTTTGAGTAAGCGCGCACCTTTAACTGTCAGACTGTTTCCAAACGCGAAGAAATCGGCCCTGGTATTTCGAGCAGCCTCTTCAAGCTCATCATCGCTGTAAGGTTCGTCTTCTTCATCATCTTCGTCATAATCCTCGTCCAATTCCTCATCGTCGTCAGGCAATTCCTGGACTCTCCCCCGTGACGGATTTTTGTTATTTGACAGGTGGGAATGCCTCTCTAGTGGGCGGAGCGGGGGCTGATATAGCCTGGGAGGGACGATTGGGCCACCATTTTCAAAAGAATTTTGGCTGTGGTTCGCGTACTGCTCGAGCTCTTCGTAATATGCATCGTACAGGACCTCCAACTCTTCTTCAATGGCTGTACGTTTCCTCCCACAAACAGTGCAGCTGCACGAATGCTTCTGCTGCTCCTTCATCTTCCGCAAAACAGCCTCCTTTTCGACTTTCACTAGCGACCTCCGCTCCTCTTCGCCCAACTGAAGCCAAAACTCCTTTATATTCTCCCGCTCTTCCTGGGTCGACGTGTTCCATATCCTATCTTTAGATATCTTATGCGCGGATCGAAGCGCAGCGTTAGATAGCGGAGGTGGTTGGGCAGGCCGGGCCGCGGACGCGGATGGTGTTGGCAGTGACGTGGAGCTCCCGTCGGCTAAGTGGGATGTCGATCGATGCCTTTTCCCTTTCTTCTTCTTGGATTTGTTCATACTTAGATCAGAATGCTGAACCATGTTGAATTTATCTGAATGGGATTGGCTGTGGGGTTGCGCGTAAATATGACCCTCGTCATCAGTTGAATAGAGATCGTCGCCTTCTGCGGGGTCATAGTGGTTTGGATCGTCTAGATGCGAGTCAAAGTAGTTTTGATTTGGACGGGAAGAGGAATATTCCTTTAAAGGGAGGTGGTCATCGGGATCATCCCAGTGTGTGTTACGGGTGTAACCATTCTGGCTTGCGGCACCTGGGGATTGACTTCCATCTTTAAGGTGTTGTTCAGCAGCTAATCGTGCAGCCTGTTTCTGCCGTCTCTTCTGCTTTTTCCTGTTTACGCCAGTGACGGTGGTGGTTGTGGCGGTTGTGGTTGTTGTAGCAACGAGGTTTGCAACGTTGCGGTTTGCTGCAGTATCCTGGGATGGTCTCGTTTGCATCGTATCATCAACAGCAGAGCTGTTGCTGTTAGCCGCTGGAGGTGACGATCTTGGGGCAGAATATTTAGAAGTGATTGTAGCTGGTTTATGTTTGGATTCGGTTGCGGGCGACGGTGCAGGGCGCTTTGAGTTGGACGGCATTGCGCTATTGAAGCAAAGAGGCTGTCAGTATGGATCCGAGGGGGAGATTTTGAAAGGGCGGGGAGACGGGAAAGAATAGGTCGTACACACAGTGCAGATCAGGCGGACTCGAATGGCACGGAGTCCGCAGCGGGTGGATGGGGTGCGGAGTGGGGACTGCGGCGGGAGAGGCGTCGGAGCGGATGGGGTGTGGAGAGAGTGAGGAGGTGGAGGGATGGAGGCGGGCGGTGGTGGGTGTGGATAGAGACTTTAGGAAAGGAGGAGGGAGAGGGAAGAAGTGGTGAAGAATTGGGGTAAACGGCCAGTCCGCAGCTGATGGATCAGGGGAGATCAGGGGCGCGGCATCGACCTGTGTGTGTGCTAGCAGGAATGATCAGGTAAGGGGAGGAGTTGAAGCTATGCTTCCAGCATCATCGGCATCATCAACCTCAGAAACATCATCGCATCATCATCATCATCAAACCTCAGTGGAATATTCTGTCTGGGTGGTTTGAAGGGTAATCCACGTGACCTTAAATTAGACGCGATAGGCGATAAGCACTAACCTGTTTCGGGAAGACCCCTGCAGGCGTTACCATACAGTATATACAGTACAGAGGCCAGAGCCATACGTTAAATACCGGTAATCTGATTACCTGAAGATATCATCATACATTTCATCATGCTCCAAGCAACACAAACAACAAGAAACAAGACTGAAAGATGTACTAGAGTGGGAGTGGGAGAGTGACTGGGTTAAAAATATACCTAGGCAATTTTACATATGTTGTTCTATATCGCGGGTTGTTACCTGCACCAGAGTAAACTCACCCTCCCTTAGTCCTTGGAAGTTGGTTATCTATTTACAGCTCAACATTTTCGTTTGCGCCCGTCAGAGGCCAAAACATCGAATCACCTCATCCAGTCTGCCTTGGGAAAGCGAGCTAAATATCCAAGCCAAACAACAACCCCAAATTCCAACCCACTCGCCGCAACAACCGACTCCCTGGCTGAGCATCCTCATTCCCGACTGGAACATACATACCTCCCTTCGCCTATATATCCTTCTTTCACACAAACCTCCCCCAAACCACCCCAAGACCTGCCTGCAGCGGCCTCCAGTTCAAATCCTACCGTCTGCAGCCTGTTCCCCTGTCCCGTTGGCCTTGGACGACTTGAACGAAACTGCTAACTGCCATAATACCTATTTACTACACCCCATCACCTCTCCTGAGTATCTGGAAACGCGTTCTCTGACCCCCTTCTCCCCCCCCCCCAAATAAATAAATACCATCTCTGTCTCTCATCGACACAATCAGCCCACCCCCACACCCACGCCCCGTCTCTCGACCCCCCTTGACCTACATTCCCGCATGCGGGCAGCTGGTCTGTTCTTGTTGCCAAACGACTCTCCTTCCACTGTGACTCCGGGGCTTCGTGTGCCTCCCTTTTTTCTTTTTTGAAGAAAGCGAAACAGCTGGTGTTCTGCCATTCCCAATCGACTCGGCATATTTACAACCCCCTCGAATCCATTGCGTCCAGCTCGTCCCCCATCATTCCTCCTGTTTAAGCGGTCTCCCTTTCATTTTAAACACCCTTTATCGTCTCAGCTTAGCCAACCAACCTGGCCCCGTTTTCGTCAGTTGGTTATACATAAAGTAATACTGCGAAGACATCTGAGGGGAGGTATATTACAGAACTATCTGGCTGCGGTTGTTTTGCTGGCTTCTGATCTGGTGAATGCATACTCCTGGAAACCATGGCACAACAACAGCTGCAGCAGCTGCAGACGGAGAATGTCATGAGAAGGTATGTGGATGGAAAACACCTTTGGAGCTGGTGATATTCCCGATCTACGGGCCTTTGGACCGGGATTTTGATCTTTGGTTTTACTGATCTGATCCGATAAATGGTCGTCCAGGAAGCTGGTGATAATAGGAGATGGTGCTTGCGGCAAGACAAGTTTGTTGAGTGTGTTTACTCTTGGCTATTTCCCGACTGTAAGTGCTTCTCCTCCAGTTTGAGATTTTGAGTCCCTCAGTCAAACTAACCTGTAAAAACTTAGCATTATGTGAGTGTAAACCGAGATACAAAGTATCCATGATCCATTGTGACCCCATGACTTCTTCTAATGATATAGCGCATTCGAAAAGGTTCCTACAGTTTTCGAAAACTACGTAACAGATTGTCGCGTTGACGGTCGATCAGTCCAACTCGCTCTGTGGGATACTGCTGGGCAGGAAGATTACGAACGTTTACGACCACTTGCATATTCAAAGGCCCATGTTCTCCTAATTGCGTTCGCGGTAGATACTCCAGATTCTCTTGAGAACGTTCGGAATAAGGTAAACTTACCACCCTTGTCATGCTTGACTTGCAAATCTATTCCCCGTTGTTACCTCATAATTAATATATATTAATATAACGCAGTGGATTGAAGAAGCAAATGAACGCTGCCCCGATGTCCCAATCATACTGGTGGGCTTGAAGAAAGATCTGCGCGAGGACCCCCTTGCAATTGAAGAAATGAGAAAGAAGTCTCTGCGCTTTGTTTCCTCGAAGGAAGGCCACGACACAGCAGCCCAGGTCGGGGCAAGAAAATACTTAGAATGCTCATCCCTCACCGGCGAAGGTGTCGATGACGTTTTCGAAGCTGCAACCCGCGCAGCTCTTTTAACTTTCGAAAAGGACAGAGGGTCTTGCTGCGTTATCCTATGAGACTATATGCCTCTATCCTGTCCACCAATCAATCTATTACCCACTGTCGCTTAACGAAAATAAACAACAAACATTACTCGCACATCACCGCCCCAACCCGCCCCACGGCGAATATTTCATTTCATAAACCCTTTCGAAAATTTCGGTTGTATCATTTTACGCAAAATAATGTCTGGTGGAAAAGGAAAAGAGGGAAACTGAGTTACACTCTATGTTATATGCGACGTACTCTACTCGACTCAAACTAGTACTATCATGCATTCGCGGCGTTCTTGGGGTTTTCTTTTTCGATGGCTGACTTTCGATTGTTGGATGTTAATTTTTCGGTTCGCTTCATTCTTTTGCCCCATCGATGCCCTCCTGGTTTCCCACCTCTTTCCACATCTTTACTTCTTGTGAATTCTTGAGACCTTTACTTTCTCTTTTCTATTACTAATTCCTCTTGTATGCCGTGCCATGTTTTCAATTCCTCTATAACATAACTGTTGTCCTTTGCATGAGTTTCTACCCCAAATATATGGCTGTGTGCCTTATAACATACTAATACCTTTGCGTTTCTTTGCTTTGATTTCATTATTGCTTCGCTTGGTAAGCAATCCTTCAAACTCTTTCCCCCCCCCCCCCCCCAGGTCTTGTTTCCCTTTATCCTATCTCCAACCTGGTTTTCTATTTGGAAATCTATTATAGCCTTGAACATGTCGGTTTTCCCACTCCCCTATTATCTACCTAGATGTCGTGTCATCCTTAGCGGTGATGAACGACAGCGACTGATCAACCCCCATGATTGTCTACCTACGAGATTATTACTCTGTTCCATCTATTTTATACGCCCCTGACTCGTTCCAGATTCTAATTCACCGTTTCTTCTGATTTTCTAAGACTCTTGAGGTCACTGCACCAATCTTAACAGCACTGGATGAATCTAGCCGTTTGTTTAAAACCCATGCAAAGGCATATCTATACGTATTTGACTTCCCAGACAGAAGTTGATGACGAGGAATGCTCCGTTGGTATAATTTTGTACACGATGAAAGGCTACAATTGGCATGGCTTTTGTCAACTTGTTTCTAAAATAGCAGGCCGATGTCCCTGTTACCAAGTGTATATACCTCCGCATAAAATATAATGAGCAGCGCAGTATCTTGAACGTGAGAAACGAAATGGAAGAATAGTCTAATAATCAAACGTGCAGCACATGCATATACATGGAAAGTAAAAGGCAAAACAAGCCGTAGATCGAAGAGAAACATGTGCTGCATCGATGTACTATACAATCCTTCAACCGCAATGCATGTCCAACATATAAACTCCACCATCTACCTCTTCCAATCATAATTCCATCCCTCCTTGCTCGGCCCCTCCGTCTGCATCCTCCCATACTCAATCGGTATCTGATCCGTGAAAACACCCTTTTTGTTCATCGAGATACGGAACAACCTTCCCTCATCGCCAACGCCCGTGCGCAGCTCCTCACACGCATCGCGCATGCTGTTCCATTGCCGTTCCAGCTCGAGATGGAGTGCCTCACGCTTCTTGGCGCAGTACAGTTGCCAGGCGCGGTGGATGGTCCAGTGGCGCAGATAGCGGTTGCGGGAGAAGCGGAGAGGGCGTGGGGTGAGGGGGTGGTAGAGGAAGTAGCGGATTAGAGCTGGAGGGGGTGGGTTGGGTTGGGTCAGTTACTTTCTGGCTGCTAACGGATGGTGTTCTTTTTGGTTTGGGCTTGGAAGGGAGTAGGAGTCGGGATGGGATGGGATGGCGAATGCGAGAAGATATTGAGGTTTTCCCCAGGCTGGCGTCCCTTTGCATGTCTCCGTTGCATTGCCCCCATGTATTAATACATGAGACATGTATATACATCTGAGCAGTCGGTAACATTCAATATCAACGTCTTCCTCTCCTACCCTTCCACGCCAGCCCGACCCAATCAATCAAACTCCCCCATCATATACACATCAAACTGTACTTACTAACGCGCTTATCAACAACATTTTTCCCCTTTCTCGCCGACAAAGAGGGCCCGGCGGAAAATTGCCGTGAAAATGCCGATGTTTGAGGTTGAGCGCACACTCGACTTGACGAGGACGACAACAATACTGACGATTGGGGTGAGGACAATGGGGACGTAAAGTGTGCGTGCGGACGAGTAATTGGAATCTTGAAAACGCCAGCGAGCGATGCGAGAACGGGGGAGATTTGTCTCATTGTAGTTTCCAATATGGCGAAGGTGGTGGGATTGGGAGAGGCAGGTTAGAGAAGGATTTATTGTCTTTTTTTTTTGAAAAATACGTTTTAAGCATTATTTTTTTGGTCCATAGCAACCAATTCACTCCATTTCACAAAGACAGAGGTATATAGATAAAGTGAGCAAGAGTGCCTCTTCTGATATGTCGGGGTGGTTTATGAGGATCGAGAAGGTTTTGAGGAAATTTGGTAATCCTGGCGGGCGGACTGGCGAATTATGATTTGTCCAATTAACCGCTAGGCGCCGTACCTGAATCACACGCGCTTATATGTTACGGTATGTTTACCACATTTTACACTTCCATACACCACAGCCACTGGCACAGCCACAGCCACAGCCACCTTGAGGGACAGAAATAGCTGCGGAAGCTTTGTAGTAGAAAATCTTGATAATTTTTGTGGCAGCTGCCTAGGGAACTGTCGATAGGAAGATTGTTTAGTTTTAATGTACCAACAACGGGAATCAAAGAGAAAGAAAAGAAAGAATTCTGCCTAGAAAAAGGCTATTCGTAGAATCGTATCTCAGAAACTAGCCCACTGTATTTATGTTATCTCCCTTTAGTTTAGCAAACAAGCCAGCAAAAAAACGCCGTTAAGATGCTTAGGAATACAGATATCGTGCTAATCGTGGAGTTCGGTTCTGATAAAAAGAAAAAAGAAAAGAGACAGAGTAGACAGTGAGAGAAAATTAAAGGGGTGAGTCAGTCCTATTTGAAGAAAATCAAAAAGGTATGGGAATAAAAGGTCAAGAAAAGGACGACCTAGAACTTGCCAATCGCGTTCAAGCATTGCTTTTTAAAGATAGCCGTAGCGCAGTAGTGGGTATAGGCACCAGTAATTCCTCTTAGTACTTTCTTTTAATGCTTTATTTATTTACTGTGACCCACTCCTGCCCACAACCTTCTTCTTCGACCGATCGTAATTCAGCACCTTTCGTTTGCGATGCGTACTAGCCAGCTTCCACCGGCAGTACAACACCAGAGCATCCTTCAAAAGCACAAACAGGCACCCTCCAACCACGCTCCGTCCCCATTTGCTCTGCAGCAAGCCCACCCTCCCTTTCTCCAGTACGGGCCCTGATGCTGCAGAGGGAGCCGTTGTCCACGCCTTCGGCAAGGCCAATTTTAGCACGCCGCCCATCGACGCGGAGATGGCGGGGAATAGCAACGCCCCTAGAATTGTGTCTGCGATACTGCTGGTGTCGTGGATGATGGCATCTTGTCGCCGACCGAGCATTTGGTTGCCTTGGTCAGCTCCACCCGCGGCAGCTTGGTTTTGAGCAGCTTCGCCATTATCGGCACCATTCACCTGAGGGGCCTCTCCACCAGCTCCAGGTAACGGATGTAGATTAGCGGCATTTTCATCGTCGTTTCCTCCTCCACCAAGCCCAAGTTGTAGCTCCAAATCGATCTCCATGAGAATATCGCCATGGCCTATCTCAGCGACACCATGAGCTCCGGCCTGTCCATCGGCAGGACCATCCTCCCCCGAACGGGGCTGGACCTCCGCAATCCATTTCCTCTCCAATTTCCCAAAAAGCTTCTCGTAGACCAAACCGTAAAAGCTCTTAGCATAAGGTAGCGCAGCAAACGCCATAGAGGCGCTGGGAGGCCAGAAATCCATCTCCAGCTCCTGACTGCCCGCCTGGTGCGTGGCGAAGAAAAGAACAGGGATGGCCGGCAGCAGGCCTTCGGCATATTTCGTTCTCGAAAGTATAAGCAGAATGGGTATAAGGGGTAATCCAAAATTCAACCGAGGATTCCACGTCGCTTCCCTCCGCGTCTGGAATATCCGCTGCGCATCCTCTGAGCCAAAAACGAAGTACACGGAATACACGCCATGCGCACAGCAGCCCGCCCACACCGTGCCAGCCAGCGTGAATACCATTCCCGGAAGCACCAGGCGACTAGCCAGCCGCTCAACGGACCGGACCATATCAACAACCAAGCTGCGCGGGCGAGATATGACGATTTCGGATTTGCATTGTGGACAATAAAGTTTTGCGGGCCGTCCGGTGTGTTTTCGCGAGGCGGGGTTTTCGATGTCGGCCAGCCAGTCAAGGAGGCAGGCTTCATGGGCTGTTAGGGCGCAGGGACATGGGGAACGCCACTCCGTGTTCATTGGGGTATCTTCTGTTTCGTCGGTGTAGCAGATCCAACACTTGCGTGGATCGGAAATGGCAGGAGTATCGTTATTTTGTATTGCGGTGGAGGATGAGGGGTCGTCCATTGCTGCGGGCGCTGGATCTTGGGGTTCTGTCTGTTTTTGCTCCCGTTGTTCGCCCTCTTGCCATTGTTGTTGATGTTGTTGATGTTGTTGTTGTTGTTGTTGTTGTTGTTGTTGTTGTTGTTGTTGTGGTGGTGGTATATCAGATTTATGCAGTGTGTTCTCTGTTTCCGGTGTCTGTGCCGCGATACTTCTCGAAACTTTCGGGAAAACGACGTCTGAAGAGGTTGTAAGAAAGGATGAATCCGTTTCAGATTGAGGCGCTTCATCTCTCTCGCTGGATGATGTGGTGCGGTTAATTGTTTGGAGGGCAGCTGATGATCGCTGCCTGCCCCCAGGAGGCTGCTGGGGCAAAGATGTCATGCTGTATGAGATAAGTGAAAGGAATGAATCAATGTAGTTGCAGCTAACGGGTATCCTTGTCGAGAATAAGATCTTTTCAATAATTGTGTAATTCAGGCCGCCATATTACCTGCACAGATAGGCAGCAGTATATATAACAAGGAGTAGAGTGGTATTGGCGGAAGAAAGCTTTCTTTGAAAATATTTGATGCTGGTTACTGTCCAACTTCTCTCCAGAAACGGCTTCAAGACGTCAGAGGCAAAGAAGTCACGTGATATGATCTTTTTTTAACCTCGGAGCTTTCTCATTCATTTTAGTTTTGGACAAAGAGGCTATGGAGATATAACCGCATACAGAAATCTAACGGATATGTGCGGGGGGTACCTTACGGGAGAAATACGAAAATCCCATCAATCAAAAAAAGAAAAGAGAGGAAAAAGAGGGGGAGAGCGCTACAGATTAAAACCACAGGCCTATATATAAAACAGTTATCAAGCAAAAGAGAATGTTACTTATTTACAAAAAACAGCCAGAAAAAGACATTATACAGATCAATGGATGGATGGATTGACGGATGGATGGACAGACATTTGAAATGGGACGAAGATGACGGTGAACAAAATCCCCTTGATCAACTTCTTCTGAAAACATTTCTAGACCAGTATCAACACTTCAGAGCTGAAAAGAAGCACGAGCAACCTGTTTTTATGCTCTTCCTTTCGCCTTGAAGATACTTTGGGCTAAACGCGACACGCCAACTTTCGTGTGTGATTTTTTCCTTCTTGTTTTTGACCTTCCGCAACGCCAGGGATATCAGAGGTAGAAAAGGGGGAAAACCTTTATAAAGGCAAAAAAGGAGGTAAAGAGATCAAAAAAAATGGAGATACAAATATTGAGGCCGAGTAATGCAATGGGACTGCTGCTTCTTACACAGGTCTATCCGTCACGGGCAGCGTACACGCCAGGTGAAATACCCGGTGTTGGTTGACTGGTGCAGTTTTCAACGTGAAAATTTTCAACGGCCCGATCGCTTCTTCATGAGAGCCCTTCTCTCCTTCTCCTTGGCTGTAGGGCGGATAAAAAGAAATATTGAGTTAGTTATATGGGTACAACAACAACAACAACAACAGGAAGCACGGTTAAGAGTTTAGAAGCAACAGCCAGGGTGTGGTCACTAACCTTCATCATATACCAGAAATTCATGCAAGCCCTTACCCGTAGGAACCATGGGCAACACAGGAACTTTCTTATCTGTAACCACTTCAAGCAAAGCAGGCCCCTCACTCTCAATAAGCCACTTCAAGCTAGCCTCCACTTCGCTGGGCTTCGTGCACCTCCTAGCCTGCACCCCCATAGCCTCAGACAACTTGACGAAATCCGGATTCAGGTGGTGAGTATGCGCAAAGCGGTCCTCGTAGAAAAGACTCTGCCACTGCGTAACCATCCCCTGCTCCTCGTTGTTCAGAACAATAACCTTAACGCCAATGTTGAACTGCGCCGCCGTTGACAGCTCTGTCAGTGTCATGTTGAAGGATGCGTCGCCATCAATGTCAATCACGAGGGCCTCGGGACGTGCAACCTTAGCGCCGATGGCGGATGGGAGGCCGTATCCCATTGTCCCAAGGCCGCCGGAGGTGATCATGGTGCGTGGATGGCGCCATCGGAAATGCTGGGCTGCCCACATCTGGTGCTGGCCGACACCAGTGGTGATGATGGTACGATCCTTCATGTGCGCGGTTAATTCGCTGAGTTTTTCGATGAGGGCTTGGGGTTTGATGAGGCCGTCTGGAGTTTGCTTCTCATAGGATGAAAGAGGGAATCGCTTCTTCCAGTCGTTGATTTGCGCGAACCATTCGGGTCGCTCCTCGACGGTGTTGATCTGTGGAAGCAAAAGGGCAAGGTTATCGGCACAGTCACCCTCTACTGATATCGTTGCTTGGACCACCTTGTTGACATTCTTAGGCACCATTTCGAAGTGGATGATGCCACCACGCTGTTCATGGGCAGCGGCCTTGGCTTGGGGAGCAAATTTGGGAATGCTGCCAGTAACACGGTCGTCGAATCGGGCGCCCAAGGCAATAATCAAATCTGCTTCCTGCATGGCCATGTTGGCGTAAGCTGAGCCGTGCATTCCCAGCATGTGGAGAGACTTAGGATCCATCTCGTCGAATCCACCTAGGCCCTGAAGAGTGGTTGTGACCGGGATATTTGCCTTATCCGCGAGCTGCTTGAGCAACTGTGGTCCTTCCGGGCGCGCAAGGATACCCTGACCAACATAGAGCACTGGCTTCTTCGCAATGTTAATCAGCTTCGCTGCACGCCCAATATTTGCCTCCAGGTAGCGGGCGTTAAGTTCACGGACAGCAAGGGTAGCGCCGCTTGGCTGCGTGGGGAGAGAGCTGCTCATCGGAATAGGCTTTTGCAGGATGCTAGCGGTCACATCTTTTGGGAGATCCACAAGAACGGGGCCTGGACGGCCACCAGTAGCTATTTCAAAGGCTTCCTTGATGCGTCTTGGGAGCTCTGCCACTGATTTCACCATGACATTCCATTTCGTGCAAGCTCTAGATATGCCAATGACGTCTGCTTCCTGGAAAGCATCCGTGCCAATGGCAGTTGTAGCGACTTGGCCACAGAAGACAACCATGGGAGTCCCATCCGAGAAAGCATCCTGGATTGGAGTGATAACATTAGTTGCACCTGGTCCTGAGGTGACAAGTACTACACCTGGTTTTCCTGTAGCTCTAGCATAGCCCTCAGCCATATGGCCAGCACCTTGTTCATGTCGTGGGAGCACAAAGTCTAAGTGCGGCGAGTTGAAAATGGCGTCAAAAACGGGGAGGATAGCACCGCCAGGGTATCCAACTGAACAATTGTGGTTGTAAATTAGCATATGGAGGTTGATCAGATATGTAATTTCTTCTGGTTCATTTTATCTATATTTTGGTGGCGACTCACAGATATGTTTAACACCTTGCCTCAGCATCATCTCATGGAAAATCTCGCCTCCACTCATTCCAACAAATCTAGAGAGAGAGTCGTGAGTAACAAGATACATCAAGGCGCGCAAGGTGTGCCAATTGAGTGTAAAACGTACGAGTCATCTAAAGCTGATGGTTTCTGGTTTTGGAGAGGTGAAATGTCACTTGCAGGGACATATTGGTTAAAAGCAGGACTAGGACGTGGCCTCACTTGTCTATCCAGATGCAGTCAGTCAGCATTCACGAGCTTTGAAGGCAGGTGACACTCAGCGCACTAAGAACGTAAAGAAAGGATTAACGCACAAAGATGCAGCAGAGGCAGCAGTGCTGTGCTCTCTTTTTGACACATTCCTTGTTGGGGGATGTTGAGCCAACGGATTGATCAGGGAAGAGAGTGAACAGGCAAGAGGAGAGGATGAGGATGATCTTGGACAATACAAAACAGATGTCGGTCTTAGAGACCGAAGGGCATGCAGCGCACGCCTTGATGACCGTATGGACATCATCTTTGCAAGGAGTGAAATTGCCAGGACCAGACGTAGAAAAGTGCAGCGAAGGAGGTGATTTGGTTTAGAGTAAGATCCAACTTGCGGAGGATAAGGTGTTTTCAAGGATGAATTGAATGTTGAACTAATGAATAGAGGGAACGAAAGACAGAAGAAGAGGGCAGAGGGCAGAACTCAATCCACAACCAGTTCTCTGTAAATCCTATTATTATTGTTTGCTTGCTTTTCTGTATTAGCTGCAGTCTTTTTATCCACGTCTCCCTCGAAGTGTGTTGTAGATGAGATCAAAATCTCAGTCACTGCCCGCCAGGATTCTGCAGTGTGGTAGACAGCTTCCCTCCTCCTCCATGTGTTTAGTTATCGTTCAAAGGGTTTTACTCACCTTTTCGACTGCAGAAAGTTACCTCTTGGTGTGTGCCCAAGCAGCTGATTCGGCGCGAGAATCGGGGTCCGTATAGACTGTGATGCCGATAGTCGGACTAATTTGGGCGCCCGCCATTGGCCGGTTGCGTTTGACTCACACCCCAACGATCCAAAAAGGTGGGTTCCCGGCTGCCAAGACGCCGTCTGTTCCCATGTATACGCTGAGTCATCAAGGATCAACTGTAGATGCACGGCGGCGAGCTAGACCATATCGGGACTAGTGGGCTCTTCCGCGCCAGAGAAGAATCCATCCCAATGACTCATTCCTGGGCAAAAACTGGTTTGGGTCAAACCCCGAGCAACAAGAGGAACAAAGACCCTTCTAGCACGTGACTATTATCCTTACTCGTAGCTAGCAACCTTTTGCAACCAATCAAGCTTGCAATTCGGTCACAACTTTTTATATAGCGAATTCCTCTATAACGAATTGAATACGCTTCCAAGATTAATTATTATAAAAAAGATTTTACTATATATATATAGAGACACATGCATGCAACGGATATATCCATTGGCCAAACATGGGGTAGAGAGAGAAAGACACTGCGCTTCTATGAGAAATCGAGGACTATCGTCAGAATCATAAATTCAAACTGGATAAATAATTCATAATCCAATGATGAAGCTATTCTGTTGGACCAACTGCTGGATCTGGTTGAGGTTCTGCATGAAAAAAAGCTGGAATAAATTTATGTTGAATCGATTATTCCAAGCAAATTGGGGGTGGGAATATATTAACAAGAGAAAGGGAGAATTCTGGGCTATATTAGTCAATTCATCAAATCATAGAGCTTGCAATGCCAAAATGAAATCCAAAGCTTAGCAAATAAAAAGAGGCAGGTAAAAAAAAAAAATTATATCAAAAACAAATAAGAGATACCAAATTTAGATGCTGCCATGACTACCATTCCACTTCAAAGGCCAACCTGTCCATAACTTCCAACAAAGGGGCTCATAACATAAAAGTTCCAATGCCACCTTTACCGTCCATTCAAGCTCGCCTGCTATTCAATCACACGTTTATGTTACCTCAGCGAACCTGCTCAACGTTGCGACCTTCTGGCTGAGCTCATTGATACTGCCTCCGACCGTAACATCAATGAGCGATAACTCAGTCCCCGCCTCCTTCGCAAGCCACGTCCGGAACTCAATAGCAATCAATGAATCAACACCGTTTGAACGGGTCGATTTGCCAGCGTCAATCTGGTCCACTGACACATTGAGAAGCACAGAGAGCTTGTTCAATATGCCGTTCAGCGCTATTTCAAGCGCCTCTTCTCTGGTCCTCGCTGCTCCGAGCAGAGCGTCAATGCGATAGGTATCGGTCTCTTCTGGCCCCTGTTGCTTGGTTCCACTTGCTTTCTGTAGCAAGGTGAAGAGAGGGTAGTCGAAGCATTCCGGTGGCGGGACTCCACGTTCCTGAGATGACTTCTTCGTGGCTAGGCCAAAAAGAACTTGGCAAGTGCTTTCGGTTATTTCATGGCGTGGGTCTATCAGATATTCCACAACTGCGTGCACTTCGTCTTCTAGGATTGGAATCATGGCCTTTGTCGCATTGCGGGCGTAATTTTGATTTTCTGCAACGAAGCCGACGGAGAGGACACCTCCGATGTCGAAACTGGCGGCTGGTAGCCCGTTTGCTACGCGATGTTTGGCAAGCGCATCTTGGAATGTGTTGCCAGCCGCATAATTGGCCTGACTGCGCCCACCCATGACTCCAGCTAGCGATGAGAGCATCACGAAAAATTCAAGATCTCTGGGCAAGATATCGTGGAGATTTTGTGAGCCGTGCGCCTTTGGTTTGATAGTCCCTGTCCAGTTGGCATACGAGAGGTTTTCGAAGAGTGAATCCTGCACCCCATTAGCTCCGATTGTCCACCAAAATTCTTTTATTCCATCGTTGCTTAGAATTTGCAAATCCATGCATGAGAACCTTAATTACTTACCCTTAAGACCATAGAACCTTGAATACATCCTTTTATTGGGGGAAGCGTCTGCTGGCACTCCTCTATGACTTCTTGTAACCGAGATAAATCGGATACATCGCAGGTGAAGATTCGAATCTTGCAACCTTTGGTTTCTAGAGTAGAAACCATTTCTTGAACTGGCTGCGTGATTTGTCCTGATCGTGACAAGAATATCAAATTCCTTGCGCCGCGACTCACCATCCACTGTGCTAAACTCCTTCCAAGGCCCCCAAGACCTCCAGCCAGTACATAAGACGCATTGGGGTTAAAGGTGTATGGGGATGTGACCTCGGGAATAACCGGCACCACGTCGTTCTCATTAGGCACAAACACAATTTTACCCATGTTCTTGCCAGATTGCAACATGCGAAGCCCATCTTCAAGTTCAGAGTACCCCAAAACTGTTAGCGGATAAGCTCCTTTGATTTTATTGTCATCCCACAGGCGAATAGTCGTCTCGAGAAGTTTTCGGACTTCTTTTGGCTTGAATTCCGCAAGAGTAAGCAAATCCACGCCAGTGAAGGTAATATTTCGAATGAAGGGGTTCATGTCCAATTTGCCTCCGGCCCGCAAGTCCTTTTTCCCAATCTCAATAAATCGGCCGAATGGGGCAACACACTCAAAAGATCGCCGAAGAGCCTCTTGCGAAAGAGAGTTGAGGACCAAATCAACACCAGAATTGTCAGTCATTCTCATAATTCCCTGAACAAAGCTGGTGTCTCGGCTTGAGAATATGTGATCCTCAAGGATGCCATACTCTTTCTTGAGAAACTCCATCTTCTCAACGGTAGAGACAGTAGCAAAAATCTCGGCACCAACTTCTTTGGCGTATTGAATGGCAGCTTGGCCAACACCACCAGCAGCAGAGTGGATCAGAATTCTCTCCCCAGCTGACAGTCTACCTACATTGGTCAGACTGTAGATAACGGTGGCGCAGACAACTGGAAGCCCAGCAGCGACTTCAAAACTCATATCGTTAGGTATTCTGACGGCTAGCGATTCGTTGACCCTTCCATGGGTTCTGAAAGTGCCCTCTTTTGGCGAGTCTGTGAGATAGGCGACACGATCGCCGGCCCGCAAATACTTAACACCTGGCCCAACCCTGGAGATAACTCCGGCCGCTTCTCTTCCAGCAACATCACCTACCCCTTCTCCCATTATGCTTAAAAGATCCACGAAGTTGAGTCCCACAGCGCGAATATCAATCTCAACATCAAAGTCTCCGAGTGGCAGTGTCGAAGTAGTGTCAGTTACCCATTGCAGCTTATTGAGAACTCCTCGTGAACTGTTCTGGAGTTTGACTGGGCGTCCAATGTCCTTAAATAGAACCATCTCAGGACTGAGCGCCGAGAATTTCGACCGCAAGAAACCAGTTGCTTTAGGATGGTGGAGGACGTGATTAATATGGATCAAGTTATTCCGCAGAAGGTATTCAGCATTTTGGTGCTTGGTCTGGCCACTGGTGAACTGATAACGGAATATCTTTGAAATGGAATTCAGGACTGATTTAGCTGGGGATGAGCTGAAGCTACAGAGAGCGAGGGTAACAAAATTTGGGCTTTCTGCATCGCGCTCCCACCGGAGTGTGCGGATCATGCCGGTACTCATATTGAAGGCCGGCCGGGTTATTGGATCTCCTGTTATCCACAGCAGCCTTTTGCAGGTTGAAAAGAACTGTTGTAGATTCCGGAAATCATCTTCGGAGATGTCAAGCAGGACCGGGCTCTCGAGTTCCAAAAGAGATATGCAAATTGAGCCTGTCATATTCTTACCAGCAAACTCGTGCAGTTGCAGGACAGTGCAGTTGGTAACATCAGCACTTCGCATGAGCTCAGCTTTCAATTTGGAATTAAACTCGTGATCAACCCTGGACGCGGGGGCAAGAATCACAAGATTGTTTCCTGGGTAAATGTTATCAGATGGGTCTGGGAGAGCAGTGGAGATCATTGAGCTGAGCTTTGTAAACTCGGGATATCGTGAATTGGGTATCTCGATATCAACCCCTGAGAAACCCTTCTCACGAAGAAGATTCTTCCATTCCGGCAGGGTGATAAGAGGGCACCACTTGCGATTAGGCTCATTCGACAGCCACCACCCAGACAGAAGACCAAAGATAAGTGAAGGCCACACAATATCGGGTCTGACCACTTCGTGAACCAAGATCTTGCCACCGGGTTTCAACAAACGGCGTGAATTTTCGAGAGATTTACCTAAATCAGGCGTGGCGTGAAGGACATTATGCGCAATGATTAGGTCGTACTTTTTGGCAGTGAAACCTTGGGTTGTTGGGTCGCGTTCGATATCTAACTTCTCAAATGTCAGAAGGTCCGTCCATTCGCCTAAATTCTCCTTTGCCTTAGAAAAAAAGCTAGGAGAAATATCCGTAAAAGTGTACTGTGCAACAGTATTTGTGCTATCAGAATTCTCGTTTTCGGATCGGGGTGCGAGAATACCCAAAAGAAGCCTGGCAAAGCTTCCGGTTCCAGCTCCTACTTCAAGGATTTCAAGGTCGCTGTAGTTTTCACCCAAGAGAGACAAATATGCATCCAAATTCTCTGTAGCGTCGCCCTCATGCAAAACCTCCTCATAATACGACGTCATTATATCGTCTTGACCAAACATCAGATACAGCGGGTCAACTTCACCCCGCATGATAGCTGGGATTTGTCTGCCGAGGCGAATCATAAGTTGTCCATCCAGATTAAGCTTTGTGACTTCGGTGTAGAGCTCCTCTTTGAGACTTGGATCCTCAGCATATTTCTTCCATAAGTCATGCGGGGCGTGGGCAACTGAGTTTGCGGTGACATCGTTGGCAATCCGGTGCATCCATTCGTAATACTTCTGGAAATGGCCCTCAGGAGGCTGGACGGGGGTATCCTTGAGCTCATTGAGTGCATCAGTTATAAGAAGCGCTGACGCGAGCTGCAACTTTTCGAACAAATTTTGTTGCTCCTCGTAGGACGTTGATGGTTCAACAGATACTGAATCGCGGAATTCTGGTGTCTCCAGCATGTCGATATCAAGGGTCCAGTCCATCGAGTAACCATGTTGCTGTGTGCCGCTCAGGGAAGCATCCTCATCTGAAAGAGGCATGAATCGAACTCCCGTCAGAGATACTCGCGGTTGATCGTTAGATTCATCGGAACATTTGAGGTCGAAACTATAGTAATCGTACGCTTCTGGTGAGACTTGCCCGTAATAGCGAAAACAGGTTCCTGCCTGGGAATCGTTATCTGTGGAAATCCATGACTCCTTGATAAAAGTCGGTACCATCAGCCTCTTCAAGATAGCCTGTCCTCCGTGGTCACAGATTGCTACGAGTCCAGCGACAAACATGCTGTCCAACGTGACAGGATGGATGACATGAGCATCCATGTAATTCTTTGGCATTGAAGACGCCAATTCCGGGGTTGCAAATGTGCCCATGATGACGCCCCTTTGCTGATCGTTAACTGTAATTTCCGACAAGTTTTTGAAAAGAGGGCCATATTTGAGTCCGACGGTCTCAAAATTGTCAAAGAGTTTTCTAATATCCAGCGGCTTTTGGCAACTCCTTGCACCTTGCTCTAATTCGTTTTTCCAGGACTGGATAGCTGCTTCAGCTTCGCGACCATTATCGATTGGATCCGGAGGAGCTTGATATTCCACAGAAAAGTAGCCCGAGCAATGCTCAATCCAATCATCATGAGCTGAGATGTACGAAGATATCTGGAACCATTTCCACACGGTAGATTCCCAGTGGTTGGATTCGTTCACGGGGTGAATGGATAAGGACACCTCGACACCCTCTTTCGTATCAGGAACCACAAGGGCCGATTTTATGGACACATTCTTCATCCTTATTCCGGTTAATTTGATTGCATCACCAGTAACTTGCCTTACAGCCTCAGTCACCATCGTCAGATATGCAGCTGCGGGAAGAACATAACGTCCAGTAACCTGGAAAGGGGAAATTAGCACTCCTAAATTCACTGTTATGCGCTCAGTATGTCACCTACCGCGTGCTCCTTCAGCCAAGGGTTCTCATAAGTTCTTAAGAAATGTCGCCATTTACGGTTTTGGCGATTCCAGTCCTGTACAGGCGCACCAAAAAGTTGATGTCGTGGAAATTCGCGGAAACGGATTCCTTTGCTCAGCCTGCTCTCGTAGTAGCCTTTCTCGTCATGGTTGAAGGAGTATGGTGGGAGACTGACAAGTAACTCCGGCTTCCGCACTTGCCCCTCTTTTCGTTCGAAACCGTGGTTGACTTCATATATGTTGATGGGAGCCGCCTTACAGCTTAGGTTTCCAACAGTTTCCAACATGGTGCGGGTGGTGGGGTCTTGGCGATTTAGGAGGGAGGTATATGAAACCGGAGGTGCAGGGGCATTGGCTGCAATCGCCTGCTTAATAGCACTTTGCAGTGCTGAGTGAGGGCCCACTTCAATGATCTCATCTATCCATGCGCTGTCGAATTTGCCAGACTCGAGGTCGCTTTCGTTTGGTTTGAAGAGCATAGAACGCAAACCATCAGTAAAGCGGACAGGGGACACCATATTCTCCGCCCAATATGAAGCATCAAGGACGGGGTCGTTGTTTCGTTTCCCGGTAACTGTCGAAAACATCTGAATATCATGTTCTGAATTGAAAAGCTGTCCTGCTGCGGGCGAACTCATCAACTGCAAGTATTCTTCGGCAAGTTCTCTCATGTGAGATGAATGATAGGCGTTTTGGACTTTGAGCTTGCGTGCGAAAATATCTTCAGCGTCGAGCAATTCCTTCAGAGCATCGACCATCACCTCGTCACCGGAGACGGTATTGTTTCTCGGGCTATTGAAACATGCAATAACTAATTCCCCTCTGTTACTGGCATGCACTTTGTCCATATACGACCGAAGCGTTTCCTGATTCAGACCAACCGCGATCATAGAACCAGGGACACTTTGTTGCTTTGCAGAGACGAACCCACGATAATAAGCAGCCCTCCATGCGGATTCACTGGATATCCTACCGGCACAATACGCTGCGGCAATTTCACCTGAGGAATGTCCAACTACGCGAGAAGGATAAATATTCCAAGAAGCTAGAAGGTCTACAAGAGCAACTTGGATAGCAGTAGAGGCAGGATGGGCAATGGCCGGGGTATGAATATTTGAACTGTCGCTGTCACGAATAATCTCGTCTGGATCATAATTAGCAAAAAAAAGAAAAAAGAAAAAAGAAAAAAAGAAAAAAAGAAAAAAAAAGAAAAAAAAGAAAAAAAAGAAAAAGAAAAGAAAAAGAAAAAGAAACCCATAATACTCCGCTCCTGAACAGCCGATAATACATACCAATTAGAGACCATGGGCTTCCAAGCGTCTTCATGTATGCTGTCGCGTCCTCCAAGCTCCTTCGAAAAACGGGGTATATCATGAATTGTTTTCCCATCCCGTGATACTGAGCACCTTGGCCAGTAAAGACAAAGCCAATTCTGGGCGGACGATCTTTATTTGTGGGTTTGGATCGAGCGTTAATAGCGGATAGATTCTCTTCCAGCTCGCGGATTGAGCCCGCTATCACGTAGCCTTTCCATCGAAAATCTGATCTCCTTTGAGAAACAGTGTAAGCTAGGTCACTTAGGAAATCCTTTGCGTCATCCAAGGGCAAGGACTGTCTTTTGTGAAGATAATCCGTTAAGTCTGAGCCCGTCCTCTTCACGCCTTCCTTGTCAAATGCGGATAAGATGAATAGGCGAGGAATTGGTGTCTCGTCTTTGGCCGAAGCTTTGGATATATCATGAGAGCCGTTCACAGTCTTCCCATTCGTGCCATTGACAATATGTTTGCTAGTTCCATTTGCAATCACCTCGTTGATTCCATTCACAATCTCCCCGTTCGTTCCGTTAACGGCCCTTCCATTGGTTAATTTCGCGACTCCATTGACAAGACCAGGTTTGTCTTTGTAAATTTTCTTGAGGGAAGTAACCAGCTTGTTGATTTCAAAAACAGTTGGCACCGATATGCGAGTACGGTGGGTGCCAGTGAGACCTTGTTCCTTAAGGAAGTGGTACGCATCATCCAAAATGCAATGTGCGTTAGTTCCACCAAAACCAAATGAGTTAACTGATATCCGACGAGCTCCTGGTTTGTGCCAAGGGAGACATTCTGTAGGAAACTCGATATTCCACTCATCCTTTGGAATATTTGGGTTTACCTTTTCAAAATTCACATTTGGAGGTATAATTCCGGCTTCCAGAATCAGAATTGACTTGATGATCCCGGCTATTCCGGCGCCGCCTTCAAGGTGACCTATATTTGCTTTCAACGTTCCAATGTACAGCGGCTCCTGACGCTGGTCTGTATCGAAGGCGCTGGAAATAGCTCTGGCCTCTATGGGATCCCCTACTGGCGTGCCGGTCCCGTGTGCTTCAACAAACATTGTGTCTTTTGGATCAAGTTTCGAATTGCTGTATAATTGGCGAATAAGGGATTCCTGTGCCTGAGCGCTTGGAAGCGAAATGCCTGGCGTACGGCCATCTTGATTCGCAAGGGTTCCACGTATCACAGCACGGATTGTATTTCCATCTCTCAGAGCGTCCGACAAGGTCTTGATAATAACGGTACCCACCCCCTCTCCACGGGCATACCCTTCGGCTCTGTGATCGAAGGTGTAACATTTCCCTGAGGGGCAAAGCACGCCAGCATGGCTAAATGAGATAATGTCACCAACATGGGTAATGACGCTCCCACCAGTCACAACAGCCTAGAGGATATTATTAGCACAGCACGGTGAAGACGGATAAACCAATTAATAAAACGGAATATGCACCATCTCGCTGTCACCATACTTCAAACTCTGAGCAGCTAGGTGGAGGGAAACAAGTCCACTGGAGCATGCGGTGTCAATTGTCATACTGGGACCGTGAAAGTCATAAAACCAGCTGACTCTGTTTGAAATGATAGACTGCTCAGAACCAGTTGACTTGTGCTTCATTGAGGTTTCAACGTCTGCATTCAGGAGATTCCTGTGATCATGGTTGAAACCAGCAGCAAACACCGAAGTTCTAGAGGACACTGCTTTCTCCATAGGAATCCCAGCTATTGAGTTGAAAGTAAGTCAGAACTTTTGAAATATATCCCTTAAAAAGGTCAAATTCTTACCATTCTCAAGGGCATGGTACACATTTTCCATCACAAGGCGTTGTTGAGGGTCCATGGTGAGAACTTCAGTCTGGCTGATACGGAAAAAGCCCGCGTCGAAGCCCAGGGGGTCATCCGACAAGAAGTGCCCGCCCTTGACATGAAACTGCAGGGAACCTTAGCATAATTCCTTCCCTGTAGATGCCGACGCTTTTGATGTATAAAACGAACCGTTCCGCCATGATCATAGTCAGGGTGATAATATGCAGCTGCGTTGAAACGATCCTTTGGGATTGGAGTTGTCGATTGACGTCCCCTGAGCAAAAATTCCCAGAACTTTTCCGAAGTGCTTGCCTCCTGCGCATAGCGTGCTGAAAATCCGATGATGGCTAGCGGGATTATATCGGAATCACGCATGACGAAGCTAAACTCTAAAAATAGAAAGCGGGTAAGGCTTGACGGTGATCCAACTTCTGATGCATGTGCATTTGATGTATATAATCGGATCCTCTGTCCACTTGGTGGTGGAAAAGCTTATCCCCCTTTCCGCAGGTGGTTTCAAGAACATCATGGATATTCGTCGTCCGGTGATATCACGCAGCCTATATACTTGCAATAAGCAAGTCCCACATCTTTCTGAATCAATTTATCTCTGCACGCTACCCCTCCCCCTTCCTCCCACTAGACCGCACCACCTCCATCCGAATCCTCAACTTCAGCCTCAAAATCAATCAGTTCAGGCCACGTATTGCTCCCTAGCAGCAAGTTAGGAGCAATCCCGGCGGACTAAGGCAGTGGTAACTTAAACGGGTGCGGGGCTATTTATGGAGAGACCAGGAGTTCCACAAGCGCACCAAACGAGGGTATTTGTTCCTCAGATGATGATAGAACCCCTTAGTCTTGCAGTGGGTATCGGAAGGTGCTTCATACAGGTGTTAATGCTGGAGCCACGTCATGTTAGCAAGATGCTCTGGAATCAATTCGTCACTTTCTTGCTCCAACTAGCTTCTTCTATGCTGGCGGGCTAAAGCGGGGAGTTTAGGAAATTGTAAGAATAGAGTTCGGTCGCGGATCTCCAAACGTTCTATACTCGCATCCCAGGGATGGACTAACTTTTCGGGCCGAGAGTAACGCCGCAGGACCTGCATCCCAGTCCCTGACTGGGCAATTGTAACACAGAGTTTTAAAATATCTGCGTATCAGAATCGAAGACAGATCCATGGATGCATCTCACATCATGTGTGGAGAAAAACAAACACAATATAGAAAGACGGAGCACAACAATAGCTGTTGGGAATGGGAAATGTACGTGGGACGTTGACGATATTCGTCCCCGTTTGCCTCTAGAAAGCAGTAGCCAACTAATAATTACCACTGATGGTAACATTTTTTAGTTATTAGTTAACGACCCGTCGAAAAACGGTGGTATCTAACCCATGCACATGTATGATGTCCATGGATATCTCATTTCTTCGTCCTGCCATAGCAGTGTCAGTTTCAAGACCACATAATAGCAGTTAATATGTTATTTTGATGGATGTGAGAATTTGAAGCCTCATGTCGTGGGATATACATACGCTAATGATATGGATTGATTATGTGCATTTTGTTTCCTCTTTGTTCCACCCCACGACTTCCTGAGAACTTGGATTGCGGGTATCTTTTCTTTTTCTTTTTCTTTTTATTTTTATATTTTATTATTTTTTCTTTTCTCTTTCTTTCTTCTCTTTCTTTCTTCCTTTCTTTCTCTCTTTATATTTATATTTTTATTTATTTATTTTTAGCAGTGCTATTAAGCAGCGAGGCAGCAAAGAATTTCTTCATAAAGTACCTAGATAGTGTCAGCGCTAGCAAAATCCTCGTCACGGCTACTCTGGTGGTAATCTGGTAGACCGGAGCTTCTTGTGCCCACAGGCTGCATTGAAGCTGCATGTGGAGCGCAGGGGCCCCGACGAACTTTGCGAGGGATCCCTAAAAAGGCCTCGCCCAAACTCTGTATCCAAATGTTCGGGAAGTGCTGCCCACGATTATGATTTACTTTTATCTCACGCTTTCTCCCAATATTTGCTGACCCAGCAAGCTGGGTTTTCTGAGGTGAAGAAAAGGACCGTGTGGTTTCTCGGAATTCCCCGGTGGTCTCCTCCTGTCTCCTGCGGGGTTAGTGCGCGACTGATAGTGTTCGACTATGAACATCGAGCGGAACTAGCATACATAGACTAAGATTTTGACTCGGTTTTGACCCAGCAGCGCCTTTTGAATGGCTGAAATCAACTTTCAGAACCAGTTTAGCCCCTCCGCAGCATCTGTCAATACGAAATCCATGGGACCCATGGGTCTTAGATTCTAACCGAGGATGTGAGCGTACCGTCAGCACGTTCGGCAGCATTGCCGCAGCACGCAGAATGGCAAACCGCAGGTTCCACACAGGACATCGGAGTGCGTGGGGCGTATTGTATTTGTCCACGCTCCACCACCTCCCCCCCCCCCCCCCCCCCCCCCACACACAAACACACAAACGGCGCATGAAATCTCTGCAGCGTCTATCTTTGATAAAGAATACGCCGCACTTAATAGGGTGTAGGTTGCAGTAGCATTTAAGATCGTCCAAACTGGCACGGACATCGTGAGCGATTCACTGAAGTTGTTGCAAGGTCACAGGCCATAGCCCATGGAACGGTATGATGAAGAAAAATCATATTGTGCAAGGACCAACCCCCAGAAGCTTCCTGTGCCATGGTCCCATTGAGAGCGCCTTTTCCTGACTTATGGGTCTTGCAGAAACCAATGAATCTGTGTCTCTCAAGCCTGGTTGCGTTCGTAGGTGACTGCTGGCACCAAGCGGGAACTTAAACGCAGCGTTATTTCAGGATTAGGAAGTTTAAGCAGATGATCATATTTCGGAGGTTGGGTGAGTTTTTGAAGTGGATGATTTGGCAAGGGGCGTTGGAGCAGCGGATGTGAATTGCATTGCTACCGATTTGTGCTCCCGCCTGCCAGCCCTTGGACCAGCATTCGCAATCATAGCTTCAGGACTAGGATGGCTTGGTCCTTCAGGATTGGAACTTGTAGCCACCACAGTGGGACAGCCTGAGGTTTTCCGTTCGTTCTTAATGCAAGGTGTTATGGTCTGGGGTCGGGCAATTGCCACGGCTATTACTTTCCATCACGCCGGGAAAGGGCTTTTGTCTCTATCTCAAACCCTGCTCTGATTCGACATGATGTTTGACAGGATGCTGAAGAACAATGATATTAAGTATTCTTAAGTTTTAGGTTGGCTTTCTCTTGGGTGTCAGCGCTCCGACCACCTCTTGAGGCTAGAAAGGGTTTGGGGTTTTCGATTCCCATCATTATTCCCTGTTGGGGTCCCAGACTCCGACTCCCAAACCCCTCCTAAAAAAGATTCCCTCCATCACCAGACCGCTTCTCCACAAGCTCCGAACGGCCCACAAAAGGTTCAAGCTTGGAGAAATAATCGGAGGCCCAATATTCTGTCACGTGAATCGCCATATCTGCCCAGTCGGTGCCCAGACCCCCCCAACCCCACAAGAGGTCCTCTCACCACCAATTTCTTGCCTCTTCATAGGGTGGCACGGCTCTGATCAACCAACAGAGGCTCCAGCTAACCGGTCGAGAAGTGCGTGGCATTCTTTTATCTTTCTCTTGTGCCTTAGCTGCCGCTAGCCAGTTTCATCGTTCGCCCCGTCTCCTGCGAGGAGCATGGGGAAACCTCATCCTTGGTATCAACCAAACCACCGGGAAGCACAACGAGACCGCTTGTTCACCACTGTCTGAAACCCATGATTTATATTAATACTCGTTGATATCCCTTCTTGATCGAACCATTATCGAATCCTTCGCCAGTCTATATCGCTCTCATGGACGAAGAGGAAACATATTCCCTCACCTCGACGATTCGAAATCACGAGTTAGTATTGTTATATTTCCCTCTACTTTCATGTCTCGGTATTATTTCTTGACGTGTGGGTATCCGTCTCGATCTGAGGAGCTAACACCCGATTGTCGCAATATCTGTAGATATTTCGGACATCGCAGATACCATGCCTACCATGCTGGGGAATACTTCATGCCGAACGACGAGGAGGAACAGGAACGTTTGGATCTGATGCACCATTTGTTTCTCCTCAGCTACGACGAAAAGCTCTATAGTGCCCCCATTCCAAAGAACATTGGGCGCACCCTAGATGTTGGATGTGGCACAGGGATTGTGAGCAGTTCCGGCGTCTGTAACTTGTAGTTAGCTACGGCATACTAACTTGTTGACAACCCCGGGAATAGTGGGCTATAGATTTTGCGGATGCCCACCCCACAGCCAAAGTCATCGGTACAGATCTTTCTGCCATACAACCGGGCTACATCCCTGAGAACCTGCAGTTCGAGGTTGACGACGCTGAGGAGGACTGGCAGTATAACCATCTGTTTGAGTTCATTCATATCCGGGGTATGGGCGGATCGATAAAGGATTGGCCACGGTTACTGCAGCAAGCATATGACAACCTGGCACCAGGAGGTTGGATCGAATTGGTCGAATTTGATGCGTGGGCTTCAACTGATGATAACAGCCTTCCTGAATCGTCAGCTTATAATCAGTTTCAGACCCTCTTGGGAGAAGCGTCGGAATTGTTCGGCAAGCCGGTAAACGTGGCAAGGGACTTCCGGGGATTTGTGGAGACTGCAGGTTTCGTGAATATTGGGGAGGACAATCGAAAGATACCATTATCACCTTGGCCAACGGATAAGAAACAGAGGAGGCTCGGTAACTATATGCAGATGGCCATGTCAGAGTCTCTGGAGCCCTATGCCCTTGCTCTGTTTACGAAGATGTTGAACTGGGACAACATCATGATACAAGCCCTGCTCGCTGGGGCAAGGAACGATCTTAAGAATATGGATTACCATATATATACCATTCTGTAAGGGACAAGGCTTTATTCCTACGGCGCAGGGTTAACTGGGTTCACAAGCTAATCTGTGCTGCAGCCATCGTATATATGCCCAGAAGCCAATGTCTTGAACAGCCTCACTCCGAGATAAACAACCACGCTCATTAATGCAGTATATTCCTATTCGCAGTTTCTGCCCAGTGTGTCCGATCATATATAGCGGATTCGCAATTTCCTGTCACACCTCCGAGATTTTCCTATGTTTATATTCAATCGCTTTTATTTTTATTTTTATTTTTATTTTTCCCCCCCACCGCTCTTTTATTTACTCACTTCCTGAATCCGCTTGGGAGTTCTGTTGTCTTTTGCATGGCGTGTAATGCAGTTCCATCAACTGTCGCTTATTTTTTATTTTTATTTTTTTTTTGTGTTTTGTTTCGTTTGCTCTCTCCACTTTCATCATTTCTGCCATCTTTTCCACCGACTTGCTTGTTCGTTACTGTTTGCTTTTTTAACACCGTATATCATATGTGGAGTCTCATTTGCGGAGAAAATACTTTCGGGAATATTTCCTGTTTTTATGATAGTTTTTGTTTTAAATTGCAGAATTGTTTCCGCAGCCAAAACTAGTTAATTAACTAGTTAGTTACTATTGACTAGTTAATCTTTGTTCCAATCCAAGGCTGAAGCTCCCGCTCCCAAAATCCAGCATTGCTAAGTCGGTTCCATGGATCAGGTCCATGGGATTCCTGTATGAAACGGTTGCAGAACGTCCGTGGGATCACGTGCAGTAGAGCCCATTTTGTTGGCGCTTAGACCCAACCCCGCGCAGATCGAAAATCCATTCACACTCTTTTTAACCACGCAAGCAAGCTTGATAATATAGGAACGGGTGATCTAGGAGAAGATCTAACTAATCTCCTATTTATTTACCTCTCAACCTCCACTCCTATTGTAATAATAGTAAACCAGTTGCAGAACCAGTGGCCTTTGTTGCTGGGTGTTAGTTTTGTGTGAGCTGACCCCCCACTCCCCCGGATTGGCCCCGCGATATACCGCCATTCCATCATCATAACCATGGAAGCTCCAAACGAGGAGTTTGTCCCGCAAACCCAATCCATAACAGACGTCTACTCAAACGATCCTGGGAGTGGAGTTAGCGTTTCCTCCGACCAGAAACTCCGCTGGAACAATTTCATTGCCCAATTCAAAAAGCTGTATGGTGCGGCTCCGGATTTTGTCGCCCGGAGCCCTGGCAGAATCAATATAATTGGTGAACATATCGACTATTCACTATACGATGTCCTTCCAACTGCTGTCAGCGTCGATGTTTTGATTGGCATCAAGATTCATCCTGCAGAAAAGAATCAAGAATCGTGGGCTAAAGTGGCTAATATCACTGATGCCAAGTTTCCCGCTAGCCAGTTTACTATTCCTAAAGATAGCGATATAGAAATTGATCCCAAGAAGCATGAGTGGGTTAATTACTTTAAGGCAGGCCTGCGGGTGGCATTGAAATGCCTGCGGGAAAAGAATAAGTCTGGGGACTTTGCTCCTGTTAGTTTTGAGGTGCTGGTGGATGGCAATGTTCCCCCCGGAGGAGGAATATCCAGCAGCGCGGCATTCGTCTGCTCCAGTGCGCTGGCCGGAGTAAAGGCCAATGGCTATGATATTTCGAAGCAGGAGCTTCAGGATATAGCTATCGTTTCCGAGCGTGCTGTTGGAGTATACTCTGGAGGGTACGCTATCCCTCACCCAATAAAACGCATGTATTATGTCTGACCAAACCCTTCCCAGAATGGACCAAGCAGCGTCCATTTTCTCCCGCCGCGGATACCTCCTCTACGTCCGTTTCTTCCCAACCTTTCACATCCAACACGTCCCCATCCCGAAATCAGACCCAGAATTAACCTTCCTGGTTGCCCAAAGCTTCATCACATCCAACAAAGCCGAAACCGCTCCACGTCACTACAACCTGCGAGTCGCAGAATGCACCTTAGCCACCATCGTCCTCGCCAAGATGCACAACCTCACGCTCCCCAAGGACTCCAGCTCGCTAGGCTACAGCCTGCGCAACTTTCATGAAGAACTAATGCGCAAAGAAGGCCGTCTCCAAGACCCTCAGGAATACCAACTCGACTCCATCATCATGGCTGCCGCAGATTACCTGACCAGGGAAGAAGGCTATACGCGCGAAGACATTGCTGCACTGCTAGAAATATCCGTCCCAGAACTCGAGAAGCAATTCCTCTCCACCTTCCCTGTGCAAGCGGAGCGCTTCTTTCTCCGCCAACGTGCCCTGCATTGCTTCAAGGAAGCAAGACGCGTCCTGGACTTCAAGGCCTGTCTTGCCCGGTCTCAACACCAGGGCCATCTGGACAATCACAATGTCCAATACCTGGGCCAATTACTTAATGCGTCCATGGCTTCTTGCCAAGAGCTGTACGACTGTACTTGTCCCGAGGTGGATGAGATTTGCAAGATTGCTCTGCGGGCTGGCGCGTTAGGGAGTCGAATTACGGGGGCCGGTTGGGGTGGATGCACTGTCCATATGGTTCTGCAGGACAAAGTTGCGGATGTGATGGAAGCGTTGAAGAGAGAGTATTATTCTCAGAGGTTTCCGGATCTTAGTCCGGAGATGTTGGAGCAGGCTATGGTTGTTAGCAAGCCATCGAATGGCTCTTTTGTGTAAGTGCTTCGTCTTTTGTTCGCTTGGATTGGTTTTGTCTGCAGCAGGATTGGGACGGCTTTTTGCTAATAGTACCCTTTCCTCTTTGGGGGATTGGATGACTAGGATCTCTGGAGCTGCGATTCTGGAAGCCGCATAAGCTTGTGAATACCTTCTTTTCATTCAGGTATGCCTTTCACACCAGGTTTCCTAGGACAAAGCGGGAATATTTTGGACACCTGATGGTGTTCATGACACTTTTTACGTATGCTGTTTTATATTGTCGAGCGATATTTGGTAACAAAGATATGTACAGATCTAAGCGGGAGTTTTAGAAACAATTCCTTCCTTGTAAATAATGCATAAATGGCTCATGGCCTGAAGGAATGCTAACAGGTTTGTAATGGTACATACATATGATGAATGGCATTCAGGCATGTGTAACTACCCAGGTAGATAGCCGCCATTAACCTGGATAATTAATATGAAGACTTCCATCATATCATGGCCTTGTTGTGCACTAGCTGCCAGGTCGTCTGCGTGAGTAAACACCCGTCAAGCAAGCCCCCAACCTTCACGCATTTACTTACGAGGGCGGATCTGTCGTTGGTTACACCAAGGGTGAACACATTTTCTGGAACAGTAGTTCCTCGTTGATTGGACACTCCATCAACCCAATAGTGTTTGCAGCAGTCCCCTTTGATTGGGATAATTCGCTCGTTTGAACCCGGAGAGCCGGAACGACCGGGTAACGATGTTCCACGAACCACGTGGCAGTGTTCCTGCAGATGAACGGCAAAATTGACATGCAGGAACTATTGCCTTGGTTTGAGTTGGTCCGGAGGTTGCTTTCAAGGGTAAAGCGGGACACGGGAGTGGTGGACGGGTATACCCGAATCATCAAGCTAGCCCCTCGAGCTAGCCCTACTATCCTCCCTCCCAACTTCTTTCTTTTTCTTTTTCTTTCTTTCTTTTTTTCTTTCACCACAGTGTATGTGGATTAAAATAGCTGTCAGTGACGATTTTCAGGCAATCCCTGATCCCGCATCACACTCTATCAATATGGTAACGCTACGCTATATCTTCTTCCCAAAAAAGGCACTTAATTTTTTCATCCCCTTAACATTTACCTTTTTCAAATCTCTCACCCCTCTCGACTCACCCAACTTCTTCTTCTCTTCCTCCTCCTTCTTGCGTTTCTTCTCCGCCCTGATTTCTGCCCCTTCGTCATCTTCCACGCCCCGTTTGCGGGAGAAGTCACTCGCTGAGCGAGACGCTAGCACTTTCTCGCGCAGTTCAGCAATGTGTTTCAGATGTCGGGTGAGGGGGGAGAAATCCTTGGGGCTTTTTTCGGATGATGAGAGGATGTTTTCGACCCGGGATGAGAGATGTTTGGGGAGATAGGATGATTGCAGGAATGATATTGCTGTGTGGACACGGAGTAATTGGTGGATGTCACAATTGGGTGATAGCGATTCGTTCGTAGGCGGTGTAATGACGGTGTCTGGAGTAGAGACATCAGATGACGTAAAAGAAGTAGCAAATGACGTTGTAATTGGTGTTGTGGAATCCGCGGTCTGCGAGTCGACTTTCTCAAACGAATTATTCGCCCCACTAGCCACATCGGACACGTCTGAAGTTGACGTTAGAATGTCTTCCCTTTTCACGCTGAGAATTGGAAGTTCCAATGCCCTATGTATAAAATGCTCTTCCAGGCTTGGTGGCAGCCCATTTGCCGCCATCCTCTCCGCCTTGGATACCAATTCTCGAACCAATTTTTCCTCATTGAGCCTATACATTGTCTCCCCAGCCTCAACAGTGTCGCATACAGCTGCCATTCTCGCCACTGCTTTTGATCTGAGCGAGCCAAGTAGAATTCGTCTTAAGGGCTTTGAAACGGTATCTTGAGAATCGAGCATATCGTCAAGCGGTTGGAACAATTTTTGGGCTGTTGAATAACCACTTGCAGGTGCTAATATCGGCAGAAGAAAAAACAAAAGGTCAACGGGCGTTGTGACGAGCAATTGGGCGTGTTTTGCAACCGTCGCTTTGGTTGGTGCCCAGTCCTGGACCACTTGACGAATGACCTCATTTGCTTCTACGCTGGAGCCACTAGATACCGTCCTGTTTTGTGCTTCACCATCGTGTTCATCTGCTATTGGACTCGCATTGGCTTTTGTTGTTATTGTTGTCATCCTGGTGAAGAGAGTGCTCCTTGGATTGGAAGCGGAGGAGGATATCGCCGTAAACTCGTAGAGACCCAATTTGGGACAAAAGAAGTATCGACTTAGGGTACCGGTTCGTGGGTTTACCAGGGAGATGAATCGAGCATCGTCACTTGCATTGGAGGGGAGGATGAGCGTTTTAGTAGATTTCGAAGGAACGGAAGCAGGTGTGCTTTGGTCGACTTCATCATTTGAAAAGTTCCTCGCAGGCGCAGATCTTGTCCTCATAATTACTTAAAACGGGTGATACAGTTGTAGAGTCAAGACATATGCATGATGTGCTTAATACGGAGTCGACTGTGGGTTGTTGAAGGTTATTGGAGTTGAGCACAGAAAGTTTGGTGATGGAATGAAAACTTTCGCTACCCCCCCCCCTTGACGCGTCGTGCTAAACGCGAAATAGACGCGGAAATGGGTTAATTTTCCGGGACGAAAAAAAAAGAGAGAATAATAATGATATGAAGTGAAAACAAAAAATACAAACACTGCAACAACCATAACACTGCAACACTACTAAGATAACACTGTCTTTGGTTAGCTGACAACCGTCTATGGCCGTAGAGTCAGATATGTGAACTGATTTATCCTACTCCTCCTACTTGCCGTCAACTAAACGGTTTAATGTCGCTGGTGAACTCCTGGATGAATCTGTGGCATCGATTTGTTTGATACGAACGAGCTATGGGCTGAGCAAGAAAGGGGCAACAATACAAATCTTAGCTTCTAAATTATCCAGATTTCTGTCACCTCAGGTGCTTGGTTGACGATAGTATGTTCATAACCCTTACTTCAATCTCAGCCCATTATTTAATAACGGATTTGAAAAAGTGGCGGATCTACATTGGCCTCCCAGATCTCCCTACGAGGCTCTCATGAGTTCCCCAAATGGCCGGAAGAAAATTCAAGAGATACAAAACCGTAGACACGCCGCCAAGTCCGCAGCGAAAAACATCGATACCACACCGTACGCGCGAACGAAAGCCAACCATCAACTGTTGGAAGATGGGTTGGGAAATGATATCGAGGAAGATGATGATGAGGAAACACTGCAATTGAAACTGGCCGCGATTGAGGCACGATTGAAACTGAAGAAATTACAGCAGAGCAAGTCCAAACCAACACCATCAGATTTTGAGGCGAGATCCAACGGCGGTATACCTGCTACTGCTGCCTCACGGCCATCCAGCCGGTTCCTTATGGAGCGCAAACGGAAAGCAGCAGACATATCGCAACAGGAGAACGTACAGGTACCAGTGTCGCCCACAAAAAGAGTGGTACCCACTACTGAACCAGTCTCACCGCGACGCATTGTACTTGGAATCGACAAGGGGAAGAAAGGAAACGAGATATCTTTAAGGCGCCCCCCAACTTCTAGGCCAGCGGGAAGACCAATACGCTCTGCGGGAGGATACAGGGATGATGTATTATTGCGAAGGGGACACTCTTCAGCCGGTCGAAGCACAGGCATTGCATTTGATGAAGCAGTACAAAGACCCAAGAGCTTTAGTGAAAGGATTGCTGAAAGCAGATCAATTGATAAAAGCAGGACAGAGAGGGCACAACTTCTGCACCGTAAAAGAACTTCTGCGTTTGCGGTGAACAAGGAGGAGATGGAGCGATTTCAGCTTGCGGCAAAGGAGGAATCAGGCAAGGCATCCGGCTTTGAGTCTCCAAGAAGAGGATACCACGTTGAGGAGTTTACTAGAGCCGATGTCATTCAATCTTTTCATCGGCCAGGATCCGCACTACTGAAAACCAAAAACATACCGAGCATTCACGCAAGTCCCTCTGCTAGAGTACCAACCACTGTACATGGAGCTACTAACCAAACTCTGGAATTTCCAAGCCAGGCAGACGGGGGTGCTGCACAATCATCACTGAAGAACAATGACAGTACCGGGAAAGACGAGCAAGATATGAACCCTACTAAATCCTCTGATCCGTCCAAGTTTGAGCCGTTTTCTGGCCTTCGCCTTTCAAGTCGCATTTTGCCTCACTCATTCCTGACCCGAACCCTTGATTCCAAAAGTCCAATGCGAATTCCCGACCTTCTAAAAACTATTAAAGGGCCTCAATTTGATCCCCCAGACACGGATGGCGATTACGTTGTATTTGGCATAATCGCCTCGAAGTCAACCCCGAAGGATCACCAAGATGTAAAAAAGGGCACATGCAAAAAAGCAGATCCTGACGATGACGGTTCAAAAAATACCTCCAAGTACATGGTTCTCACCCTGACGGACCTAAAATGGTCCATAGATCTTTTCCTCTTCTCCACCGCATTCCCCAGATACTACAAACTCGTCCCAGGCACCGTCATTGCCATCCTAAACCCGTCGATAATGCCACCTCCGCCTAACAAAGTCGACACCAACCGCTTCAGCCTTACCCTAAACTCATCTGACGACACTATTCTCGAAATCGGCAAATCCCAAGACCTCGGATTCTGCAAATCCGTAAAAAAAGACGGAAAAGTATGCGAATCGTGGGTCGACGGCCGAAAAACCGAATTCTGTGAGTTCCACATCGACCTCCAATTACGCAAGACAACAGCAAAGCGGATGGAAGTGAACAGCGGACCCGGCCTCTTTGGACCGGGTGGGCGTTCGGGCTCCCGCAGTGGCATGTTTAGCAGGAGCCGCGCGCTTCAAGATCGGGACCGGTATGGACTGAAGTCTGAAGGCGCGCAGACAGACCGGTCTACAGGATCTACGTATTACGTTGCCCCTCCGGTTCCAGGAAGTTTCTCAGCGGCTCGCCTACTCGATGCAGATGATCCGTTCATTGCTGCTGCGAATGACTTTCAGCGCGGTGGTAATAGTAAGCTGGATCGCATGCAGAAGCGCCTCGCGGACCAAGAGCGGGAACGCAACATTGCAAAATCGCTTGGGCAATCTAGTTCCGTTGGGGCTGAATATCTTCGCCATAGACAGGCGAATAGCGCTTCTGGGCGTGATGGTGCTGCTGTTGTTGTTACCGGTAGTAATGGGCTCAATTCTGCTTCCGTAAATGGTAGAAGAGGGGACAAATACTCTGCGCGTGCGGAACAATCAGCACGGATAGCGCTGGAATTGGACAGCACGACGAAAAATGCCAGTAATGTCAAGTTGGGTCCGATGAAGAAGTGTGCTGTTAATAAGAAGACGAGGTTTGTTACTGCCAAGGGCATCAGGGATGCTGGGAGGGATAGCATGGGTGGTCCTGTGGAGGTTGGTAATAACAATGTCGATTATGATGATGACTTAGATATTACGTAGCATTTTTTCATTTCATTGTTCTTGTGATAGAGTTGGTATTCTTTTTCTCCTTCTCACCCTCCGGAATGATTTTCCTTTTTCAATTTTTTTTTTTCAAATTCTTTTTCTTTTCCTTTTTTTTTTGAGAGAGAAATTACCCTGGTTTCCTCACAGACAAGATCTGTATTTGCGAGTTATGAGGTATGCTTTTGATTTGGGGTTGTTATTGCTAGATAGCATGCTTTTCTCAAAAATGAGAAGACTCTTTACACGAATGAATGAAAATATATCCTCTTCCCACCAAGATTAGCAACTCCATATTTGAAATAGACAGAAATGAGAATAGAACGGCAGCAGTCAGTGTTCTCATACATGTAATATAATTCAATTTGGTACTTTCAGCTATGTTACTAGGGGACCAGGACAAGAACATCCTTTAAAAAAAAAAAAAAACCCTATGAATGAAATGAATGAAGGGAGGCATGGAGGCATGGAGGGACGAATGGGAGAACGTATAAGGGGGGCGCCGTACTTGTAAACAGGAAAACGGAAACACTAAGTCGGACATTGTAGAAGTAGAAGAAACATATATTTCTTCCTTCTCCTTGCCAAAAAGGAAAAAACCTAGAATCAGGAACTAGGCTTGATTGAAGAGTAAATCGACAAAAACGAGCGCTGAAAACTTATTTTTGTGGAAAATAAAAACTCGGAACATGACCTAAGTAAGCACAGATATTCAGCCAAGCCGGTTGTTCGGTCGGATGCTTGAAAGAAATTCATATGAGCAAACAAACGGATGTTGAGAGGGGCAAAGGTGAGAAAGTGCTGCCGTGATAATAGAAATAAAGTAAATGCCTTATTGCCGTGGTCGTAATCTCGTCACAAAATAGATTAAAGCAGTAGGAGAAGGGGGGGAAGCAGAAACCTGGGAGAAGAGCATGTGGATAAATCAATAGACATAACAAAACGGTACAATAAGGAAAAGGTGTGTACTGATTGAAGATAAAGGATGCAACCAATCAATGTGGCATGAATTCCAAACAGGGGGAAATTTTTGCGCATATAAAATGGGGGCTTCTAATATTCCAGCGAACGACAACATAAACAAATCTCCTTTTTTACTGTGTGCGAGATTTCTTTATAGCAGGCTCCCCGCTGTCACTAGATTTAGTTGCGACTCTCTTTCTCACTTGGGATTTTGTTCTGGTCCATCTGGCGAAAGGGCTAACGCGAGTTACAGTCCCATTACTGGTGTGAGAGGGTGTGTCTGAACCTAGAGCGACCTGTCCTTCCTTGATATGGGAGCGGAGGGAGCGGCCACCAGTAAGAGAAGTTGAGGGAGTTGACACTGTCGTTTTGGATGGTGGTGTTATGGGAACACCTTTACTGCTTGCATGAGGAAGATCGCTATTAGATCTGGATTCGTCGTGTTCATCAGCTTCACATTTCTCCACCGGACCTGCAGCCTTTTGACTGTTATCAGATTTCAAGCTAGGTGTTGTTCCTCGCTGGGGCGCAGTTGGGAAAAGCAGACGTGGCTTGATGGATGAACGGGTGAGAGGGCGGACACGCGGGAGACCACCCTCTGCTAGAAGATCGGGTCGACAAGCCAAAAGCCCTTGGTCAGTCTCGTCATCATCTTCTTCTGTGTCGGAATCGAATTTTCGGAATGTCTTCTTTCCACGGCTGTAAACAAATATTAGCAACTTTATTATGAACGACCGCAAATCTCTATATCTAAACAACTTACAAAACGTAAAGCATGCCATCGTCTCGATGCAAGACTTCCTCCATTTTCTTGTCGCGCGTAGCTTGCCGAACTCCCCTTGCTGAAGTGGGTCCATCATTAGGTCGACAAAGGAAAGGGTTGTCTGTGGTTTCATGCACTTCAGGAATTCTATCTCTTGAATCGGTGAAGATCGTAATTTTATCATTTGCTTCCATCTCCGCCTCCGCTTCAAAGCTTTCCAGAGAAAACCCCTTAAACTTTTTGCCCTTTTGCCTTTTAGGTGTAGGCATTTCATGGTTGTTGTGTTTAGTGTCGTTCTTGAATAGGGTACGAGCAACCACACTGGGATCGGGGACCGCCTTTTTGCGGGGAGTTTTTGCAGGCGTCGGGAGCATATTGGCCGTTAGGGTCGTATGTTGACCATAGATGTTTGGCAAACTGAGTGAGGCAGATTGAGAAGTAGGGTGAGTTTGCCCTCTGGTGTTATCAAAGAGTGAATTGGCTTGTGTGACCTGTTGGGTCCCATTCCCCTTCCGATTGCTTCTCCTCGTGGGAGAAGCTAGTGGTGACTGAGGCAGGGAGAACGCATCCTGTTCAATGGGGCTTATTTTCTTCGAGATTCCGTCCGTCGAAAAGTCGGTGTCATTGGGTGAGCACTGGGTAGAAGGCGTTGAAAACGACGGAGAACCTCGAGACGCCTGTCGGTTTGCTAAACGGGCAGATTGGCGGGTCGAATGCGGCTCGAATGCATCGAATCTGGGGCCATGTCGCGGAGTTGGCGGTGTTCCAATAACCCGCGGAGGTGGAGTTGTCGCCATGGCAATATCTGCCTTGCTTTATTCCTTCTTCTGACTATATATCTCCCGGCTGAGCAACGAACGTTCCGGGCGGTTAAGACTGGAATTGTCCAGGAATTGCCAACCAAACTCGAATAAAAGAGGCACAGCGGCGTAATTCACGATTATGAATAGCGTTAAGTGATATCAGAAGGGGTGCTGCGCGTCGTCTTTGTATACTTGTTGCCGTACAACGAGGGAAGGAGGAGATGGAGGGCTGGATGATGATGATGTCGGGTGTAATTGAGAGGTTGGTTGAAGTTGACTGTGGCTGCTTCGGGTAGACGCGAAAAACTGGGAGGCTGAACGGCTTAGCGCGATAGACGCCCCTACCCAAAACAACAACAACCACTCACGATAATTAAACGGCTCGCCTAAGGCACAATTCATTATGTTTAGTTGACTTACGACACAACACTTGGCTGTGTCTATGCCGTTAAACACCCCACCAGAGACTGCTCTTTAGGTATCTAGAAGAATATTATTACTTGAGAGACACACCCACACATTCTGTTCCCAACCTAGGCAACTACCAAGGTACTAATTGTCCTCCGTGTAAAAGATCACTCACTTCTGCTCTTGTCACCATGGCGATGTCCAGTGCTCGTGCACAAATGGAGAAGCTGGAATTGTCAGATGAAGACACTGCGGAGTTGTTGGCATCCCCTTCAAAAAAGCCTGGTTTTCCAACTCCCACGGACAATTCCCGAACTGCAACCGCCCCGAACTATGGACGAAGTAATAGCACACATTATGATCGCGAGGAAGCACGGGAGGCGTCTTTACAGAGCGAGTTGGAGAGCGTGCGCAATATCAATCGGGTTGTAGAAGGCATCATTGATAGCCTGGAGCGTGCAAAAGGCAATATGGAGGTATGGCAGTCGAAAAATTGGCATTGCGTTGCATGCTGTTGGGGCACTTTATTTACCTTGTTTATCCAGAATGTTTCCCGCACCGTCACATCTGCATCTGCGCTTTTAAATACATGGACACGAATTCTGTCCCAGACCGAACAGAACCAGCGACTTATCCTTAACCCTTCCTGGCAAGGAGCCTCCCAAGATATCGCAGACATCGAAAACGAATTGATCTTGAGACAGCAGGAGGCGGAGAGGAAGGAGATGGAACTCCAGCAGCGGAGAGAGGCCGTGGCTCGAAAAGCGGAAGAGGAGGAGCGAAAGAAAGCTGCTGCGGCTGCTTCGAGGGGCGCACGGGGGACAACACGTGGGAGATCGCGTGTACTTGGGAGAACTCCTTCTACAGCGAGCTCGTATAGCGGGGCACGAGGTACAAATACGACAAGAGGCACGACAATGACAAGGGGTATGACGACACGGGGAACTACTGGCATTCGAAGGCCTACAGCTACGACTACAACAGGATCCAGCGTTGCGAGAGCCAGGGGAAGGGTGCGGGGTCCATCATGATAAAATTTAAGAGTGCCTTGATAATTTTGCTTATTAAATTAGAAGTTAAATGATACCCCTAGAATTTACACATCATTTCACTAAAATGACCTCTCATTTGTGCTCGGGATCTGTGTTGATATTCAACCCCATCGTAGAAGTTGAAGAGTTCCGCCGAGGCACGCCAAGCCGCTTGTTAAATATTAGTTACCCAATGATCATCCAATGATCATTCTTACGCGTATCAAACAACCCATCCAGAGCTCTTGACCAACCCGATAATAATTGAAGACAAAGCTCCAAGAGCTCATATCTAAAGCTCACCAGATAACAAGAAAAAGAAAGGCACTTATGGGTAACCCCTCTAACGCCCTCTTACCATGAATTTCGCCCCTTACCAAGAACAGTCCCCGGAGATCGAGCGGGCGCTCTCTCCTCCTCTCGCCGATGCGAACAGGTCAAAATCCCCCCCCACCACCCAGAGCCAGAACCAACGTACATCACCTTCATTTCCCCCGGCAGGCGGATTACCCTCACCCAGCCATTTTGGCGCAGCACCTGGGGTAGGAGACACGGGTTTCGGAAGAGATGTGGAACGAGGCCGATTAAGCTTAGGCGCTTTCGAGACCAGTCTTCCCATTCGCATGGACTTTGAGGCTATGCTCGCATACCTTTTGCTGCCTCCAGCTGGGGGGGTGTTTTTGCTGTTGGTAGAGCATAAAAGTGACTATGTGCGGTATGTTAAACAGCACAGGGCCCTGCCAATCTACTGGAGCCGTCTGTAGGACTTGGATGTAATCGCTAACGGGAGGGCGATTATTTCTTAGATTCCACGCCTGGCAATCTAGCATGCTGTTCACTGTGATATTTGTACGTATCAACTCCATATTGCTATACAAATGCATAAATACGCCTCAAAAAGGAATCCTATGTCCATACGATCCGGAACGACTCTTATCCTAACCCCCTTTTCCTCAGATAATTCACATTATATTCTCCTGGTCAAGCTTTATCTCATGGCTCCTGTTCGTCTGTGACCTAGGCCTTATCGGCTTTCTAAGCATGCGCGCATATCGAGATGGTAAGGAATCAAAGGATCCCTCTAGTTTTACCCCCTTGCTGTACTCTGCATATTTCCTTTTGCCAAAATAGGGCTGATCAAACCCTCACCTCTCGCTACAGTGGACTCACTCGAACACTACGAAGTACCTTTTTTCGGCCGCCTCGCGAACTCCTTCGTTGACGACGAATAGAAACCGCCATTTGCATACTTCTTTCAAGAAAGGGAAAAGATAATAACGAACAAATAGACCTTTTTCCTATCCATTTATTGCGCCTGATACCCCACCGAGCCCACTCTGCGCACTTCGTACGGAGTACCCCTCCTCGTGCGCTACAGATTACCCACCTACTTCCGAGATACTGATGCAAGGTATCCAACCAGCTGACCGTAGCTTTCTGACACACACATATAAGTATATATGTGGGTAATCCTAATTACTTCACTGCACATTTTCTTTCCTCCTGTGTTCCCATGTAAATCCGGTTCAGCCAGATTCCCCATCTCCGTGGTTATTGATAATTTTTCTTGCTTGGGTTTCGAAGCGTTCATTTGTTGTACTGTATTCTGTTGCTGTTGCGATCATTATCCTCTTAGTTGCGCGGCGTCTTGTGATTGTATATTGGCAGCTTGGAGATTTGGAGTCGAAGGATCACTGGGGGGTGAAGATGTAGAGAAATTGAGGGGATCTATGTACAGCAGCTAATTTTGTATAAACCACATTTGGTGATTGTTCCAACACCTTCCTGTTTGTCTTTCACTTTTTCATTTTGTTGTCTACTCATATTTGCTCAACTGGCTGATATGTATGCACTCTATTCCTTTGCAGCAAATGAAATCATTATTATTTTCTCTAACACAAGCTTGCCCGAGGAAAATAGCTTCATTCACCAGCCTATATTAGAAAATAAAGTCAATTAAGTAATATCCACTACTCTCTGGTATTTCACAATTTGATAAAGTATCATCACTTTCATTTGGATTTCGTTTGCCCAATAAAATAAAATGACAGGAAAGAAAAGAAAAGGGAATAGCGCAAGAGTAAAGTGAACAAGCAAACGTAATGGAATCAAGGAGGAAACACTGGCCGGTTGAAATTCAATCAACACCAAAAAGCAGAAGGTAATTAAAAAGAGCCAATAAAATTTCAAGACAAAGTCATTCTGAAAGACAGATGGTAAAACAAAGGAAAGAGGAAACAAGAGACCTTGTCATCAAAATATAGACCATCAACAAAACATCAGGGTGACATTTTCCTACCACCGAAACAACAAAAAATAAAATAAAATAAAAATTCACATCTCAGAGTCCAGGAAAATAGAACCAGAAAAGGGTTGGTTGGTAGGTGTTTCGTAATCGAATTCAGTATGGAAAAGGGCTTTACTTTTGAATGCTCATGCGTCTTTGTCAACATCTTGCCATAGGCCATAGTCGCATTAACAGTTCTGCAAATAATTACTCGGGACTAGGCCGGGGTGGCTTCGCTGAGGACTGGTTACTTCTGCTTCCCACCATCCGTCATCTTGGTGTCTGAGAACTGCCAGGATATCTCCTTTTGCAAAACCGAGCTCCTCAGGGATGGCGGCGTTATAGCTATACATTGCGCGTGCTATAAAAAAAGAGGAGAAGAAGAGGCGTGAGTCAGTGACATTTATGAAAAGAACAAGTTCAAGTGGTGTAAATTAACTTACCATAGTGTAACACGGGCCGTCCATCTAAACTAAGATGACGATTACCATCTGTAGTTGCCACACTCCGGCTTCTCACACGGCCACCTTGGCTAACATCCGGTGCGGAGCCGTAGTACGTTGACATGGGTCGTGCGTTGCTTCGCCGACCGCCTTGACTACCAAAATCACTCTTATAGCCTCCGCCTTGTGGATCAATCTGATTACTTGATAACTGAAGCTCCATTCCACTCGCGCTGGATGGTCGATCCTGGCGTCTGAATTGCGGTTGGGGTGAGATTGCACGTTGTATTTGGTCGTTGGGGGAACCATGATGAGAATACTGTTGCGGTGAGTAAGAATGACTAGTAGCCGCCTTCGTTGGGGTTGCTGATGGAGACTGGTGGTATCTGCTGGACATGCTGCCCGAGTGAGAGTAATAGGAAGAGGGACTTGGGTTGTTCCTGCTGTTGTCGTACTGCTGACGTGAGTCTCCACGGGACGAGGGCTGGGGGCTCAAACTTCTTCGTGGAGCAGTGGAGGTTGGGCGGGGGATTGCTGTGTTGACTCTGATTTCCGCCTGGCTTGTGCGAGTATGGTTGTTGTTGTTGTTGAACATTTCCTGCGTCTGTCCAACGTATTTACGAGTCGTTTCCTGCATCTGCGCTGACGTAAACGCCGGCTGAGGAGCACCAAGCCGTTTCATTGATGGATCGTTATATGCGGGAGGGGGAGTTCCGCGCTGGGCAGCGGCGATATTCCCATCTCCCATCTGGCTAGAAGCGACACTTGGAGGAACTGGGGTGGTGATTCCATGATAGCGGTCGGCTGAGACGCGGACTGATGCCTGTTTCCCTACCCCTTTGAGATCTGCAAGTGCCTGGGCAATGGGATCAAGGTCATTACCATCTTTGTTTGCATTTGCGCCTGCTTTAGGTGCGGCATCGGGTGAGGCAACGTCAAAAACATTGTTGCCGACGTTCAATTGGAAATTGGCTCTAGGGTCAACAGGTTCAGGGCTGCCCGAGGGGAGATCAGAGACGTATGTTGGTTTTTCATATGGGGACTTAACCGGACTTGTCTGTTTTGGCGGCGCTGTCCAAGTATTGCGGCTCGTAGGGGTTTTAACCACTGTTGCATTTGGGTTCTCTTTATCGTGCTTACTTTTTCTCCGGAATGGACTATTGCTGAAAAAAGTGCTTTTTTTCTTTTGAACTTGTTTATCGGCAACCCTTCCAGGAAGAGGAGTGTCGTTACCCGTTTTTTTCGGAGACTGTCTCCCGCTAGATGGCTCCATGCTAGAGAACGAAGTTGGGTTAGAGATGTCACTGTGAGAGCCCCTGCTAGATGGCCTATTTCCACTGGTTCCACTGCTTCTTTCGGACGGTGGTCCCGTTCTGCAGAACATCGTCATCCCATCTGTGGGGTATTCGTTGTGAGGCACATTTCGGATATCTCCATGTTGACTTGGTTGATAATTGGGTGGAATATTTACTCCACGTCGAATGTCAGGGGGCGGGAGCTGCGTCTGCGGCTGCTGCTGAAGGTGTTGCTGTGATTGTTGTGGTTGTTGAGGTGGCGGATGTTGTGGTTGTTGCGGCTGCTGTTGTTGTACCTGCGATGGCTGTGGCCTCTGCGGAGTTACGTTAGTTTCTCGGCTTGCTGGCGTCGGCGGATCAGCAGCATGTCCTCCCATCCTCATCGCGAGTTCGGATTGGGGGTCATGATGGGATTCATAAGTAGACGGGGCGGGCGAAGAACTTCTGTAAGCTGGGTTAATGGCCCGCTGGAACTGTGCAACTGAATAACCCTCTTCTTCAGATGTATCTGAAGAAGTGTTGTTAAGATCCCCTCGACAAAAGTTAATATATTTGGGTGGATCAGGGATTTCCTGCCCTGTTCCTCTTTCTATTATAAAGCTGCTGATATCCTTTTCTACCTCGCAGCTCTCGAGAGATACCCGGATCCTTTCGCAGGACTTCTTCCATTAGAAACGATATTGCAAATTGTGAATGAGCAGCTGAACTTACGGCATCGTCACTAACACATGCTGTGGAAGCGATGTTTGCATAATTCCACAGACTGCTCTTTGTAAAATCCAACCGCTCTTCTTCCAAGTCTTGAAATTTCTATCATAAAAGTTAGAGCATATACCCAGAGCATGTAGAATCCATAACTTACGTCGCAAGCAGCTTTCCATTCTTTATTCCACCGACCAGTTGTCTCCTCAAGAATTTTTACGGCAGATTCATATTCGCTGCTGTTGGCGGCCAGTTGTATCTGCGCCTTCTCTAGCTTTGCTTTGTTTTTGCGTTCCTCCTGACCCATCACCATATGTCCTTGTGCCAAGTAGCCTTTGATTCGGAGGCAGTCTTGCTCGTAGCGATCCCGCGACTAGTCCATAAATCCTTGATTAATATTCCTAGGAGCATCAACCTATGGTAGAATTGACTGGATACCTTGTTGACAGCTTGCGTCTGCTGTATTTTGGTTTTAAGGAGCTTCTCAATGCCATTCTGCACGATCTTTCGTCGCTCCTTCATACCACCAGAAAATGCCGCTAAAGGCTCTTCTAACTCGCTCTTCATCTGGGCAGCAATGGCTGCATGGGTCTTGCCAATTGCCTCTGTCTCTCCACGTACTGTATCGAGCGACGCACGCAGTGAGCCAGACTCCGCAGAACCAAGGGCTTTCCGGCTTAGAACGAGGAGCTTTCTTGCATATTCATCTTCGATGGCTGCGCGGGCTGTTGTATACAACATGAGGTTCGTTAGAACTGCTTATTCCGAACATCACTTCCAGAACAGTGGCCTAGTATCACGTACTGTTATAGAAGGCTTTCAATTCATCACATGTAAGTTTCGCATTGTGAACGCGCTCCAACATTGGCCCCACTCCTGCGTCATCCTTACCCCAGAAATTGTTCGCGACTTGAAAATATCTATCTCAGCTTCGTTCGATCAGAGTGTTTGAGCAGGAGAATGGCTGCAATCATACAGGATAACGCGACACTTGGGGTCTCCGAGACTGGCCCAGGCATCCTTGGCCGTTGTGGGTAAATTCCAACCACAAGACAGACTTATGGATACGGATATAGGAAGTCGGGGCTGGATGTCTCTCAAGCAGGGTCGACCAGCGGCAGCTCGAAAATGGTATGTAATTGGGGGAAAGAACAGAAAAGAAAAAAAACGCCTTTATTTTGCAGCAAGGACTTAATGCTCCGGAGAAGAGGCAGTCCGTATTATCATTACCTGAGTCCCTCTGCGGTCGTCGTTATGGAAGCGTCGCAGCAGGTAATTAGATAGTAAGCAGAAGTTCGAGGCGTCGAGTTTGTTTACATGACCTGGTTTCTCGGGGCAACGCCGCCAAGCAAACTTGGAACCTCGGACAACATCACGCACTGTGTCTGTTTTGTGGCGTGCATGCCACAAATTGCTACTAGAACGAGACAGTCTACAATGACAGGAACCTTTTTATTAAATGAGGGCTGAATCTAGAAACGTCTTTTGTATTTACACGCTTTTGTGCTGAGTTTCCTCTTCAGACAGATAAGAAGTAGTTAAACTAGTTCAGTCCAAAAAGTCGTGAATAGTTGATTACAATAATTCTTGTATATTTAAAGGAACTCATCAAGTCTCTCAGAAATTCAGCTCATTCTCTAGCAAGAGTGAAAATATAGTAAAGAAATAACAGAAGGGTATGTTTAACAATAACTATCTTCAAGAATGGCATTCAACATAGTGTAAAATCAAAAAGTCAAGAGAAATACTCATATTGTAATCGGCTATTCAAACCACTGAACTAGTTAACTAGTTAGTTCCCAATCATTAAGACGAGCTTTTAAGCCCCGGAATGGATTAACCTTTCATCCATTCATGTGATGATCTGCTTATGTGATCATGACCAAAGGCTGTGACTGCCTGAAGCAGAGTTCACCTGACTTACCAACCTCATCTCTAACTTCATTGCCCAAGAGACTCCTCTCAACCTCTCCATCTATCCTCTCCAGCCCATCCTTCACTTCTAAACTCTTCTCTATGACATCGTAGAAAAAGCTCCCAAATAGACCTCGTTCCTATTGTGCCATTTTCCTCGGTTTGTCAGCTCCTCGTCGAGCCTTTCACCACTCCCACAATTTTCGCCGTTCCAAATCCAAATGACCGCATCCCCTACTTCATGAGTTTCCCTTCTTCCGCTCAATCTTTGATTGCTTCTGGCACCGACAAGCCATCAGCTTCCAGGACGGCGAGATCCCAGCCGTCTGCCTGGGGTCCCAGTGCGTCCCAATCCAACGTCCGCCGTGGTCCCGCTCCCCTTTGCACCAACCTCTCCAACTCAAACATTAGTGGATCACCTCCTCAGAGGCCTCTTCAATCTCAGAGTCCAGCTCCCAGTGCATCTGTAACATCTCCCCTGACGTCCACATTTTCCGCCATCCTGTCATCCTCTACCCGCCTGTCCAATACTCGAAGGAATCCTTCCCCTGCACCCACGCCTGTATCTTTCTCCTCGCTTCAACAAAGTGGCGGACAACAGCAACAACAGTCAGGCCAAACAATCTCTTCTCCAAAAACTAGATCCCTCACACCTTCCTCAACCTCGCATCTGGCTACCTCGACGGCTTCAAGCGGAGGCAGTGGGGGTGGTGGTGGTGGTGGAGGTGGAGGTGGTGGAGTTGGTGGCGCGGGTATATCCAGGAGTGCTGCGTTCTCTCCACTGTTGACGGGGACAACAATCAACTCACCGACAGGATTCCCATCTGACAAGTCCGGATCTGCTGCGACATCAGGGATTAACACTGGCCAGTCGTCACTGTCAAAAATTTCCGTTGCTCAGGTGTTCCTCCTATTGGATTCCATCAACGAGAAGGAAGGTAAGGAAAAGTGGGAAACAAAAGCTGCTCAAATTCACAAGGTACGTATTATGAAGTATTATGCCGCACCATGGGCCGTTGCCTGTCACTTCATGACCCATAGCTAATAGCTCTATTCAAGCTGGTTGATTCAAACGGCATGGAAGTTTTTGCGAAATATTTTCGTCGCCTACTTTCTGGCAACGCCCCCCAGATCTTCCCAGGGATCAATAAGGTGGTGGAAAATGCAGGAAACTATCCTTTGCTAGTACAGGAGGTTCACAAAGTGTCACAGGACCTGGAACAAGCTGGAAAGATTGCTGAGACTATTGATGCATCTGATGGTGATATATTTCGTGATTTTGACCTCTCAACTTTCCTTGACCACTTCAAATTAGATCCCATAGCCAAAGTCTCATTGACACTTGCTTTTAAAAATGTCAGCAAGGCAGATTTGCGCACAAAAGGTCAGTTTAATTTTCCCTACCTTGCATTATCCCTAACTTCGCCTTCCCCAAAACAAGAAATTCACAGAACAAAACTGACCATTATAAATTGTCTGTAGCTGATGCCATCCTTACAAACTCAACCCCTCAATTTCTGCATAGTCTCTCAGCAATCTCTGAATCAAACAAAGATTTCAGCACGTCTTTTATCAGTCTCACCCTAGAACGCTTTATCCTATACCCGCCTCGTAATTTCGACGACGATATTAAACAAAAGCTTGTATACGCGTGCCGGACGCGATACCAATCCACAGACATGGACGTGCCTCCAGAAATTGAATCCGTCTTGCAGATGTTCGGATTATCTGATCCCCAGCTGTCTCTAGTTCGTCAAATACTGATTCGAGGACCCAAATCGATGAACAGTCAAGACAGTATCGTGGAGACTATAAATTCAATTGGCCCCAGTGGCTGGAGCGAAGAGCAGATCGCCTCCGCTTTTTTATACATAATAATTTCCCCTAGCTGGCGCCAATTCTCCCCCGAATTACTTCTCACCACTGTCCAAAACCACCAACGAGCCGAACCTTTTAATTGGTCAGCTTTTATGCAGGCCTTTGACCGGGGTGGCCTGGTCATCGATCCGAATCAATTTGTTCGACTATTTAATGCGCTTGTAGCTGTTTCCAACGACAATCCAGCTGTTGATGTTCAGCGGCTTTGGAGTGGAGAATGGGAAAACCGAGATACCCAGCTGTCCTTTTTATCAGCAGCCCTCTCCGCCAACATCGACGTTTCACGCATTCCTAACTTTCATCCAACTTTCCCTCCCAACATTTTTAGTGATGCTTCTGAGACTGTTCGTCAGCAAGCTGAACAGGCCCAACATAGCTTGCTTCGCTCGCGTGACACAGTGAAAGCCATCTTTGATCTCGTCCTTAAAACCCCCGGAACATGGAGCCTTCCGGACAGCCAAAGATTTGTCAAAACAGTTCTTCAACACGATCTCCCTATATTCCTGTGCTCTGCGTTTGCTATCCCTCAACCATGGACCACCGTTCAAATCAACTTCGTCATGCGATCTTTCTCTATTTTCGTCGCCAAGCGCCAAGATGGTTACCAATTTGCGCTACATGGTGTTTGGAAGCTCAATCGAGAGTGGGTGGTAGAACAACTCTTTCATGGATTTACTCAGGACCCTTCGTGTACTGAACGTATCTACGAGCATGCTGTGGAACATGGCTGGCTAGACTACATTTTGGAATTCACCAACGGTCTAGCTATGGACCTAGCATCATTAGCACACCGAAAGGATGACTATGATCTCGAACAGTGGGTCAAGAGAGCTGCTCAAAAAGCCCCTATCGATATGGGGAGCCTGTTGTCGAAATTCTTGAAAATCAAGGCCGATGATGAACTACGTGTCCAAAGGAAAGAACAGCCAGCACCCCAAATGGTTAGCCTGTCGGTTAAAACAGTCTATGCGCTTCTGCAGATTCTTGAGGACTACATCGTGGATCATGAAACCTTGACGCCAATCCAACGCATCTGTCTTCAAACTTACCCACGGTTGATAAATTATGGAGAAGGATTCGATGATATTATCGAGGCTAATGGAAACCATGGCAATGCAATTCCAGAAGAAATCGATAAGCAGATGCAAGAATTATTTGGCAAGATGTATCACGAAGAACTTTCTCTGCGCGAGATCCTCGAATTGATGCGACGGTACAAAACGTCGCGCGACCCAGCAGAGCAGGATTTATTTACTTGCATGGTTCATGGCCTTGTGGATGAATATAACTGTTACCACACATATCCACTGGAGGCATTAACCAAAACAGCTGTCATGTTCGGTGGAATTATTAATTTCAAGCTAATTTCCGGTATCCCACTCAAAGTTGGCCTTGGAATGATACTCGATGCGGTGCGGGAACACGAACCTCATCAACCGATGTACAAGTTTGGCGTTGAAGCTATCGAACAATTGATAAACCGCCTTCCAGAGTGGGCTGGATTTTGCAACCTTCTTTTGCAAATTCCCTCTCTCCAGGGAACTACAATCTACCGTAAAGCCGAAGAAGTACTCCGAGATCAGGGCCACCATCCAGTAAATGAAGACGGCGGAGCTGAGTTGAATGGATTACCCGATGGCTTGGCTATGACTAATGGCAATATTGATGACCTCCTAGCCACTGATACCACTCAACGCAAATTTTCTTCACTACACGTCGACCCTCCACTTCGCCCGGAGATTTATCGTGACCCAGATGAAGAAGTTCACGACAAAATACTCTTCATTTTAAATAATGTTTCCGAACAAAATATTAATGTGAAGCTAAAAGATTTAAAAGATGTTTTACAGGAAGAACATTACCAGTGGTTCGCCTCATATCTTGTGGAAGAACGAGCAAAATTGCAACCGAATTTTCAGCAGCTTTATCTCGACCTTTTAGAACTTATCAGCGACAAGACACTTTGGATGGAAGTTCTCAGAGAAACTTATGTTAGCGCCATACGTTTACTGAATGCAGACTCTACCCTGAACTCAGCGACTGAGCGCACGCATTTGAAAAATTTGGGTGGATGGCTTGGTTCTCTAACCATAGCCAAAGATAAACCGATAAAACATAGGAACATCTACTTCAAGGAACTTCTTATCGAAGCATTCGATAGCCAACGCCTCATGGTTGTCATACCTTTCACATGCAAAGTACTAGTGCAAGCCATGAAATCCACGATTTTCAAACCCCCCAATCCTTGGCTAATGGATATCCTTGCTCTTTTGATGGAGATATACCATTTCGCGGAACTGAAAATGATTCTCAAATTCGAAATCGAGGTTCTTTGTGGAGATCTGCAACTTGATTATAAGGCTATAGAGCCCTCGACTTGTATCAGGGAGCGGCCAGCACAGCTGGAAGATGGTATCTCGTCAGCAAATATTCCTGAAGGTCTGGAGGCGTTTGAGGATATGTCACTCAGCAACATGAACCGCGTTATTCGGAATGAGAGAATATCCTCGACCTCGATCATTTCCAGTCTCCCTAATTTAGATCAAATCTTGGTGTTTCCCCCATCCGCTAGTACCATGGCTGATCCCGGCGTCCTGAGGCAAATCGTTCATAGTGCAGTAGAGCGAGCTATTGCCGAAATCATCACTCCCGTTGTCGAACGTTCTATTACAATTGCATCGATCTCAACGGCCCAGCTGATTCTGAAAGACTTCGCGATGGAACCTGATGAGGAAAAGGTTCGCCAAGCGGCCGGGACTATGGTTCGTGCGCTGGCAGGTAGTTTGGCGCTTGTTACGTGCAAGGAACCCCTAAAGATGAGCATGACAAACTATATTCGAATGATTCAGCAAGAATTCTCCGATCAGCCTATGCCTGAAGGCCTCATCCTCATGTGCGTCAATGATAACTTGGATGCGGCTTGCGGTATCGTTGAAAAAGCAGCAGAAGAGAAATCTCTCCCTGAGATAGAAAAAGTCATTGAGTCACAACTTGAAGCCCGTCGTCGCCACCGTGCAACGCGTCCTAACGAACCGTTTATCGATCCTTCTATTAGTCGATGGGGATTTTTCATCCCAGAACCGTTTAGGCAGGTTCCTGGCGGCCTAAACAAAGAACAGCTGGCCATATATGAGAATTTTGCGCGCCAATCCCGGGGAGCCGGTCATAGCCACATTCAAAATGCATCGACTGACTCCGGGAAACAAATTCCTGACGTTCTCCAAGAGCCTTTCCCGGCTATTCCTAATCTATCCACTCCGGCTGAACAGCCAGCTGTTCCACACCACGTGGCACAAACGCAGCAGGAATCCAGCCTGCAACAACCCGCCATCGCTGCTGCTCAAGGCCAGATGAACGGTTTCCTTGACAATGCTAACCCTCGCGAGAAAGTAGAAGCTCTTGTTTCTCAGCTGCAGCTCTCGGCTCGAAATGCTTCAGAAGAGCGTTTAAAGGACCTTGGACGGGATAACGCCATCCTTCAGGACTATAATCAGGTTTTCCGCACGATCCTGACCGCACCGAACGGCGAAGATTTGGCGCGATTGGTGGCTCTCAAGATATGCACTACGTTGTATTCTCGCACTGAGAGCCGTTTGGAAATCGAACTTCTTGTACACATACTGGCTAAGATCTGTGAACTATCTTCCCTTGTTGCTAGGTATACCTGGGCTGTACTTGCCGATGTGGATGATGAACACATGTTCAATGTGCCAGTCACTGTCGCCCTTATTGATGCAGGGCTTTTGGATCTTCAACGTGTTGATATGATCCTCGCAAAACTCATCCAGGAGAAGAATGTTCCTGCCCTGGAAGTGCTCTCCAACCTTATCGACCAAGTCCTTCTGAACGATGAACCTTCCGCTCTGCGATCGGACTTTTCAGGCAGTCTAGATGCGATGAATAAATGGGTTGTCGAGAACCCAGATCTCAGTGTTGCTAAGGATATTATCCGGAAGCTTCGTGAATCGGGCATACCAGAAACTGCCAACGCACTTCTTACGGACCAGGCCCGTTCAAAGCGTGACCAGATGGAATACATTTTCAGTGAATGGATTGGCGTGTATAAATTTGCCTGTTCTAACGACAGGACTTACAGCACATTCCTGAAAGATATACACCAAAGACAGGTCATGAACAATCAGGAGGATTCGGCTCTATTCTTTAGGCTCAGCATCGATATCTCTGTAGCCATGTTCGAACATGAGTGTCAGAATCCAAATGGGAATGTTGATGAAGCGTTCTTATATATTGATGCGCTCGCGAAATTGGTGATCTTGCTGGTTAAGTTTCAGGGCGAGAGCACTGGAGCCGTCAAGGCAAGCAAGCCAGTCTACTTAAACTCCATCCTTTCGCTTCTAGTTCTTGTCTTGAACCACCATCAAGTGATGAGGGGCGACAGTTTCAACCAACGGGTATTTTTTAGACTTTTCTCAAGCATCCTTTGTGAATATTCCATGTGTGGCTTGGAGAAGGCGGACCAGCATAAAGAAATGATGTCCGTTTTTGCCGACAAATTCCTGTCCATGCAACCCAAACACGCGCCCGGGTTTGTCTATGCATGGCTGGCATTGATATCCCATCGTGTCTTCGTATCTGGAATGCTTAACCTGCCAGATCAATCGGTAAGTTCTTCAGATTGCCTTTGTAAATCGGATTGAATCCTTACTAACCGGTTAAAATTAGGGGTGGGAATCGTATAGTGAAATTATGCAAGTTTTGCTTCCATACATCGGCGACCAGCTAAAGCCAGCCAATGTTTCATTTGTTGCAAAGGATCTATACAAAGGCGTTCTTCGCATTTTCCTTCTGCTCCACCATGATTTTCCCGAGTTCGTAGCGGAGAACCACTACCAGTTTTGCAATGTCATCCCGTCGCACTGCGCACAATTACGAAATCTTGTCTTGAGTGCATACCCATCGACGTTCCAGAAACTACCCGATCCATTCAGAGATGGTTTAAAAATTGAACGGATAGATGAAATCCGCAAGGCTCCCAAAGTTGCTGGTGATGTTGTTGCTTCTATTCGACGTGCGAATTTGACCGATGTAGTTGATAACGCATTCCGATCGACTGTAACTGACAGCGCGGTTCAGCAAATTTGCGATGCTGTATCAAACCCCCCTGTCAATAAGACCGGGTATTTTTACACTCCGATAAACGTGGATGTTACCCTATTGAATGCGCTCGTCATGTATATTGGGCAAAACGCAGTTACATCTAGTCAAAAGGGTAGTGCATCCGCAATGTTCAGCAACTGCCCACATACTACTCTTCTCGAGAAGCTTTCCAGGGCCTTTCAACCCGAAGCTCGATACTACTTTTTTAGTGCTATTGCCAATCAGCTGCGGTATCCCAACAGCCATACGCATTACTTCAGCTTTGTCATCCTCCATCTTTTCGGGTCTGAGCAGCCCGATCAAGACTCGGATATTCGCGAGCAGATCATTCGGGCTCTCCTTGAGCGGCTGGTCGTTCATCGACCCCATCCCTGGGGCTTGATAATCACGGTGCAGGAGTTACTTCAGAATGGCAATTATGCTTTCTTCCGCTTGCCATTTATTCAATCGACGCCTGAGGTAAGGGATATATAATTCTGAAATATAACAACCTATTCATTGTGGAATTTTTTACTGGAAGTTCGATCACTAACGAAAATTGTCATTGCAGATTAGCAATCTTTTCAACGTGCTGCTTCAGCACATCCAACATCAAAGCCCGAGGGCGGCGCTGACTTAATTGATTATTCCAACTGCCCTAGATGCAAGAACATACACTTAAAACCTACTCCGTACACCCAATTGCTTTCCCTTGTCGTGGGGGCGAGTGTGACTTTAGAGGTTATATGTCATGACTATAGTTTAAATTTCTCTTTTTCTTTTCCCCAGGCTCTAGGTAGTTCAAAAGCTTCTATTTTCATTGCTTCTACGGGTTCAGGCTGCGGAGTTTCTCGGTCTACTTTTTTTCGTGCTCTTTTCTATTTGTCTATTGCTCTCCTTCCATGTGTCTTCTCTGCGCTCTCCTTTTTCTAGTTTATTTTAACCTTTATTTGTCCCTGGGGGGTATGCATGTTTTTAAGTATGCTTGCCGTTATTGATTGAAATGATTGCGAAACAATTTTTTTTTATTAACTTTCTCTCTCTCATTCACATACGCATTCTTTATTTATGATTTAACTATTATCGTTTGATTTGAGAGTTAAGCGGGGAGGGAGAAATGGCATGGATGGGCGTCGGATTGCGAGCTACATTCGGGAGTGAGGGTAGCAACGTTGCATTTGAACACCTTTTCTATATCATAAGCTGTCCATCGATGAGATATATCTACGTTTCAGATAGGTTTAGCTTCGCATACAGTTTGTTGGAGATTCTTCGACGGACAGCGTCCTTTTGACATCTAGTTCTGTGCGTACTTGACTGTAGTTAACTATTGGGGGTGTGGCTGTCGTCAAACTCGCCCAACCGCCACCCTCAGTCACATGTCAACATAGTTTCAATCGTTCCAAGTTTTCCCCCGTAAATAACAACATAAACAAACAGTCTCATGCAGGCCCAACTTCTTCTTCAACCCCGATCAATTGAGCCAGGATGGACGATGAAACAGAGCCAAACCAGTCCCTATACTCTAGAACACTGGTATGTGTGCGGTTTACTCTGCTTCGTTTGCTCGCTATTATTAACTTCACGTTCCTCTCCTCTCTAGCAGGTGACGATCAATTAGCTCATATATCTCCAGTCCTTCATCACAGAAACCGCCCAGACCATAGTCTCTAAATCGGCCCAGCGAGCGTATCTGAACACCGCACTCTTTGCTCTCTCCTCCTTCATTCTATTCTGCATCTCTGTAGTCGCTTATTGGATCTTCTACTACAATTATGTTCCGCAGATCGGGCTAGAGCGGCAGGTTCATTTACAGTTTGGGTATGTTTTTTCCTCCCAAACCCAACCCAATAAATAAGCGAACCCCTACACGGAAAAAGCATAAATGAAATAGATATTCCGGCAAGCTATGAAAACTGAGCCATCTTAAAACATATTAGTGACGGCCACCCCCATGGCACTGCAACATTAGGCACGGAATTAATATCCGGCCAGCAATACGATGTCAGCGTCATTTTATACCTTCCGCGGACCCCTTCTAACCTCGCCGCGGGTAACTTCATGCTTGACCTCAGATTATTTTCTACTACAGATACCCCAAACACAAATACGTCAATGAAGGCAGACTTGGTTAGGGGATCTCGGCGGTTTGCTATTCTAACATATGCATCACCAATGGTGGATACGGCCAGGAGAGTGTCAAAAATTCCGCTTTACGTGCTTGGGTGGCAGAGGGAAGCGGAGGGCTTGAAGGTTAGCATGATGGAGCAGGCGGAGTTTGGAAAGAAGAAAGAGGCGATGCCCAAGGCATTGAGGTTGGAGATTCAGAGTGTGGAGAGAATGCAGATTTATAATGTTGCTGTGAGGTTTGATGCCAGGTTTAGTGGGCTACGGTATGTTGCTATTTCAACTTCTTTTGACACCATGATAGGAGTGAACTTGCACGCTCAAGCTGTGTGCATGCCATCTGAGGGTCCCTGGGATGGACAGAATAACCGAGCTGACAATGATTGTGATGTGGCAGATGGATTATATATAGCTGGAGAATTCTGTCGTTCTTAATATTCAGCTCGACATTCTGGGTCGTTGCGATGATCTGTACGTCCTCTGTGTGGTTGGCTCTAGCTAGCCAGGAGGAAGCAACACCTATTAAGAGGCCAAAATTGGAAGAAGAGGAAGAAGACGGAGGCAGCAGCGATGTCGCCGTCAAAGAGGATGAAAGCGAAGAAGAGGGGGGAAATTATCCAGGACTTGGATTAGAGCGTGACGGACAACAGAGCAGCGAAGTGGAAACGATCAAGAAGGAAGAGGATATCGAGGAATCCACGAAGATTCAGCCCTTTATCAGAGAAGCCGAAGTCCACGACGAAGCTGATGCAGATATTCCCGCCTCAGGAAGTTCTACGCAAACAGTTGTAGGGGGTAGGGACGCGGAACAAGCCGTCCAGAGACGCAGAAGCCATGTACGCTTTCAACATGAAAAGGATATGGGATAGGTGGCTTTGGGTTACTGGCCCTGCTGACCGAACGCTTGCTTTGATTGGTTTGCAGATGATACCCCTATATCCTCACTTCACGCAGCGTTATAATAGAAATGATAAATCATGTGAAATCTACCAAGACGGACCAATGTGCCGTCTTATTTTGAGTACTTTACCTAGTTTTAAACCACCAATTCTTGTAGTAACAGGGCAATTTCTGTAAATATTCACTCTGTTGTCACAGCATCTCAAGCATGGGGCTAATAATGCGTGGAAACTTTGGAAGCGCGTCGCCCAACATTTCCTATCCCTTTTCACCACCGAATACATACTCCGTAATTTGGCTTCTTCTAGGACAGCAAAGGCCGCCGGGGATTTCAACCCAGTAGGGTTCTATGCAGTGAATCTGTTAAAAGAAAGAGAAATAAACAAAGGAATTAAAAAGAGAAAAATAAACAAAGGGATTAAAAAGAGAAAAATAAACAAAGGGATTAAAAAGAGAAAAAATAAACAAAGGAACCGCAATTTAAGACCCTAAGCGTTTTCAAGTATTTAATTGTTGCTTCGCCCGCATCTACAAAATAACCCCACATTAACTAACTACCGCACCGCACTGAGAGCATATTGACAGAGGTCAACGCAGACACCCCCGCTGCCTCTGTACAAACTCCCTATCCACTGACAATGCATATTCTTGTACGTCTCTATGCACTTCTCAAGAAAACCCCCCACATTCCCAAGAATTCTAGCTAGAGTGAATAAGGTTTACATCCGTGACATCTCCTCTGCTCACATATCCCCCCCCCATTTCACATAGGTTGTCAACGATGACGGGCCTCCCTCAAACCAGTCATCGCCATATGTACATTCGCTAGTCCACACTCTCCAATCCTCCGGCCACATCGTCTCCGTGGTACTCCCGCACAGGCAACGGTCATGGATCGGCAAAGCTCACCTCGTAGGAGATACCGTCAAACCCACCTACTTTCGCCCAGGTACCCTGCACAAGGATGACGGCACAATCCATCACCTACCCCTGGGCGCGGAGGGGGAGCCCGATAGCCCCGATCCAAACTGCGACGAGTGGATCCTCATTGACTCCACGCCCGCCAGTTGCGTTCAGATCGGACTGTTCCACTACTTCAAAGACCGCGGGCCCATCGACCTGGTCATTTCTGGCCCCAACTACGGGAGGAATACAACTGCCGTCTTCGCGCTATCGAGCGGGACTATTGGCGGTGCCATGGAGGCTGCTATGTGCGGTCTCAAGGCTATTGCGCTCTCGTTCGCCTTCAGCTCGCGCGACCATGATCCCATCGTCATCGCGGAGGCGTCACGGCATTCTGTTCGTTTGATTGGCTATGTGTACGAGAATTGGGGGGAGGATGTTGATTTGTATAGTATCAATGTGCCCCTGGAGCCCGGGGTTAGCGAGGGCAAGGTCCTGTATACGGATATTTTGCAGAATCGCTGGACGTCTGGGAGCTGTTTTGAGGCTCTTGATGCGGAGGAGAGTGGGGAGGGTCCAGATTTGCAGGAGCAGAAGCTGCGGCAAGCTGGGGAATTAGATGCGGGGACTAAGAAAGGGAAAGCAGCGGGAGCGTCGTCTGGGACAGGGACGACAACGCCACGATATCGACATATGCATTTCAAGTGGGCGCCCAAGTTTGCGGATGTCTATAAGAGTGTAGAACTTAGTCCTCCAGGGAATGATGGATGGGCTGTTAAGGAGGGGATCACTAGGTATGATTCCCTTTTTGGTTATGGGCTCCTGCGTCGCGAAATCTCATCTTCACTATCTCTACTGGCACCATCAAGTCTTCCTGGTCATAGCTAACCGTCTTTGTGATTACAGTGTTACCCCCTTGAGAGCAAATTTCATGCACTCACCGGGATATACAGGTGAAATCCAGTTGTGAGTATAAATACCCAATGTGATTATGTATTTATGACGTTATGTTAGACGAGTAAATAGATATCTCCCCTCAGTGTATCTATATGCACTTCTAATTCGTTCCTCACTCTGTTCCCCTTCTCTTATTTATCCAGAACTTGCGCATTTCCCGAACATCTATATATTTTATCTTGTCCCGTAGAAGGTGCATTCTAACGATTCGCCTCATTTCCATCTGCCCACAGGTTCGTCAAAAAGCCGATATTCTACGCTCTCGTAGAATGTCAGGACTCGTATGTGCAGCCCCTTGTGATCCAAGCGTTTCGAAAACGACTACCCGGAAACTCTTACGAGTCGATATTTTCCCTTTGTGAACTTCCCGACCCGTCATCCCCCTTGCTACAGTACAGAGTATATGAATTATGCGACTTTGAACACGTCCTACGCCATCCTAAAACATCATTGGTAAACTCCTATGTCATTCGCAAAGCTTTGATTCGAAAACACTACCTCTCAAACATCATTACGAACTGGGTGGCGAAGCATCCAGACAGCATCTTGAAAACACACTTTAAACAAGCGGTGTGCTTTGAGTTGGATTACGCAGAATTTCTCGACGAGGCATTGGCAGAGGCCTATGAACTACAGGAGAGCTTTGAAGCCAATGAGGGAAAAGCGGAGGAGGAGAAGGAGTGGTGGATTTTAAAGCCGGGGATGGGTGATCGCGGCCGGGGCATTCGCTTGTTCAACAGCGAATCAAGCCTGCGGGCGATATTTGAGGAGTGGGAAGAGGACCAGTCCGATTCCGACCATGACGAGGATAGCGACAACAGCCACGTCCACGCCAATGAAGGAACGTATGGTCACAAATATAATGATGATGCTGACGACGATAATGATAACAACGGGGTCATCACATCTCAGCTGCGCCATTTCATTGCACAGCCGTACATCCACCCGCCTCTCTTGCTGCCATCGGAGTCCAATCGGAAGTTCCACATCCGCACCTATGTCCTGGCTGTTGGCTCCCTGCAAGTTTATGTGTACAGGGAAATGCTCGCGCTATTCGCTGAAAGGCCATACCTACCCCCCTGGCACAGAGGCGCAGACATCACCGAGGAGCTCACCCGCCACCTGACGAATACGTGTCTGCAAACAGATAGGAACGGTGTGCCCAAACGGAATGCGGTCCGGCGATTCTGGGCTCTTGGTGATGCCGTTATCCCGTTCTGCTCCTCGGCAGCGGGGGGTTCGGGCTCCAACAGTGCCCGTTGGAAGGAGAACGTATACGAGCAAGTTTGTGCTGTGACAGGCGAGGTATTTGAAGCTGCTGCGCGGGGGATGCCGGTGCATTTTCAAACGCTAACGAATGCCTTTGAGCTGTTTGGGGTGGACTTTTTGGTTGACGAACATGGCAAGGTGTGGCTGCTGGAGCTGAATGCGTTCCCGGACTTCCAACAGACGGGTGACGAGCTGAAGGGGGATGTGGTGGGAAGGCTATTTGAAGGGGTGGTGGAGGTTGCTGTGAAGCCATTTTTTGGGATTGATGGAGGGACTGGAGAAGCTAGGATAGGGGGGGAGAAATTCGGATTGAGGCTCGTTCGGGATCTTAAGATGGGTGTGAAAGGGTGAATGGACGGGATGTTGTTCTGTTCGACTCACCTGTTTTTCGGTTAATGTTGGTACCGCCATACAGAGAGTCACAAAGAGTCATATAAAAATGCTGCAGACAATGAGCTGGGTGGCAGGGAAACTGGTTGTTTCTGGCTGACAGTTGACTCGCAGAGCTTCTATCACTCTATGCTGCGCCACCATTGGGAGTCAGTGATACTGGGTACGTCTGCAGCAAATGAGTTACTAATTATTTTGTTGTCCCTCCTTTGCATGGGTGCACAGGCGCGGTGACAGATGCTGAGTGACCCAAATATTTTCATACTGTGTTGTTGTCAACGCTGAGACGAGAGCATGACTGACTTGCGTCCTCTTCTGGGTGTGAAAGATCGGTGGGTGTTATGGAGTTACTCTTTTTCTTATAGTTCCTTTCTTGTCCCTTGCATAGGGGAATATGTAGAATTATTTGGCATTCTCTTGCCTGGGTTCAAGGGTGGTTATGATTAGGGTTAGGGGTTAGGGTTGGGGTTAGTTTTGCTGTTGATTCTTCGCCAGCATATAACGGAAGAAGAAAAGTATGCACACCACATCAACCGCCGGGGATAATTAGATAGTTAAACAAAGACCTGAACCTCGTTAATGGTTACCCTGTTATCTTCTCCTGTCCAGAGAATTGCATTATTCTTGGTCTATCTTAGTGTCGAGAACACATGAAGCCCTTGAGAATAAAGTGACTAACCATACTCTGCATAACTATCCCGACTAACTGTATGAAAGAAGACCCATCATATCATGTGTTTTTCGAGTCCTCCGTTCGGTATCAGCATACCCATACCTTAGAAGTGGTAAACACTGGCCGTTGTTGATATCGTAATGCTTCGACTGCAACCGTGACGCCACCTCGATGCATACAACAAACGTCAGGCTGCTATTCGCGGCTTCTTTTGCCCTTATTTTGCCTAGCCCAATCCCGAAATAGTTAAACGTAGCTAACTAACTAGCTCATCCGGAAGGGCACCCATGAAGATCCATTTTGCGGCACTACTGCAGTGGGGATTTTTAGAGCAGCGACCTCTTACCGGCTGGCTCCCTGCCAGGAGCACACCGCTATTCCCATACTCATTTTCATTCACAATGTAACTAACATGTTCAGCTTGATATGGGAGTGTATGGAATGCTGGGTATGTGGAGTTGTAGCCAGCAAGTATCAATCATCATCATCATCATCATCATCATCGTGATTGAGGATCATGCTGCAGCAGTGTCTCGTTCTGATGCTGCCCGACTGGTAGTACCACTTCAACGCATGGTACCATTCAAAGCGCGCAATTTTACCTCCCAACCCCAAGCTTCAAGTAATATGGATATGGAGCTTACAGGAGCTGAATTCCTCTCCAGAAAGATGCAAATTAAACTACTATTGTTAATAAAGATGAAATTCTCCGAACTCTTTTTATATAATATATTATCATTTAATCTGCTTTTAAGAACTAGGTAGTTATTAAAAAACACATAGATTTTAATAAAAGTTTATATTATAAATTAACTTTTTAACTGTGAAATTTAAAATAAAAAATTTATATATTTAATTTATTTTTTAGTAATTTAAAAAATATTTATTGATACTCTATTGGTATTCTTCCCCCGGGCCGGGGGACTCTCTGATGAATAACTAGGCGATGGCTCTTATTTCCCTCCACAAATCCTCTCTCCATGCATTGGCCCCTGTTAGGGCCGCAGGATGACCCCTGAGGTGGCCCCAATAGGTTGACATCAGGTACAGAGATTTAGGAACTGACCCGGATTGCCCCTTGGGGGGGATTGTGGGAACTGTGAGTGGTGCTCTGTGTACGTACAATCATCTAACACATATGTTCGACTGAATCATTTCATGTCTATCAAGTGTGTTTATTATTGCGTCCGATATCGCCTCTCTATGCCCGATCCATCGCTCTGCATGTTCCCTCATCTCTTGTAATTGGATGATGGCGAAGTCAGCTACCCCGGAGTTCCGTAATTGAGATCCCTCCCATTTTCCGGTGGGCCATATTACAATATTGAACCATTTTTCCCTCGGTCCCTTATTCCCATCTAGGGCGACCCCACGGATCCGGCCTTGGTTAGCGTAAGGTATATATCCAGGCCGTGCAGCTTTAAAAAAAAGGTTTTAAGGTAACTATCCGCATAACCAAATATACTAACGGTATTATGTTATTGTTCAGTGTCGATAGTTCTTAAAAAGTTATTGTTGAATACCATCTCCGTTCTTTGTTTTGAGGCTATTTTCGCCCGGCAAATTTCATTGCTTGCAGGGGATATATTTTCCACGTCGTGGCACAATTTCTTCCTCATTTAACAAGTTAATGTCTTCCCAACCTTCTTCCTCTTTTCTTCTCCTACGCAAATTTTGCTGCTCTCTTATGACCTAGTAATTAATCGACCTTGGGGATGGAAATGTGCCGGTGATGACATGCTATGCATCTAAACCTCAATGGCTAGCTTCGTGGGTTTATTAACTGTCCTTTTTTCCCCACCCGTGCTCTGCCCCCATTGCATGTCGATGAAGATGAGCTACAAATTGACCAGGGTACATCTTCAGAATGATACGTTACGGCATTTTGATTTCACCTCTCCAACGAAATCCAATTCCTCTTCGACAGTCAGCCTGAGTGACGTGTATTTTCTCGTCTGACCTGAACAATCCATCCATCCATCCATCCATTTGTGTGGTGGCAGGCATATTTTTCACTTCGCCCCTGTTCTACTTATTGCCAGTCGCAAGCCCTTTGAGCTCAAAGAAGAAGAGAAGCAGAAATTAGGAAAGGAAGCGAAAGAAGAACAGACCTTGCATCAGGTTACAAGAAAACAGCATTCTGTCTCTCGCTTTGTCCGAATCAATTCAGTGCCCTTTTTCTCTCTCGTCAGCCCCAGAACTCCTGTTAACCTTCGACTTGTCGTTAGATTCCTTTCTTTTCTAGCTCTCAGAGATTTCTTGAGCTGTTGTATGAGAGGCGCGATTACCTACAGATTTTTAACCTAATTTGTTTAACCATTTGTATCCCCCAGAGAGCACAGGGATCTTCCTTGGGTTTCCATGTCCGCTCAGTTTATATCATACCCAGCTGATTGTTGGTGTCCCCTTTCGTCATTTAGTGCTAAGTGTCCTAACCCATTCACCTTGTATTGCACTATTTTTACTTTCCTTTTTCTTTTTCTGTCCACCAGCTGTCCACCTCGTTATAGTTGGAGTGGAACAAAGAGGGGAACAAGCCTGGACCCTTGGACACTTAGCCCCATCCAAGACTTTTACATGCGGAGGCATGGACTGGCAGCCCTTACCAGTCCACTATTTCCTCTCCCTTTCACTGTTTTGAGCTCTTGACTTGGATTTACTGTCGTTTGTGGTAGCTTGTTCGTCATTATAATTGTTTTCTCACCTTTTTTTTTCTTTTTTCCTACCCCCTGTACGTTTGTTTTGTTCTTTGCCGCTGTGTGTTCTATTCCTCCGGGGAGAGCCACACTATTCATTCAATCGAAACTATAGAGGGACTGATGTTCAAGACTTTGCTATCGCTGAGTTACTTTCTATACAATAGACGGAGGAACCCAGAGCAGACAGAGGGAATAGAAGGGTAATTTTTGCCTTCTCCCATTTTCTCTTCTCTCCTTTTTTTTTTTTTTTCTTTTTGTATATCCCATTGGGAGCCTCTTTGTGACTCCTGCCCGGAAAAACGGGCAGCTCGTCTTTTTCGCCCTCCAAAAAGCTGCATGTCGTTGGTTGTTCTCCCTTCGCCTCTGTCGCTGCTTCTTCGCTATTTTATATATATATATATCGCACTGTTGTTGCCTCTGCTGCGCGCCTTCTCTCCTCGAGACTGACCCTCAGGCCACGGCGCTGTCTTTCTGCTTTTGCGCACAGCGTGCTGATAAACAAACGTCGTCGTCGTCGTCGTCTTCGTCTTCTTCCATTTTTCAGTTGCATGATAGACTTATGCTGATTTCCAACGCCCTCCGACAACACATCCGCTTCGTCACCTCCTGGAGTTTGGCCTGCATTCGCGTCCCTTCTCTCTCCCTTCTCTGATATATGTTGTAATTCATCTGCTTAAGAGACCGTTACCTTCTTTGAGTGTGACGTTTCACACGGTCCAGCTGTCCGTGGACTCGCGCAGACCGGCTCCCCTCGCGGCCCCCCCCCCCCCCCCCCAACCCCCACCAAAAGGCTAGTCTTGCGTGCATCCTCTCAACAGTTGTCCGCCACGATGGAGTCCAATCTCGACCATGCCCGAGAATTAGTGGCTTTGCAGTTTCTACACTCTTTTCTACCGATTATTGCTGCAACCTACTACGTTGGTGCTTCTATTGTGAGAAGTATACGTGCACATAAGAACAATGAATCCATTTCCCAAGATCAGAAATGGTTAAGAATTACGCTTGGCTGTATCATGGTCCTCGTATTGGCAACTTATGTGAGTGGAAACTGGATTGCTCAATTATGTTTCTACGTGTATATACATGGCGTTACTTTCCTGGTTAAAAATGAACTTTATCATTGTGATTAGTGCTAATGTGTTTTTTCTTCTTTTTTCGAACTTGTAGGTCGGCGATTCGGTGATATTGATATTAGCCTCGATTTCCAAAGCTGTAATCTCTCCGCCACAGCACTTCATCGTTAGTATACTTTTATACTCTGATGTATTGTGAGAATAGAACTGACTCTATATATCGGGTAGATCTTTGCGCTAGCTTCAGGACTTCTTTGGTTTAGCATTCTTTTGATGTGCATCGATTCCCAATCGCCCCCGGGCTATCCACTTTACGGATACTGCCTCATTTACTTCGTGTTTGAAGTTGCGCTGCTTTCGTTATCCATTCTACTTGGAATCCCTCGAACAGGGGAACCCAACGGAAAAAGAGCAATTCAGGGAATCCGCCTGTTCTTATTTTCCCTCGTCCCTTGTGTTGCTTTTGGTTTTCTCCTTCTCACGACCAAAAGTATTGACGGTGATGAGGAAAGCGCACCTCTGTTGAGTGACACGATGAATGTGACTCCATCAACTGAAAACACATATGGAGCTTGCGATAATTCATCTGACGCCGGTGCTCCCCAGCCCTCTAAAAAAGACACAACCCTGTTCGATGAGGACGATGAGGAAGAATTGAATGCGGCAGACGTGGATTTATGGGCCTTTGTTTCAAATCTATATGTATGTCTCAAGAATCTCTTACCAACTTGGAAAACTGAGACCTTTGCGATCATTGTCATGGCTATGAATTCTCCGGCTAACTATTAATATTCTCAGGTCCTTGCTCCATTCTTCTGGCCTTCCAAAAAACTAAAACTGAAACTGTGTTTTGTGGGAGTTGGTATTTGTCTGGCTTTTGCACGGATCATAAATATCTTGATCCCGATTCAGATAGGGCTGATTACCAACATCCTTAGCCAAAATAATGGTAGGACACGTCATGACAAAACTGCTATAATACTTCAATATATGCTTATATCACTTCGCTATTATAGGAGTTTTCCCTTGGAAAAACGTTACTGTTCTAATTGCCCTTCGATTGCTCGATTCCAGTGGCGGGTTGCCATCAGCCATGAAATTCATGTGGATGCCGCTGGAGAACTTTGCATACATGAATCTCAGCACAACAGCATATAATCATGTCATGACGCTTTCAAGTGACTATCATGATAGCAAAAACTGTGGGAGTCTCTGGCAAGTAGTATTCCGAGGTCAAAATGTTAAAGATATGGTTACAAATCTTTGTTTTCATATTGGCCCCATGATAATTGACCTTGCACTAGCAGTCAGCGTTTTATACTACTTGTTTGACGCCTATATGGCATTGGACGTTGCAGCTGTCTCTGTGTTGTTCCTCTGGTCGTCTGGCAAAATTTTAGCTAAGCAAGCTGGTCAACGGAAGGAATATATTATTCATAGGTCGAAAGAGTTTACGCATCTGTGTGAGACTACGGCCAACTGGCACACTGTTTCATATTTTAATCATATACCCTACGAAAAGTCGAGATACTTGTCACGCGTGCAAGACCATTTGGCAGCCTTGTTCAAGTTTGTGTTTTGGGGGCGGATTGAAAACATTGTTCAATCCCTGGCGTTAATTTTAGGATTGTCGGTTGCCTGTTTTATGGCAATCTATCAAGTTGTCAAAGGTTACAAGCCGGTCGGTAGCTTCATAATGCTACTCAGTTATTGGGGGCAGCTGTCTGGCCCCCTTCAGTTCATTGCCGGTGGGTTTAACAACCTTGCAATGGATATGGTGGATATGGAGGAATACCTCAAACTGTTAAAGCAAAAACCAACAATTACCGATCGTCCACATGCACAACCCTTACATTTTGACCAAAGCGATATTGAATTCGTTGACGTCAGTTTTTCGTACGATGGGAAACGAGAGGTTTTAAAGAATGTCAATTTCAAAGCCAAGTCTGGCCAGACCACGGCATTGGTTGGTCAGACTGGTGGTGGTAAAACGACTATCTTAAAGCTACTCGGTCGCTTTTATGATCCGACTTCAGGCAGTGTGAGAATCGGTGGGCAAGACATTTCTCATGTCATTCTCGAAAGCCTTCGCGCCAACCTTGGTTTCGTTCCCCAGAGCCCTGCCCTTTTTCACGATACAATAATCAACAACATCCGATATGCAAGACTCGGAGCCACTGATGATGAAATTATCGAAGCTTGCAAAGCTGTGGCTCTTCATGATCGGATTTTGTCATTTACTGAAGGATATCAGACGCTGGTGGGTGAACGCGGCGTGAAACTCTCGGGCGGGGAGCTACAACGTGTTGCAATCGCTCGGGCAATTATCCAGAATCCTAAAATTGTTCTCTTGGACGAAGCTACCAGCGCTGTGGACAGTGAAACAGAAGCCTTTGTCCAAGAAAGTTTACGCCGTCTCAGTGAAGGAAGGACAACCTTTATCATTGCGTAAGTCCGGCTTTGGCCAATTCCCCTGAAAGCCTTGATGATTTGACTGACCCCCAAATTTATAGACATCGTCTTTCGACCGTGATCAACGCAGATAAAATTCTAGTCGTTGCTGACGGCACAATCGTTGAAGAAGGGAATCACGCTGAACTCCTGGAAAAGAGAGGTCGTTACCACCGACTATGGGCTTTTCAGGGAGCCTTCCATAACCCGAAGTCTAAACATGAACAAACGGGAATTCTCATTAACGACCTAGATAATAAGGGTTCTGTAATTAGGGAAGATTTCCCAGAAGATGGAAAAGATATTGCTTCAAGCCGAAGTGGGGATAATGCCGGTGAGGCATTAGACAACAGCGGCAAGCAAGGTCGTGAACCCTTGAGTCAAAAAAATCCCAATAGCGAAAGTGGAGTGTCCACGAACAACCCCTTTTCGAAAAAAATCTGGAAGCCAGATGCCCCTGAATTCGTCCCTAGAGCTCATCAAAGCCCCAGACCTTCGGTTCTGGAAGTAGTACCAACTCAAACAAATGGGACCAATCATTGTTTTCCCAGTGGAGCTGCATCTCTGAACCTCTCAAAGGAGAATGTCCCGCCACCAGGCAGCACGGACAGCAGTTTGAATGCCCAGATGAAGAACGAAGACCGAGAAACCATATCGTTACCCTCGAAAAAGCAAATGGCTTTGGGGCAGCCCGGATTAAAGGACGTTCGTTCTGCTGAGTTAGAACAGGAGCCTGCTACCCAGGATCCCACTGAGATTAACTCCCCTCGATTTGCCAGTCTGCAAAATAGTACTCAACGTCGCCGGGAATTGACCAAAAGTGAGCCTACTGGCCTTGGAAAGAGCACGAGTCAAGGCGGGGACGAAACTTCATCATTAGTCGATTCGGAAACTACAAAACCAGCGACTCAGCACAAGAAAGGCCAGTCAACGGCTAATCAGCGTCGTCGCCGCCGTAACCGTAACGGGAACAGTAGCAACGATAACCCGGAGCAGGGAAACTCCAAAACTAGTCCGGATTGCACCAGATCTTCGTCATACTGAGGAACAGCGGGAGCTTATCTACCTTGTGGCTCGAGATGTGTCTGTTTAGTAATATATGTCCTGGTCCAAGCCGCATCCATCGAATCGATATCCTGGGAGGGATCGAGAACTCTTTCCTAGAGAAACTGATATTGACAACACAAAATTCGACATGACGGAATGATGGAAAGAGAAAAAAGGAAAACGAAACTCTTTTGAAACTTTGTTTAGAACTTTTTAGTGTTTTTTATTTTATTTTATGATTGTTCCGTGTATTATATTTATTACTCTCCTAGCGATGGGTTATGGATTATTAATTTCGAGGCAAAATGGATTCATTGAGGGAAGGTTAGGAGTTGAAGGTTTTATCATCTTAGTGAGGAATAGCTTAATATCAATTAGCTAACTAAATTAAAGATATCATGAATTAAGTCCCTTGTTTACCTGCACGCATCCATAACCCTAGGTTGTATTTGTAAGTTAAGTGAAACGAATCAGCCATACCTTTGCTTCGCCAACGCCTTCAGCACACTCATCGTCTCCTCCTCCCTCCTCCGATACGACTTCAGCCTCTCCTCCCGCTCCGCCGCCCTCGCCCTCAACGTCTCCTCCCGCCGGAGCTCCCTTTCATTCTTCTTCCGTGCAAGTTTCTCCTTCTCCTTCTTCAACTGGGCAAGGTCGCTGCCTGCACCCATCAGCTCCTCATCGCCCACAACACCATCGTCGTCTCCACCCCACTTTGCATCGGCAAAGGCGCGATTGGCCGCTGCGGCTTCCCGCTTCTTCTCTAGCCGTCGCTCGCGGGTGCCGGGTTCAGCGCGTGGGGCTATTTCTTCCTCTGCGGCGCGGACAAGGGCCTTGTGGGAGGTACGGGCGAGGGTGGTTTGTTTGTGTTGGGCGGCTAGGGAGGCTGTTTGGGATTGTTTTTCGGATTCTGGAGGTTGGATGTTAGTTTGGGGCATTGGTGATTTTGGGGAGAGTGGAATGGCGAGATTTAGGGGGAGAGAATTGAAAACAAACCTCGTTGAAGTTGAAGGTCTTGGACGGTAGGAATTGTTGGGCCGGATTTTTGTACTGCTCTATTGCTCCTGGAATTTGAGGGTTCCATTGCAAGTGAGGTGTCCCGGGCCGGGAATTTGGGGCCGTAGGATTCTTCCTCGTCCTCGTCCTCGTCTCCATCTCCGCTGCATTCGCTTTTGCCGCTTAATAGAATGGCAGCACTATTTGAACGCTCGCCAGGGGGTTCGCTTGTATTCTTCCCACTAGACCTTTCGTAATATTCATCGTAAGCCGGGGAAGCCCGCGGGCCATTTGTAGATTCCCGGTCATTAAATCCGGATGCACTGTTCTGTTGCGCCTTTTCGAAAGTGGTCGGATCGTACCATCCTTCAGCGAGTTCTCCACGGTTCCTCAAATGTGTCAGTATTAATTTGTTTTAAGAGACAATTCAAGACAGAGTCTTCTTAGAAGACTGAAGAGGGGCCAGATAAGGTATCAATCAAAAAAAGCCAAATCGGCTTACCATTTTCCCACAAAGCTCTTCCATCTACCTTTTACCTCACGCTCATCCAGCTCCGCTACATCCAAATTCTTTTGTATGTCCAGATACAGCGCGAACATGGGCATCAACTGCCGCAAATCATGTTTCGAAAGCTGTCTTGAGCCAAATGGAAGGTCGACTGGAATGTCCGCTTCCCGTTTTTCATGCTTTCGTCTGCCAAATTTCCTGCTGTTTTTTTCTGGTGAACGGGATCTTGCATGTCTATCACTGCTGCTGTGATGGTGATGGTGATGGTGGTGGTGGTGGTGGTGACGGTGTCGAGAATGATCGGAGACCGGGGAGTGTGAGGCAGATAGCACTCGTGAACGCGATCGAGATCTGTAGTTTCGATAGTCTTCGCGACGAGGTTTAGTTACGTCCATGGTGGTTTTATTGGTTGCTTGGATAGTATGTTTGTGTTGAAGGGGAACATGCTTTGATGGACGGTTGGAGGTTCGGAGTGGGAAGCTGATGACTAACTAACTAATGCCAAGACTGGAAATACTTTTGGCCTAAAAAAATACTTTGCGGAACTTTCCAATGTATGGTTTCTGATGCGATGATGCAATAAAGATCGCGGAAATGATATAGTTATAGTGGGTGGTTTATAACTTTGAAAGAAGAACGGAAGATAAAATTCACCCAAAACCCAGCTAAATCTAGCTAGAACTTAACGTATTTACCTAAGAGAATACAGTACATAAAATAGTAGCAGAGAAAGATCCATTCGAAACGAAAGCAAGCCATTTGAATAGATTTCTACCCCCTGTCTGTCGGTGGGCGGCAATTTAGCCTTTCGGAAAATTAAGCAAGCCGAAGCAATATTGACCTTGGTTTTCGGCCCAAAATTGATACCTAGCATGCATGAATCCACATATTAACTTAGCTAGCAGGGGCGCTTGTCTGTTGGTCATTGACGCTGTCCACCGAGGGTGAAGATACAGCGGCGTTCTTGGGTTTATTTGCAGCAGCCATTTGCCATGCGGGGATGCTTGCAGGTTTTCCAAGTTGAGAAAATGGGCTTCTGGTGTTCTCCCGGGGCGCAGGAGTCGGCACTGGGGTGGATGCCGAAGTGGATGAGGGAACTTGCGGCGTTGAAATCGCTCCATTGGGGCCTGGCTGGGGAGTCGCGGACATGGGCCGTGGAGCAATGGTAGCATTTGAGGTGTTACCGGATGGTGCACCGAGTCGGTTTCCTAGCAGGACTTTCAGGCTTCGTAGCTCGGAGCTAAGTTCCTGCAGTCTTTTGTCGTTTCCTTCCTTGACACCATTGATAGCATTTGGTATGGCGTCATTCAAGCTTTTTACCTCTTCCCCAATACGCCGGGTCTCCTCATCCCGTCGCCGTGAGGAGATCTTTAAATCTGAGATAACATTTTCAACTTCACGAAGGGCAGCATCTAAGCGTTCGGTTCGAGCTTCTTCCGCAGTCTTTAAGGTTGCTGTGTCGGTTGACAGCTGATCGAGGAGGGCAAATGCACGAGAGAACTGCTCGTCGATACTTTGTTTGTCCTGCTGTAGCTGGGGAGGTGTAGGTGGGGCAATAAGCGGCGCGATATATCGCTGTAATTGAATGTTAGATACTTGTCATAATGGACGGAGTAGATACACCTAGGATTGGGATACCCTACCTTGACCACGAAATATAAACCATATCCAACACCGCCCGCTACCGTTGCCATAATAAACCAATCTCGCCAATCTCGCTTCGGCAATCTACACAGGGGGCATTATTAGCAATTTGATGATTATCTACAACAGATCCTCCTGGAAGCCAAACTTACTCTGGAGGGGGCGGTGGAGATTCCCATTGGCCTCCCGGTCTATATGGATAGTTTTGTCCATATTGTGTAGGAAGTAGTCGGTAATTAGACTGTTGATCTACATTACTCTGGCTAGGGCTTGGAGAAACCGCAGCAGAAGAGTCCTCGCCTACTCTCGAAAGTGCTAGATCGATCTCTTCTTGTGTCAAATTCTTCGATTGAAGGAATGCGATCTTTTTCTCCAGTGGTGCAGAAGAAACGGATGGGTCTTGGAGAACTATTCACATAAGTCGCACGTTAGCCAGTAGCCCCTGGGAACGTTTGAAGGAAAGACGCAATGGTATGGTTTTGTTTATAAACATACAGGAGACCTAGAGTACAGTCATGTCAGCGGGATTGGGCATACATTGGCATGAAAAAGCAATTGATAAAGAATACAGCATACCGCAGAGGAAACAAGCTCCTCACGAGGAGACATGATTCCCTACCACCTTCCAAGCAGCCCAAACTGCGGAGGTATCGCCCAGTAAAAGTGTTCAGCACGCAAAATGGACAGAAGCTTGTAAATTCGTTGCTAAACAGAGGTCCTTCTCTCCTGGCTCATTTCCTCTCGCCTCATCTCATTATCTGTTGCTTGATGAAGGTGAAAAGACTGAATCAAGGTCCAGCAAAACCACCAAACGAAAGCCGCATGCCGAGAACGGCAAATGCCGAGGCTGTACTGGACCCGGAGTCTCGTGATAGCGGTGGCGGTGTTATGTTTATCCGGTAGATTGAAGTAAGCAGTTTCCAACGACTTCGATTACTGTTTGTTTACTTTTTGACAGTGGCAATATTGAATTTTAACGCCCCGGATGATTCTATACATTGCTGCACATAACCAACACCCGTTGATAGGGGGGTGGACTGCGCGGGCTAGTTGATATTTTGATAAAACTTTTGGTGATCAGTTGAGTTTTGGTGTTTCCATTACTCTTCGTTCGCATAGCTTTACGGCCAGGTGCATTGTCACTCTCCCTGGTGAAAGGGCTGCTGCCCCAGGCTCCATGTCTCAGGACACTGGGCTCTTTAGCATCCGGCGCCCTCGAGAGGTACAGTTGTGTTGTCTTTCACTTTGCTCAAAGCAATAAAGGAGGAATTTCGAAATTGGTGTGAACTAACCCATTCTTCGGCTCAGACTCTCGGGAGCGTCCAAAACATCTCGTCCATACCTCTGCCGCCCTCAGCGCTCAAACGATCGAGCTCTGTCGCAAACCTCCAAAACCCTCCATACACTTCACAACATGTGCGCACAACTTCCATCGGCGGTCCCGGTTTTAATCGACCTCAACAACCTATTTTCTCATCTGGAGCCGAGAATGGGCTCTCCTCCGTCCGACGGTCCGTTTCAAGCAATGTCTTCCACAGTGCCAGTGCCGGGCGCCAAAGCTATGCACCCATATCCGCTCACCCAGTTCCCGCCCCGCAATTGCAACGGCGAAGCAGCGTCTTTTCGCGACCATCGACCGGTGGCGCCCTGGGTCACCATCAATCATTCTTCACTCAGGCTCCAGCTCCTGCCGGTGTCCCCAGAGACCCCCGCCCGCTCAAAGACCGTAGCTTTCAGGCCAGGATCGGTCAAGAATTGTTAGAATATCTTACACAAAATAACTTTGAGCTGGAGATGAAACACTCTTTAACCCAGAACACTCTCAAATCCCCAACTCAAAAGGATTTCAACTACATTTTCCAATGGCTCTATCGCAGAATCGATCCAGGTTATAAATTCCAGAAGAATATCGATGCTGAGGTTCCTCCTATTCTTAAACAGCTACGATATCCATTTGAGAAGAGCATCACGAAGTCCCAAATCGCGGCTGTTGGGGGTCAGAACTGGTCAACTTTCCTGGGCATGCTTCACTGGATGATGCAGCTAGCACAAATGCTTGATAGATATTATTTAGGACATTATGACAATGCTTGTGCGGAAGCCGGTGTGGATATCTCTGGGGATAATATTATTTTCAATTTCTTGTCCAATGCCTATCGTGATTGGCTTCAGGGGGGCGAAAATGAAGATGACGAGGTGGCAGAAAGGCGTCTCATTCCTCATATTGAAGCAATGGCGGCAGACTTTGAACGGGGCAACGAAAAATATGTTCTTGAAATGCAGGATCTTGAAGCAGAGAACCGGGACCTGCGGGATCAAATTGAGGAGATGGAAAAGAGTGCGCCAGATATGGCAAAATTGGAAAAACATTTTAAGATTCTGGAAGATGATAAGAGGAAATTTGAGGACTACAATCAAAATGTCCAAGGAAAGATCGCCAAGTACGAAAATCGCATCAAGTTTCTGGATGAAGAGATAAGCAAGACCGAGGAGGACTTTCAAAAAGCTGATGAGGAGCGCCTCGAGCTACAGAATAGTGTGGATAAGCAGGGGATTACAATCCAGGATATCGATCGCATGAACACCGAGCGAGAACGCCTCCAGAAAAGTCTAGAGGATATCCTTGTTCAACTCGAGGAGACCCATGCCAGAGTCATGGAAAAGGAGGCCGAGGCTAATAAGAGATTAGAATCTCTAGAGCAAGTGGTCAAGACCTACAATTCCTTTGGTTATCAAACCAGCTTGATCCCCGCATCCGCTGCAAATGCAAACGGCCAGGACTACGAGCTTCATCTGAACCTCAATGAAAACAACTTTTCTTCTTCTCAGCTTGGGACTTCTCGAACCTCACCAGAGAGTGACCGTTTGCTTTCTGACACCTTCACCGGTTATCATCCAACAAGCCTTTTAAACCTTGACCTTCGCGGAGTCGTTCGTAGCAACTTTATCGCTCTACGAAAAGAAATCAATGAACGACGGAAGCTCGCTCTTGATGCAGATATGAATCATCGGGACCTCTTGGATAATATCAAAGAGGCCATGGACGAGAAGAGAAGTGAGGTTGAAGCTCTTGAACATAAGCGTCGTACGGCGGAAGAGGAATTTGAGAATCTTAAGGAAATCACGACTACGCAAAAATTGACATCGGATTCACAGATTGAAAAAATGGAAAAGGAGCTTGCGAAGATGCGTGCCACCCTTACTGAAAGCGTTCAGTTGATGGAGCAGCGAGAGATGAACACCAATATCGAATACGAACAGCTGATTCTTCGGGCGAATGCTCTTCGTGAGGAACTCCATACTGGAATCGAAACTATGTTGAATGACGTGATCAGGTTCAAGGTGCACATCCAGAAGAGCCTGGAAGATTACGAGAGTTTTGTAGTGGATGAAGTCGAGCAGGAGCTCGGAGGGTACAACGCAGCTAGGCCGGAGGATTATGATGACGACAATTTTTAGATGCTTACGGAAGGGTATTGCAGGTATTTATTAAGTGCTTGGTTTATGAGTTATGATAGCGTGGTGCCATCTTTCATTCTGGTTGTATTTTTGATCTCTTCTTTTCTTTTCATCACATTTGGACATTGGAGAGCTATATCTATGGGACTTGTGCTTGGTGTCGACTTTGGCCTAGGGCAACTTAATGTCAACAACAGTCGTGGGAATAAACGAAGATTCATTTTCTCTTGGTGGAACATCTTTTATGAACGGATTATGCCATGACGAGTAGCATGTTTTTACGTCCTATAGCAGAGATATCCAATTCATTTACTGTCGTTTTATAGCTTCATCTGTTACGCCTATTCCTCTCAGGTCTGGTTGCTGACTAATCAGTATCGCAGCCAACAAAATGAAGGGGGAAAAAAAAGGCTTCAATCTCTGCACAATGAATTGCAATTGTTTTCGGGCGGGTTAATCCTCACGTTGCAAAGGATTTTTGCCCAAGTTTCCATGGATTTGGATACCTGTATGTACTCCCAGCCAATTATGCGACTTCTCATCGGCCTGATATCTCCTACCGTCGCTCCTTCATAGCTCCCTTTTGCCTGCTCGCTGCATCGTTGATCGTGTCATGCAAGCTTGCCTGTGCCCAGGCCGCGCAACATATATAGGCCATATACTACACCTTCTTCCCAGCTCTACGATTATATCATCATGGAAGCATATCGGTTTTTGTTCACGAAATTTTGGGCCCCCTCCTTCCGTGGAAGCCGTGGCGACACTGCTGGTCCGCAGCTGGAACCCGGCACGATCGTTGCCCGTCCCCCGTGAGGAGAAGAAGAACCCTTCGCGCTGGGTTTCAGAACTGGAGAGATATATTCCTTTGGAATTGCGTGAGGATACGAAGAATGACAACTTCCTGGAGGATAAGAAGTCTGAGCCGGAACAATGTCTGACTATTCTGGACATTTTGTGTCACGCTCGAACTCCGGACTCGCTGAATTACGATCTGCTGGCGTATATTGGTGTTGAACTTGGACGGTGGCCTGCGGTTTATACGATTGTTAATAGACTTATCGATAATGCAGAAGTAGCAGGGAAATCACGGTCAGCTATGAAGAGGGGTGCGCTCCCTTCAAACATCGATTGGGCAAGTCTGGGGTCTTTCGATACAATGACCGGTGATGAATGTTCAAAACTTCGGGCTCCAGGAATATTGACAGCTGAAGGGCATGTATCGTTGGATTCAATTGATGGGTATAATAATGGGCCACAGGTTACATGTCGAATGGGGGAGAAAGTTTCCCGAATTGGGACCATGGAGGAAATATGGCCGGCCTTGGGAAGCATTGTACTACAAGCCGCTGACTTGCCACCGGAGCAATCGCGAACTGCGATGTTTTATTTCTATCGGATTGTTGCCCGTCTTCATCACCTGGATTATATTCCACACGGCGTGTACAAATATACTAAATCCCAGGTTCCGGAGCAGCTGAATCGTGGCACGCCCGCAATGCATCTCTTATCGTCCCATATCATGAATGTTCTATCAGATGCTGTTTGGATAGGTCATGAAATCGATAAGGCTGTGTCTGCTTTAGCTTCTGGCCAAGAAGTATCTACAGTAGCCAAATTCAGAATGAAAGTCCGACCGCTCGGACCCGAGATTTGGTTGGAATTTGTCCTCTGGTGTTGTGTAGAAGGAGGATTCAATGTTGAAGGTTCCTGGATACTCGAACAACTGGCAAACAGAAAACCACGATGGCTCGTGGAAAGCTTCTCAAGCCACTCTCTCCACTTGGATGCTATCAATTCGTCAAAAATTGATCGATTTGATACCTGGGCCAGCTGTGCGCGTGGGTCAAAAGGCGCAAGCGTAAATGAGTCGCAAGGACCGTTTGTAGGCCTGGGCAAACGGACCATAAGCAGTGAGGTGGTCACTTCAATGATGGATGGGCTCAATAACTCTGTCAAGGTCGGGGTTGGGCACCGGGGTGCATATCTTACATCCATTATCGAGTACAAGAGGTCTCTAATTCATTTATTAAGGGAAAATAATATTTACTTAAAACTACGAGACGTTGATCACCTCATAGTTCGCATGATGGAAGCACGAGGGGTGGTCCCTGATGTCGATCCAAAGTCTTTTGAGCGCTTGTTGGAGCTGTCCTCAGACATCTCTTGCAGTTTGACCAAGGAGTCACCGAAAGCCGTTACCAACCTTCATCCACTCGACAGGTCAGCAGTTGTATTAGGCCTAAAGCATTATGTATTGGATGCATATACGAATATGGAGCATATTTACAAAGCTCGGGACCGTTTTGCCAAACTTGATGCCATCAACAGGTCAGAGGGGGGGGAATACAAATCACCATATTCTGCAGAACACTCCGAAATTCCGGAAACGAATCCGCTGAACGTATCAGGTCCAAATCGGGTAGCGCTACAAGCTACGTGTGCAATTCCGCATCCGAATACAGCATCCCTGACCGGATTCTCGAGTTCCTCCCTTTCGCATTTGCTAGATCTTTCAACCTCGTCTAAGGTGCATGATTTCGCGCGTCAACTTATTTTCTCCCATGGGGAAGAAGACCCCACAATTCCACGACAGTGCTATTCAGACGACCTCCTCGCGCCCGCCATAATTAGATATGCAGCCGCCATACAAAATGATGACCTTCTTAACACAGTTGCAGAGGACCTACCACTTCCCTGGTCAGGGTCCGTTATAAGAGCCTTTTTCGGCTACGCTCTCCAGCATCATGATTGGGATCGGGTTATTGAAATACTACTCCACCTGCGGGACAACAATGGGAGCGGCTGGGACACCAAAGAGGTAGCCCTGCTAGCAGCAGCAATAATAAGGCTGGATAAAAAATGCCATGCTGGTGGGCAAGAAAGAACATCCGGTCAAAACCAATTGACCCCACTGGCTAGAGCCGAAGAAATTCTAGCCAAATTGCTGCAGGGCGAATTCAACCCCAGACCCAAATATTCCGAAGGACACACGCAGTATCATGAGGGTGTTCTTTTCCAGTTTCTGAGACTATTCAAATCCATCCGAGGATCCATCTCCAAAATATGTCAGAACGGCAACCTGCAGTGGAAATCAAAGCAACTCCCCGCACATACTATCCCCAGCTCCGCTTTTAACGAAATACTATCTGCCGTCGTTGAGACACAAGGCAGCAAGGCCGGGGAACGGTTATACGGCCTGTGGTGCATCGATGAGCCACCTGCCAACATCAAATTAGGTGGGAACATAGCCCTTCGATCTACGGCCCGCACCCCTGATAATCTGCGTGGAGTAAGGCAAAGGCACATAGCTGTTCAGTCAGACACTGGTCGATATTCTAAGCTTGTCTATCCATCACTGCAGACGGTGCGCGTCATTGCGCGGGGAATGGTCCGCGAGCTCTATGAGCTGGAAGCCAATGGGAAAAATCTTCGTACAGGTAAACATGGTGCTTTGAGCAAATGGGATATATTTTTCTGGGCCCGAAATCACTTTGCGCTATTCCGCGTGTATCGGGAGGACCTAATCAGCGAGTTGGATAGCTATTGGGAAGAGGCAGAGCGGGAACTAGGGATGAAAAGAATCGAAAAGGAATCTCCGTCGTCGAATAATGGAAGTGGACGGAAGTCTGCGTTTGCGGAGTTCATACCGTTTTAAGTAACTAAGAATAAGGATTCTAACAAAGCTTGAGAGGCCTAACGACCCTAGGTTCATCGATACTTTGATGTCGATGTCTAGCGCCTATTTCCCCCCTTTTGCCCTTCGTGCCGCCCCCTAATATCGTCCCGAAATTGAATTCCCGTGCCCTCTATTCCGTATTTATACTCCTGCTCACAAACTGATGCACATCACGTCCTTGGCGTCGGCATCAAGGTTTATTCCATTGGCACATGAGAACGCCCACCCACCAACCCCTTTCCTAATCGACGAAGCGCGATACTTTGCCGCATATCATGTTTTACCGCTGGCGTTTTGCCACATGTATATATACTTTGACTAGCCTTTGTATTTTCCTGCACGATCTATAGAAAAATAGACATGGGATATATTATTACAACGAAGGCGCTTTGGTCTGTGCTTAGAAATTAGATAGGGGTAAATGATTCTGAAAGAGATGGCTCTTCCTCCACAACAAATTGGAATTATCAAGTGATTTTATCCAGTTTACGATGCGATTAGACGGGTAGCGTGAAATAGACGTGATTAGCTTTCATATGAAGGAAGCCTTAACGGACTGAAAGGGAACAAAAGGGATTATATAAATTAAACGGTAGGTGGGTGCTACGGATGGGTCCCTAAAAGCGTCAAACAACACATTAATCCGAACTTCTACCACCTCACACGAAATCAGATCTCGGACCAAGAGTACTAATTAAATCAACCACAAAATAGCAGCAGAATTTCAACAACAAAAAGCAGCTAAATCCTGAAAGTAAAGAGAAAGAAAGAAAGAAAAAATAAATTGAGACACAACCAGCACGCCAGACGCCAGAGCGACACAGTCAAGTTAGATGGTAGAATCTACCTCACCCTGCCTAACCCACTATCGAGCAAGCTGCTGGATGCCACAAAACTAAACCCACTAAACGGATCGTCCGCAGCCGCATTCCCAGGGCGATGGATATCTCTATACGACGTGCCACCATCACCACGCCACCCTTTCCCATCATGATCATATTCATCAAACCCATTTCTTGTCACAACAGGACTAAGCGGCAAGGCAGTGAAATCAGTGGAAAAATTCTCTGCCAAAGCTGGGTCCGTGATGAGCGGTTTAATGGGCGGCTCTAACTCGCGTCTTTCAAGTGCTTTCCAGTCAATCTTACGGAAGAAGCGGTGGTTTCTGATCGTCTGCATGTCTTTGGGCATGTTGGATCCAAGGCGTTTGTGTGGATCCTTACGTAAGAGGCGCGTGAGGAGGTCCTTCGCATCTGGGCCCAGAAAGTATGGAAGTACAAGCTGCTGTTTGACAATCTTTTCCTGGATTTTCGCGTGGTTGTTGGCCTTGAAAGGTGGCGAGCCGGTGAGAAGGTCGAAACCCAGGGCTCCTAGGGACCACCAATCACAGGCTTTGCCGTATGACTTGCCCTGGACGACTTCAGGGGCCATGTATTCGACGGTCCCAAGGGATGAGTTGCATCGATCATCGCCGTCAACGGCAACTTTGCTGAGTCCGAAATCGGTTAGGAGAAGATGGCCTTCGGCATCCAAGAGGCAGTTCTCAGGTTTCAAGTCACGGTAGACGACGCCAACGTTGTGGTGGAGATGCTCCAGCGCTAAGACTAGCTCAGCCATATAGAATGAAGCCACGTCTTCGGTGAACATGCGCTCCATAGCCAGGTGGGTGAATAGCTCACCACCTTGGGCATATTCCAAAATTAGATAGAGCTTTTCATGATCCTGGAATGCGTAGTAGAGCTTGACAACAAATGGATGACGATTTACACTTTCCAAGATCACCCGTTCCGTTTTAGTTTGTTCCACGAGCTTTTTATGAACTGTAAGAGAGGCCTTGCGAAACTGTTTCTGTGCATAGAGTGTGCCGGTTACTGAATGCTTGACCAGTAAAACCGTTCCATAGGTTCCTTTCCCAAGGCATGACAACGGCTCAAAGTCCGCAGCTGACATCTTTCGATAGAGAGCATCCCTCAACTGTTGCTCATTTGGCAATTCCGTGGCATCAGGAGGAATAGCACCAGCGTCCGGGCTAACAAAGTCATGCTCCAAAGGCACCTCATAGCTGGTTGTCTGATCACTGTCTGAGTTGACACTAGAACAGCTCGGGGTCTGGGATCCAAATTGGCTCGTGTCCCTAGATTCTGGGCGGCTATTCGACAGACTGAGTGCATCCAGCTGGAGTTTCAATGAACTGATGCCCCCATTTGAGGAGGAAGGTCGAAGGCCTGGACTATTTGCACAACTGACAAGTGGAGGCTGCCATAGGGGAAAGGGCTTGGAGCCAGAATTGGAATAATCTGACTCATCCTCGGCGAGTGTTTTGGCATTAAAACCACGGACAGTGGTCACATCAGACCTGACTTCAGCTGGGCGTCGCAACTTCTTCTTTTTCCTACTCTTCCCGCGAGAGCCTAACTTATCCACCTCCAGGTATCTGACATCACCAGGCACGTTGTTCTTACCAGACTGACTCGCAGGGGGGTTTCTCGCCAGACTAACTTCAGGGGGACCTAGACGAAATCCCGCAGAGACTTTACGAACAACGGTTTCAGCCTCTGCTTGATTATCATCTGGGTGGTGCTCCCGATCAGGGTCCTCGCCAGTTTGTGGCGCAAAAACGTCCGAAACGGTGAATTCTTCCTGTGCGAGCCATGATTTGGTTGTTGTGGCATGGCTTTCGTTTGGCAGGGTCGTAAGAATGTTCGAATCGCGATCCAACGGGCAGCGCAACGGGCTAGACTTGAACATCCCTACTAAATAGGACGAAAGGCCTGTCTGTATATAGATGGTTTCTTTCTTTCCTTAATGCTTCTCACATCTACGAGGAGGGTGGAATGGTGGAGACGTTTAGCTCGACAGGGAGCCGAATAGCTCGAATTTTAATACTTTCTGGAGAAAAGTAAGCTCCCACTCGTTCATAGAGACATAGAGACGATTCGCATAGCTTACCTCTGATCCAACACACAAATATCTACGCGGTCACAAAAATTCGCCACGCTCAACGGCGCGTTATACCAGATTACCGTCCGCCCTTATTCAGGACGGACCAAGCTCCAGTGGCCACACCACGTTATCTGGAATCGGCCCCAGCACTGCGACAGGGAAACCGAGCGCAGAGATCGCGGAGGGAGTCTCGAAGGGGGGCAGATCCAAGAGGCACGAAGCGCAGCCGCTGCCAGCAGAGACAATCGAAAGCGGAAGACTGTTACAGCTGCGTAGTCCCATAGATGATAAAGCGCAAAGTAGTAGACGTGTTTCTTTGGAGAAGATGGTCACGACAGAAATAGAGGCAGCAGCAGATTATCCTTTGACTGTGAATTTCGGATGTTAAGAAGAAGAAGCAAAAAATGAAAAAGATGGGGAAAGGAGAGAAAGCCAGAGGTGACTGGGCAACATTTGGTGGAGGCGGAGAGAGGGCGCTAAACCGCTTGGGGACAGGTCAGCTCTGACCTTGGGGCAGAAAATGAAATAAAAAATGTTAAAAGTTGCTCTCAAACTTGAATGCAACACCAAAATAGACAGATAAGAAGAAGCCCATGTTTTGTGCGAATATAAATCAAATAGTGGGGTATTATTGGTATTGCTCGTATTTTTCTTGGATATGTGGCAGTCAGAGACTGTGATAGCCAGCCTGACTGGGTGCTTGCTAATACTCTAGATACATGAATGATAGTAAACTATGCCATTCATCTCCTCCTGGGACTGATCCTACAGAAAAGTCTCAAAAACTTGTGGAGTAGTTGGATCATCTAAACACAAAATCAATACGTAGAAACATGTTGCAATGTGCCCTAAATCCTGCTGCTAATCATGGATCCCTCTTCTATTCACCAGCCACCCTCCTCCCGTGAGAAATACCGTTGGTGAAGATGGGATTTGAACCCACGACCTTGTTTCTCACCAAGGAATGATCCCCAGCATTCAGTGCCTATTCACAAGGATGACACACTTAACAGTATATACTATAAAATAGCGGGTATATATTTAATGCCGGTGCTGAGGAGGCTACCTACCCAGGCTAGGTGCTTTAGGCGAGCATTCCGTAAAATTCATTCTTCCTTCAGCTGCAGGTTCACATCGCCTCTCGTACGCGTGATTTCAATTCCAGAATACTCGACGAAAGCTATCGCACTCGGTTTTTCTACGCAGACAGTCACCTCGTTGAAGTCCGTATATTGCATGGCCGTGTTTGCGATCTGTTGAGCTAAAGCCTCGACTGTTTTGAAGCTGGACTTTTCAATGTCCTGTGGGTAATCGATGTATAGATGTCAGCCAAAAAACAATTCGCCAATAAAAAAATGCATACGTTCTTGTCCCAAGGATCTTGCGATACATCAATTAATTCCTGCGCCACTATATGCCCATGATAGATAAAATAAATAAATAAATAAAAAATAAAAAAAATAAAAACTCACATTTGCGATATGCCTTGCCACGTTCTGCAAAGCCTGCACAATCCAGTCGTACCGAGGATCGATCCCATTCCGCTTTTGAAAAACAAGAGATACCAGCACTGCCTGCTTGACTTCCCGTTCATGGGGATTAACTCCGACAATACAATTGCACCGTAAACTGTCAATACGGTATATGTGTTGTGTCTCATCAATGGCTTGGGCTCCCGGCTTTGTGGCTCGATAGATAGCTTGATGCTTTAGGCCCTTCTCAGCTCTCAGAATCGCTTTAGGAAGATGTATTGAGATATCAACTTCAGTTCCTGCCATATCCAACCCCTGAGCTATGGCACTCGACTGTATAGTATCCCGAGCCAATGTAAATGCAACATCTGCAGCATTATAAGCTATCGCTGGTAAGTCGACGTCCCTAGCATGCCTGTCCTCAAGCGCTGTCACATGGAGTAATCTCGCCTCAATCTTACGATATAGCTCGCCATAGTTGAGGGTAAAGGAAACATCATCTGTGTGCCCACATTGCTCGATAAGGGGGCGAGGATGTGAGACGCGAAATGAGAATGTGGCAGGCTGTGGTTTACCCTTGCGACCCCAGGCATCGGAGCCAAAGCATATTGGGAAGGGGAAGCTAACATGACGGAGCTGGACGGCGTCGAATACCCGTAGAGCATCAGAAGACATCTTTTTAAACGAAAACGAAGCAAACTAACTGGTTACTAGCCCCGTTCATTTTTCCGGTGCCCGTTCAATGAGGACTGGTGATTGTAAGCAGCAACTGGGATGAAGAAGCTGAGAGCTTTGATATTTTTTTGAGGGGCGTTGGGAGAGGGAAAATAAAATTTCCGTCCGCGAAAACCGAGCTTAGCTGGGGGAATTCATACCGTTGATCTATTCCTCCGTAGATGCTCTGCGAACAGTTACCGATCCTTATTTACAAAATATTCTTACCCCTCCTATCCTGGAGAAAATTCCTCAAATGACCATGTCCATCCGGTCTTCTATGAATGTTATTAAGAAACAATGTCGAGTGTTCTCAAAAAGTGTCATCATAATAATTACCTAGGTAACAGCGAAGATGGCCGAATATAAACTCAAATTGCAATCTGGGCAAATGTACAAAACAAAATGCCTGAGGTTATTGTCGTAATTAATACATTGGTCCTTCAGGGGAAGGGTTTTCCAGTTCCATATGTGGTTCCATTTCCGTCCACATAATCCCACTTGAATGTAAACCCCTCAGCAGCACCGCATATCCCTTCGCTTTATCCTGAAAAAAAGAAAGAGGAAGTTGACAGGGGGAAAAGGGCAGCAAAGCGCAACAGCTGAGGACATCATCAGTGGAATTCATTGAACCCCTTTTCCTTCCTTACTTTTCACCATGGAATTTGTTCATAAGTATCATCAGATGGTTTTGTAGACTAGGAGGTTGCACAAACAAGACGAACACATCCACACCCACCAACCTACACACACACACACACACACACAAAAAGGGAAATTAGGAAAACATGAGCACAGAATCAAAAACAAAACGAAGCAAAGAAATTTCGATATCTACCGGTATATGCCTGGTTATTGCCTTCAACCCGTTTCGGATAGCAAACTAGACGGGAGGTTCCAATCCAGCTGGATATCGAATAGCAGAACGAGGTCAAGGTCAAAGGTCGGCCAAGGTCGGCAATACTTACGCTTATACCAACCCCTTTGGACTGCCGGTAATGGTATCGAAGAATCAGAGTGAACAAGAAAAGAAAAAAAAAGGAGACCGGCGGTATCGTGTTTTGGCAAATTATGCTCTGTTGGAATCAGGGACAAGTATAGGTTCTAAGGTATTAAGTATCAGGTTCGCGTGCGGGGAATCATTAAATATGTTTTTACACATCGATCGAACAAGAATTGGAAGTGGTTTCTGCATAAAAACGCAGGCACAACAAAGAAGAATCTGAGGAAAATATAGATACGAGCGGGGAATCAAAAGGTACAAAACATAAAAAACAAAGAAAAAAAGAGTTCTCTACCAGTAAGGGCGGCGGTCATATCCATAATCGCCTCTTGGTGGTGGGGGGCTCCGTGGGCGGCCGTATTGCCTGGGAGCGTAGGGGTCATCATAATGACGAGGTGGGGGTGGAGGAGGGCCTCGTGGGTCATAACCATCGTCATATGGGCGGCGGGGTGGATGTGGGTAATCATCAATACGAGAACGAGGAGGAGGAGATCTGCGTCCATAGCTATCGCGTTCATAATAGTCACGACGAGAGGCCGGTGAACGCTCGCGGTAGTGGTTGCGGGGGCTATACCCACGTGGAGGTGCCCCGCGCCGGTCATATTCCTCATAAGGGTGGTACCCGCCACGCCGCCCAGGTGAGCGGGAACGGTATGGCTCACGGGGTTGGCGATCCTCCTGGGATTGAATCTAGTAGACAATGAGAACTAAGCCACCCGGAGGGGAAGACCAAGGGGATTCCTACGTCCTGCGTGCATAAGACCCTAGAGCCCTTGAATTCACGGCCGTCCAGTTTCTCAACGGCGGTTTTGAGGTCACTTCCTGTTTCAAATTCGACAAATCTTTTTGGTTTTTGTTTGATTCAACAAAGCCTATCAGCGATCCTGGTCCCAAAAAAGAAGAGAAATTGGTCGGCCCTGGAGAGATCGGGAATACTCACCCTCTTCCATCATGGCCGGTCTCAGAGTACACTACATCAAGGCCAGACTGTCGTGCGAAATCTTTGAGATCCTAAAGAAGGTGGATGTGTAAGTCCAATTTCCAGACGAAATGGGTAAACCGCCAGGTTCCTTCCAAACTAGAGTCCGGGGAAACTCCAAACACGGAAAACTCCAGCAAGTGGCAAAACTCTACACCTATGATGGAATGTAGGGGGAAGAAATGGGGAATGGCACATATCACGAGGTCCAAATGGAAGTAAATCCTAGGGATTCCAGGGGGAAATGGAGCTTAGCTAACCTGCCAACTAGTTTCTGGAAGTCCAGAGATCTGCATGCGGTAGATTGTCCGCCGTGGACGTGGAGCGCTGGAACGATCCGGCGGTCCAGAGAAAGTTTCTTTGTGGCGTGGTCCACGGGCGAACTGTACAGTGAGACGTTCACCCTTGAAATCCGTTCCATCTACAAGCCAGAGTGGTCAAAAATAGAAAGCCCCCTGGCGGTGAAGAAGTTGGGAAATCTCATAAGTTCACATAGACATACGGAAAGCTAAAGGAAACATGAAATTAGGCTGTGTCCCACAAACAGGCATATGAACGAAAAACGTACCTGGCACAACATCCTTCGCATCCATAGCATCCTCATATTCGATGAAGCCAAAACCACTCATGAGCTTTATTTCTGTGATCTTGCCGGAGCCGTGGTGGGAATTGAAATGATCTTCGATCTCCTGCTTAGTGACTGGAAAAAAAAAAACAAGTCCAGGCCAAAAAAGGCGTGTTTTGAGTCAGCTCTCGAGGCCAAACGATCCAGTAACGAGAAAGCCAGTAGTGAATTCCATTAGGGATGCATAAAATTTCTTTTTAGATCTTATTCTTTCTTATTGAGCACTTGGATTTTTGACTGTAGCAAATCCCTTAATTTCTGACTGTGTCATATGCGTAGTCACAGTCCTCGATAGGACGAAAGTAATCCAGAGATTCCAATGGAACATGGGGTAGGTTTTTTGTGCCAGAGCCGTACACATTGGGATTTGACAGTGCTCAAGAACGAAGCTCAAGTATGAGGAGGATGTAGTAGCAGTAGTAGTAGTAGTAGTAGTAGTAGTAGTAGTAGTAGTAAGACCAGCATACCGTTGCGGGGCAGATTCCCGAGATAGAGACGCGTGGATGAGACTTCACTCATGATGGGCTGTCGATGCGATAAGGATCGCAGACGCACAGAAAGAAGGTGAAAAAAGTATCCTGAAGCCGAAGTTGTGCGCTTATGCGTGTTTGTATATTCCTGGACAAGCAATACCTAGGAAGTCGAGATATGCGAGCAGCGAGACCGGTAAAGGAATGGGGGTGGTGTTCCTTTCCAGATTACCGAAGCAATTTTCGGTAGCCTGGACAGCCTGTTGTTTCCTAAAGGATTCGAAATGGGAAGGAATACGTTCCTTCAGGGGATGAAGACAGCAGAACGGCCAAGTGCTGAATATAGAGAGATGTCGTGGATCAAATCGTTGCAGGTGTGGAGATGGAGGAGGGATGCGATGTGATGCGATGTCGATGCGATGATGGGCAAATGGATGTTGGATGAGATGGAGGGGGATGGAATGACAGCAAGGCTGAGAAAGGCGGTTCAGGGGGGCAGAATAGTCTTGTGCCCCCAACAAACAATACCTGGGCTTGGTCGCCTCACTTTCGATAACAGAACACGTTTGTGCCACTTTGACCGGGGGTTGTATTAAATATTGCGGGAAGAGACTTGGATGGAATCTCCAGGGATTCCCAGTGCAGTGTGTGATGAATATTTTGTTGGAAATTAATAACGCGCAGTGTGCATTAGTTTGTTTGAAAAAAAAATTTACATGTAGCTAGTTTGAGCTAGATCGCTTCCTAACTTCGTGATTCACCAGTCGAACAGTAGTTAATTAAACATCTTGATCCAGCGTATTGTGATGAACAGGAGACGCACAATGGGAATAGTGATATAGAGCACAAACAAACAGTAATTCCTCTATCAAAATTTCACCAGCAGAATCGCATAGAGTTTGCCAGAAACGAACAGATATCAATAATGGAACATGGAAAGTATGCGGTTTTCTAGGTCAGGTAATATTTTGGACCTTCACCGCCTTGAGGTGTTTGCCAGTTGATATCTTGGGTCGGGACCTTGATGTCGCAGGTTTTACAATGAATACAACTGTAAAAATCGAATTTCATAGTCAGTGGTCATTATTGACAAACTAGACGAGAGGGAGACAGAGAATTAAGAGAGAACAATGGACAACTTACTTTTGCGCATTGATCTGGAACCGGACTCCCAACTCTTTACTCGGATCCTCGACGTACTCATAGACTCCGGCAGGGCAAAACCTATTCTCGACCCCTTGATATTTCGGCCAGGCGAGCTTGGTGTGCTTGTCCCAGTCCTTGACCTGAAGGTGTACCGGCTGGTCCTCTTCGTGGTTGGTGCCAGTCCGGCTAACGCTTGTTAAAATATCGAAACTAATCACTCCATCTGGTTTCGGATACTCGATTTTCGTGCACTCGTACGCAGCCTTGGTGGCATCAGGATCTGTGCAGTGGTGGCTCAAGGTCCAGGGCGTCTTGCCACGGAAAATGTACGCTTCTAAGCCGGAGTACATGATGCCGCCGTAGATTCCCAGCGGAGTTGCGAATGAAGGGCGCATGTTTCGTACTTCTTTGAGTTCCTTCCATATGGAAGAATTTCGGAGGCCGTCCTCGTAGTCGTACAGGAATACACTTGAGCTGTCTGGATTTGAAGAAAGGGCTGAGTATGCTGCCTGAGCAGCAATCATGCCAGACCGCATAGCGTTATGTGTGCCCTTGATTTTAGGAACATTCATGAACCCCGCAGTATCTCCGATCAAGGCACCACCCGGGAAAGCGCATTTTGGTATGGACTGAAAGCCTCCCTCAGCAAGCGCGCGAGCTCCATAGGAGATGCATTTCCCGCCCTCCAGTACGGATTTGATAAGAGGATGGTGTTTCAGTTTCTGAAATTCCCCATATGGAGATAACCAGGGGTTAGGGTAATCAAGACCAACAACCAGCCCAAGAGTAACCATGTTATCGCCAAAATGATACATGAATGATCCTCCATACACATCCTTGGGCAAGGGGTAACCCAACGTATGAAGAATTTCTCCCTTTCGGAATTTCTCAGGCTGGATCTCCCAAACCTCCTTCACTCCCAGTCCATATGTTTGAGATTGGCTGTCCCGTCGCAGGTCGAATTTCTTGATAACTTGCTTTGTTAAGCTTCCGTGGCATCCTTCAGCAAGCAGCGTGACTCTGGCATGGAACTCCATTCCCCGTTCGAAGGAATCCTTGGGCTTCCCATCGCGCCCAATACCAAGATCGTTGGTAGCGACTCCCTTGACCGATCCGTCCGACTTGTACAGTACCTCACTTGCGGCGAAACCAGGATATATCTCAACTCCAACTTCTTCCGCCCGCTCTCCGAGCCACTTGCATAACTGACTCAAACTGATGATGTAATTGCCGTGGTTATTCATCTGCGGCGGGCATGGAATTGGGAAGGCATGTTTGCTAGTAAGGAAACGCATGCGATCCGACTTCGCAGGCGTTGCATGTTCAAATCTCGAGGGATTGTCCTCTGACAACCAATCTGGAAGCAATTCATTGATCGCACTGGGCTCTAAAACATTGCCCGACATTATATGATCCCCAATCTCTCCTGCTTTCTCCAAAAGTATAACCCTGAAATCTTCATTGCCCGCTTCGTTTGCGATTTTCTTGAGCTGTATAGCTGCGGCGAGACCGGCGGGGCCTATCCTCAAAATATTCACAAAAACAATGTCGGTCAGTCTTTCCGCCATCTAAACCAGAGCTAGAAAAAGGGGGGCTACTTTTCTAGACAGAGGGTTATTTAAAAAAAAAAAAAAAAAAAAACGCACCGCCACCAACGATGCAAACATCGACACTGTCCGATTCCCGTTCAATCTGGGAAGGATCAAAGGTATCAGAGTCACCAGGATATCGCCTTTGCAGAGTGTTCGAAAAACTCTGTATCTGGTTTAAACAGACATTCTGTGTTGGGAATTGTCGTTGTTGGATAGCTCGTCGCCGACTGGAAGGGAACCCTATGAGCGCATGGGTAGAATAGGCGCGGAACCCAGATTTGGCCACACTTGCTCTCCAAGAGACCGGTGCGAATTCACGCCTCAGGAGAGACATGATTGTGGTGTGTGAGGCCATGGCTGCGGGCATACAAACGAGAGTTAAGGTAAACCAGCCTCCGATCGAGGTAAATAATATATATTGAGTAATTAGCAGTGCGATCGCGGGATGAACTCTTCAACTCCGGATATTTCTGGATAACGCCGCCTGAGCAAGAACAGCCGAGGAATCTCGCTCTGACCAATAAAAAGGTGTCGAATGGAAATCATGCTAGTAACCATTTATATCCCATTTTCATCTTGAATAGCAACAGTTGGAACGATCGACTAACCATTCTGCAAAGGCATGAAAAAGAAACTATGCAAGTAGTATAGATATACTTTGCCCCGGCCCCCCAATATGCAACTAGCCATTTTGAAGAAGGTTTTAAAAAAACTCGGGCGATTGGAATATCTAGCACTACAATAGAATGGGAATTCTGTCGCTCAGAAGACCAATCGTTGGGCGCTTGGTTTAGTGGTATAATACGTCATTCGCATTGACGGGGTCGCCGGTTCGATTCCGGCAGCGTCCAATTGTTATTCTTCTTCCACTTTTTTATTTATTCTCTTTACTGGTAAATTTGGTATCCTTCATTTTCCTCAGAGCTGTCCTGATGGTTTTTTTCCTGCTGCAATGGACTCTCTTATTATTTCAAGCGACATGGATTTGAATACAGTTTGTCCGTTTATTGACAGCTTTGGGGCTACATGTAAACACAAAATCGAGTTTGATAACCTCTCTGGCATCATTCCGTCTTCAAGCAGCTCTTATGACACCAACCTGAACCCGTGAAAATAAACTTGAAAACCCAGGAGAATGGGGTGAAAACAAGGGAGGAAAAACTTCATAACCTGGCAGCAAGCGACTCTCCATCGCTAATAAACCACCGTGACCTAGTGTTCTGCCTCCTAGGTAGCTATTCTTATATGACCCTCTATGAGGATCTGGATAGTCTTGATGATGAGGATGAGGGTTACTCCTGCAGCTTCTCGCCAGGACGCACTCGAAGCAGAAAAACACCGGTGAAGATGCAGTTAGTTTCGCATGACCAGAAGTCAGGTTGATCGTATCAACCTCATGAACAATGCTTATTTGCAAGCAGCATAAAGGCTATCCAGGAGTCAAGCAAGCATCAACCATCCGATGCACAAGGACCAGATATGGTTTCGCTCGATTGCAAAGGAATAGGTTTGTAACACTTTGGCATATGAGATACTATTAGCGACGGCGTTTATTCGTGCTGCTTCCCGTCAATGATCGGCCGCTGGTGGAGTCCCAAGGCATCAGGGACTGTTGATGATAGCGGAATACATGCACGTAAGGATAGAAAGTGGGGGTCGCCGAAATTGAATTGATATAAGTGATTTCGGACACGTTCTCAGACGACAGTTCAAGTATTGTTGACATCTTTTACTTCATACCAACAGGGTTTCGCATGGTATTATACCTGGCTTGTGCGGCGTGCTTCTGAATATTCAGGATAGGCAGAAGAACCGAATATCCCCCGATCGAAGCTCTTTTCACAATTAAAGCCTCTTCATAAAGCCGTGCCACATACGAAATTACGGTCCGAACGAATCAGACAAACTCCTCTGTAGGAGTTTTGGTGGAGACCTCGAGATCCCGAGTAATCCGCCTTGCGCATGTAGTGAAGCAAAAGTGCTCTCTATAAGCTTTTGCAAAACATATTTCCTGACGGATATCGTTAATGGAAACTCCGACATCGGACGACCTCTCACGGTGACATTCGACCGCCAAGGAAATCAAAAGCCGCGGTGATGGCCCGGTTTCCAAAACTGGCTATCACTGCTCCAACCAGTGGGGTAGCATTGAAGACATACCAGAAACCCAGCAATCACCGTTAAAAAAACCCAACATAGGAACTCCACAGGCTGTTTGCCGGGAATTTCTTTCCAGTCCAGGCCTCATACTCAGGCCTCATACTCAAAGGGAAGAATAACTTCGTGAGAGGTACCGTGGACTGTTCGCCAATTATGGATGTAAACAGCAATCAAACCTGTTGAGCGTCCAGATGGTACCGTTTCCCAAACACACTCGGCATCTCCACGACAATGACGATGTTAGCATAGCAGAAGATGACTGCACTGCGTATGAGAAAGCAAATGCTCATGACGTCAATGTAGCGAGCCAGGCTAAAAGGACTGATTATGTCCCCCCAGTTTAAAAGGAGTGAAAATCAATCCGATGGGGAATCAAACTGCTCTTGGGCGGGACTCCGCCATTCATCACCAACCGCGTCCCGGCGAAACAGCGTTTCATCCCCCTAAAACCAGATAACCGATGAACTGGCAAGAGTTGGATGGGATCCTTGTTAGAAGTACATGGTAGAGAACGTCGATTAGAATGGTAACAGACGTCAAATTTTGCACAGTACATACGTACGAGAAAGCAGTATGTAGGAGATTCGGGATGGATTCTGCTCTCTTTCAAGACCAGCCTACGCCCACAGGGAAACGGGGCGGATAGACTGGCGCGACGCTGGTTAGCTATTAAATATGTTATTAGATAGTGCAGGTGGTTTTGTATGAGATTGTCGTCGGTCCAACTCCCGCGGGACATGTATTCCGATCTCGGCAGGACGATTTTCAACCCCTTCTTGGACTGGCCCATGAATGGAAAACCCCATTTACCTACCTTCCATATGTTGGGCTGGATGAGAAGCTCTCTATTCCGAACATTCTAGACATGGTAAAAATTTTACCAGGCAGCAGCACGTCCTTAGAAGGGGGGAAATAATAATTTCATTCAGAGCAAGCCCTGGCATTCAGAATCATGGTACGTAAAAGGTTCCCCCGATTTTAAGCTTCCACTGTCTGTAACAAGCAGGTAATACGGCTTTCAACTTCTGCGTGAGTCTTCTCCTAGGGAAATTTGTTGAAAGTTGCTATGTGTCCCATACATAAAGCCAGTCCAGAACCCAATAGACCCAGAAAATTATCCAGAGCATTATGTGAGTCCTACCAGCCAATCGGTAAAACTTATTCTGATAAGAGGTATGTTCCAGGGAACTGCAGCCTGCAGCTCGCAGCCCGCAGAAACGTACCATGCAACATGACATATCCATTATACCAGCATGTGGGAAAGGAAAGTATTTGTTTGCCAGACGAAGAAAATGGAAGAATTTGCCTGTTGCCTATTGTCCGTCCTGGCGGCACGGACCAATCCGGAGAAGAGAACATCCACAGGGCGTTGAAAATCTTTACTGCTGAAGGTCGAGCCCTTTATCGAAGTATATTCCCTCCAAAAGTTCAACCCAACAAACGATTTTCTCCCTCCCCATCCACCCCCTAGCAGGAAATATGGGTAAATAGATAATGAATTGAAACTCGTTATTCCGCAATACCCCGAGCTTTGGAAGAAACTCGGGCAACTAGATAACCCGGCAAGCACACAACTCCTCATATCTCTCTACCTTATCTCGTTTACTTTTGAGTTATCAGGATAGCGTCACGCTATGCGAGGTGTGTGGAGGTTGCAAAGATTTTTTTTTTTCAACTCGTTGAGGCACAACATCAGCCAGCCGCCACTCATTTTAAGCATAATTTCATATAACAACTCCAAAAATTCAAGACTGGATTTCGGTAAGGATCCCCGAAACAAAAAAAAAAAAAAAATAGAAAAAAAAAAATAGAGGGGGTCCAAGAAATGGCGTTGGCGTTGGATCCACATATTTGTGGACAGTGTGATCACGAGGCCAAGAAAAAGGTATCATCCAACCTGCTTTCAAACAGGATGAGAAAAAAGTAAAAGAAACGACAAAGGGCTAACGGTTCAGCGGCAAGCCACATCTCGGGCTTGTGAGATTTATATTAAATGTAATGTTCATCAAAGAGAGGAACAAGGAAAAGTAACGTCAAGTCCCAACGGAATCAAGCCTTGCGCTTTCGTCATGGCTTGCTCAAATTAATCATGCTCACTCTCTGAAAAGTAAGCACCTCCGTCGCCCCGCTATGCGGCCAGGGCCGCCCATTCTGGCCCCCCGGACGGTTAGAATTTTGCGTTCCAGGAAAGCCAAAAAAAAAAAAAAAAAAAAAAAAAAAAAAAATAGACCTGCGGCTCTTTTGGTGTTGAGAAGCAATACACGGTGGAATGGTTCCTAAATTAAATTTAGAATTTTGGGTTGTTACCGGATCGGGAACCCTAGGCGATGCGACCGACCGCTTTCGCTCGGGCGGTTGCAAACGGGAAAAGCAAAAACGAAAAAAGGGGCTGTGCAGCGGTTTTTTTTTTTTTTTTTTTTTTTTTTTTTGGGTACGTTCGGTTTCGTTGCGGTTCTTGTACCTGTACGCTGTTGTATTGTAAATCTTGCGCGACGAAAGAAAAAAGCAACACGGTTGGGGAGGCGACGGCAGTTAGTTGGTTGGATCCCAAGGTATCCCGGGTAGGAGGTGATATGGATGGATTTTTGACATTCATGGTAAAACAAGGTTTCTCTGTCGAAATATATGGAATGCTGCTTGCTGGGATCTCTTTCGCCTGCCTGTAGGCTGCCTCCTGTCAATACGCTCCTTGCAAGGATATTCCCTTCTCCCAATGCTGTTGTTCAGATTGAGCGGGATAAGAAATGGATCGGCCTTGCTGAGGAACGACTGCTGCTCGATTGGTTGAACAGGCATCAGCTTGCCGTAAATAAACAAGATGTGTGAGAAGAGCCACTTTCCATCCTCCACCAGGCTGCAGCTCGCCAGAAGTCTTGGACCAAGCGGGCCATAATGGAATCGCAGTATTCAACCCCTCGTCCGCGTCAGCTGGCCTTGGTAGTTTAGAACCATCCAATCCCCTGAAGTGATTGAACAGCACAAATCATCTCTTCAAAGACGGTGCCGAGATAAGGTGTTGGAGAAATCGAAGAAGAATAAACAAAACTGTCAAGAAGGGTTTAAACAATAAAAAAGAAAAGAAAAAAGGGGCTAGCCAACTAACCTTCCAGGCGATTTAACTATTCTTTTTTTTTTTTTTTTTTTTTTTTTTTTTTTTTTTTTTTCTTTTTCGAACGCGCAACAGCAGTTGAAGGCTGACGTGATCGACGATTCCGCGCAGTTTCAGGCGCAGTGATTGGTGCGTGCAGGAACGTGGTGATTAGGTGAGCCTGACGCGGCCTTTCAGGGATAACCAGCACCCGCCAAGACCCGGGGAGGGAAAATCAGGGTTAGGGTTAGGGTTAGGGTTAGCGTTGTAAAAGCGGCGATGTCAACAGAGTGATGCTGATGATTGGTACCGAAGGTTGTGGGGAGAGAGTTCAAACCCCCTCCTCCATTTCCCTCCATTTCCCTCCATTTCGCCCTGTTGCTCCGCGGGCAACAGCAAGTTTTGCCGTAAGGTTTTGCGCGGGCAGTCGCCGGCAGCGCACGAGAGAGGGTCAAAAGAGCCAAGGCAGTCAGTCACGCAATGCAGGCAGGCTGAGCCAGGGCCTGGGTCCTTTGAATCATCGCAGGTTTTGGACTCTGATGCGGAAGTCAGAGAGGCAGGAACAACCATGGAACAACCCCAAAACGGCGCATCCACCAAAGCGTATTCAGGGGTAGCAGAAGTGGTTGGATACGCGAGGCTATTGGCCCGACTTGGGTTAGGGCTGTTACAGGCTGATCGGCAACGGAGGAGCGGTTGGGAGGTTTGGAATTGGTTCCTATAACCCTGACCCAAGGTTTCTTGGGTCCCAACCCTTCTGCCCACCGCGCCGCGCTGATTGGCCAGATCCACGTGGAGGCGTACCAGGGATGGGCCAGAGTCAAAAGAGCGCATCGCCGCCTGGGAAAGTGGGTGTGGGTTGGTTCCAGCAAGCCCCCCGGGGGTGAGACAGAGACCAATCATCGGGCAACCCCGGGGGCGGTCGCCCAAAACTCCCGAAGTTAGGCGAAGGACGGCGCTAGGGAAAGTCGTCCTTCCTCCTTGGTTTCTGCTGGTTGGCCGCACCATTGTAGTGGGGTGGCGGTGACCCGTCCACAGAAGGCGGGCCCGGGTGCGTGGGGATAAGCCCGCAGCGTCATGGAAATGGCCCGTAGTATAAAAGCAGGCGTCCTCCCAACTTTTCTGGGTTTCGTCTGGTGGTTTTGCTCTGGTCTTGGCAATCGTCGGGAACGCCCATACACTCTCCTGCTTCCTCCTTCCTCCGACTTCCCTCTCTCTCTTCCGCTGCTCAGTTCCACCGGTTCCGCCCCTGTCCTCCTCCCCCTCCCCCTCCCCTTCCCCTTCCCCTTCCCCCCAGACCTTTCAGGGGGGCATAAAGGGCTTAGTTCTACGCCCCTATTGGAGGGTGTTGTATGGTACGGGGGGGATTAAGAAGAGAGATAGTTCTAGTTTCCTACTTCTTCATCTTTTGTGTCATAATGTAACAACACAATATTATATCAACAAGATTACAAAAACAAGTACGACTATCCTGCTCATAGTGATTACATATGGCATACTGGGCCTGTCCCGGGTTGAAGCTCGTACTGCTGTTTTCTAGACGTGAAAATATGTCTCTGTACAAAAAAACTATGTTATGCTACGCATGATCATGAGACGTAATCTTCAAAAAACAAC